>NC_090934.1:65392725-65700225 GCF_040938575.1 Ambystoma mexicanum
CACTGCATTGCAGTTGTGGGATGTACCATCCAGACTTGCAGTCGGGATTTGTTTGTGAAGTTAACCACCCACAAGCCAAAAGGGTTTGCCTTGGGCCGACAGGATGTTTTCCATGGAAATCAAAGTGGGCTTTTTTTTTCAAATGTCTGCTGATATTTTATATGCGAAACATAATATACATTAATTGTTGTCAACACACACCATGTCTTCTTCGCTGACATTTTTCCTGTTAGCAGTCATATATTTTTCCCATTTAAAATGCAAATACTCATGACAAGCCGATTTTGGTGTCAGTGTTTAAAAATCATGTTTTATAGGTGAAAGGGTCCTTCAGTTTTCACTTGCAATCGCAAGCTAAGCCATTTTTTGTGTCAGTGCTGAACAAAACCTGCTTTTCATGTGAAAGGACCTTCAATTTGCGGCCTTTGAATGTACCCCACATGTCCCGCCCTGTACTTCATGATTCTTTATGGGGGAAGAATGGGGCATAGTGGGGTTTCCTTAATCGTTCCACTTGTTGTTCTCTTTATGTTCCTCTTTCTGTTGGAGCATGGGAAGCTCAATTTCCTTCATTAGGGAGAGGGCACTTCAGTCTCCCCTTCTCTCTTTGGGGTGGTGTTGTAGCATGGTGCCCCCTTTCTTCCTTCATTAGGGAGTGTGCACTCCAGCCTATTCTTCCATCTTTGGGTTGGAGGGTGTGGCACAGCACCTCCTTTGCTTCCTTCTTCCCAGGTTCTCTGGAGTTCCCACCACACTCCCCTCTCGCTTCCAGACTGGAATTTAAGGAGGTTAGTTCTCTAATAATAAAAGAAAAAGAGGTTCATTACCTTTGACACACATAATTCCCCAGAAGATTTATATAGAATTGACAACAACAGAAAACTGATATAAAAAGATGTTTCCACCATTCCACAAAACATGTTTTATTTATTTTCTTTCTTTTAACAGTGAGCACCAAGGAAATTTCTCCCTGTTATATAGATATATTCATCATAGTTTCCATCCAATTTTTTATATTTCCTTTTCATTCTTCAGAGGGGTCCTCTACTCGACTTTCATTTGGCTCATCAGTCATAACGCATGTCTGGGATCACAGCTTTTCAACTCATTGACGTGACCCATTTTTCTTCTGTCTATTGTCCTTTTTTTGTATGTGGATCTTGAATGCAACTGGTGATATTTTAGCTAAAACTTCAAAGGCACCATGCCATGATGGAAGGAATTCCTGCTCCTTTGTCTTTTTCCTTTGAAAATTGAATAAGTAGACCTTGTCCCCTACTTCATATTGTTTCTTAGTGATCTTTAGGTTATACTAGGTCTTCATTCCTTCAGCTGAAATTTCTAAATTGTGCTAGGCATAAGCAAAAGCGTATTGAAGGTGTTTCCTTAAGTTTTCACTGTACTCATGAGTCATGGATGCATTTATCAGTATCTGCTCCTGAGTTTTGTAGAGCAGATGCTTTGTTAACATTATTATTTCAGCAGGTCAGGAGCTCAAATGGAGATATCTTTGTTGCAGAAGTTGGTGTAGGCCTCATAGTCATCAGGACAAGCGGTAATCGGATGTTCCAACTGGGTCCAGAGTGTGCCACAAACTTCTTTAAGATACCCACAATTGTTTTGCTGTATCTCTCTACTCCTCCACTTGAGAGGTTGGGTGGTAGTCAATGTGGATTTTTATTTTTACCCCTAGAATCTCCCACATCTTCGTCATTACCTCAATGGTAAAATGGCTTCCTTGGTCTTACCCAATCCTTTGTGGGAGGCCGAAATGGGAGAAGATGTGATTGATCATTAGTGCAGCAGCTGTCTCCACCTTACAATACAGGGCTGGAAGAAATACTACCCACTTTGTGAACAAGCATGTCACAGTCAACATGTACTTGTTTCCTATAGAGGAGCAAATCACTGGGCCAATGAAATTGACTTGCACATCATACCAAGGCAATGTCATTCCCCTTTTCTGTAGGGGAGCTCTGTGTGTGAGTGAACCGTGTCAAAATTGAGCACACACAAGGCATCCCTTTATGTAAGTGTCAAGGTCCTGGCTCATGAGTAGCCAGTAGGCAACCTCGCGCAAGAATTCTAATGTTGTGTCACACCACCTATGACCGCTGGCAGCTGCATCATGGCCGTAATTCAACATCAGGCTTCGGAAGGAGGTAAGTACCTCCCACTGGTCACAGTAAGATAGGTCTCTCCTTACCAACAAACCACCTTGGATCTGGAACATCTTTGAAAATGTCATCTATATGCAGAGATCCTCTTTACAAGTATAATGCAGCATGGTTATATGATGGCTCACAGGGCCTTCAATGTGTCGTTAACATTTCCCAATGATTGTGTCCACTTTCTGTGCAGTGATACAATCTGCATCTGGGGAATGTTTAGTTCACTGGGCAGTGAAGAGTTTGCTGTTCACATGAGTTTGTGACTTGTTGAGAGCAGCATCTTGGATTTCCCACAGCAGGGATTCTGTTTCTATGAAATCCCCCTGCAGAGCTGCAGATTTAGCCAGCTGATCAGCCAGGTTTCTCCCAGTCGTATCTGGCCCCTCTATTTTAGAAGGAGCCCTTATTTTCTTCCAGTAGATGGTCATCTCATTGGAGGTCACCCGATCGTCAATTGACTGGATCAGTTTGGCATGATTTAGGGGTTTAATGTAGGCGCAAAGCATGCCTCGATTATTCCAGTTAATCAGGTGCTCCACAAACCCATTCCTGACATAATCAGAGTCAGTGATTATCACCAGTTCATTTAGTTGGTGGTGCACTTCAGTGAGGATGGCTTCATGAACAATCATTGTAGGGTGACAATACAGACCCAGGGTAATAAAGATTGAGAGGCCATGTAAAGTCCTGTTATCAAAATGAAGCTGGGTGATGTTGATTCCTACTGGAAGATGCAGGCCAGTTCAAAAGTTTGGATTTCGACATATGGCCTAGAGAAGGAACAAAAATAGCTTCAAAATTGAAAGGCACTCAGCTGAAGGAGAGTGTGCCTCAGAACGGCCATATTGCTAACTCTGTCTAATGTAGTCCAAAAAGACATGTGGTGCTGCAGATGCTGATTTTGCTTAAACTGGGAAAAAGCACATTTTGACAGATTCAAAACTGCAGCAGCACACATGGAAAAATCATCCTTGAAATTCTGTGCATTTGAAAAATACAAACGAGGAATTGTGCCTCTCATTTAAAAACAGGAGCCAAGCAACATATTTTGGAGAAAGACACTTACTTTCCACAAATAAACTGACATTTAAATGGAAAGGCCTACTTGTTGGAGAAGTGAATAATAATTTGCTATGCTAACTGTGGCCTATGGGTAAATAATACCAAAAGTGAACTTATATTTGTTTAAATATTGTATTGTAGTTATGAACAGCAGGACCAGGTGCAATACAAAATCTTATGTGTAAATACATCTTGTCGATGTAAAAAACGGTACTTTCAGAAGTATGGATGCAGCGTGTGCCTTTCCACTGAAAAGGAACTGCGACCTAAAGACTCTTAGCTGAGGCCACCTAAGAGAAAAGGGTCTGGGTTTCAGTTTAAATGCTAGGAAATACAGATAATTAGATCAGAATTGCAGTAGTTGCAGATAATGCAGCCAGCAGAAATTACCTTAAGTACAAACCTCCCCATTAGACTCGGACAGGGTCTTTTGAAGCCAGGAAGGGGAGGGGAGAATAATATGGGCAAGGCAGATGTCCTGGTCATGTGGCAATGGAGAAATGAAACTTAAGAAAAGGTGGGGGCTATTGTGAAAGTAAGGGGCACATGTTACGCATTGGCTGATTAACATAGGATTACATCTTCCTTAATAAAAAGAGCATTGTGCGTTCCCCTGATCTCATCCCAGACTCATATTAAAGGGCATACAAAGCCCGCCAGTACCATGGAAATATGAATTCTGTGTGATATATACAATTAGAGTTATGAAAAGAATTTGGGTTCTGGCATTCTCATAATTTCGAGGAACTGGAAAATTGGTAGAGTGTTAGATTGTGAAGTTAAGATGTCAATTGTGGAGTGTCATAGTTTTCAATAGAGCAGCACAGTAGCAAATCGTGAAAAATGGTAGCTCCTCCCAGGAAGGGCGTCATGAAATAAGATTAGTATTTTCCAACTCACCATAAAATATAGAACTCAAAAATGTATATGGTCCTGTCGTTATCTGAAAAATTAAGGTAGCTACCATGTTGTGAGATTTTAAGAACACTAAAAAGGTAAACCCACCTGTCATTTTGGATTGATGAATCTTTCTCTGCCCTCATTCTCCATCATCCACACCTCCTAACTCCTTGTCCTATCAGCAGGCAGTGGGCATATTGGTGGGAGGGGGAGTGAGAGAGCCAGCCAATCCATATTTTCGGAATTATTATGATATGTGCATGTTATCAGCCGTATATGGGATCGGTTTTCAATCTGGGAATGACTTTTCCATTCTCTTCCTGGAGGTAGTCGACTTCTTGACTAGTGCAAGGAACAACTAGCAGAGAGGCAAGGAGAGCTATCAAGGCCATCATGGTAAACTTTGCCAGGAGAAAAGCTGTTTTCCTGGAAAGGCCTTAAACCTTGCATAGGAGACATAGACTGGGAAATCTAGAAGCTAGCTCGACCTGACATTTGAGGATCCAGAGGACTACTGGGTGCCAGGGGCTATCCTTGACCAAAACCTTAGCCTAGATCTGTGTTGTTCTCAGAGGAGCCCTGCTGTTTCCCTGGATGCCCCATAACCAAGGCCTCCCATGAAAGAAGATTAATCCAAATGCCAAGAAAGTGTGGGGGGAATCTGCTAGCCTTAATCTCCATCTCATATAGTGGGTAGGAGTCGAACTGGGTAGACCATTGGCACAGTTTATTAAAAATATTATTCTATTCATTCCCCAATAGAAAAAAAAAGCATCCTATCCATTTAAATTGAATTCTGTAGGCAACTGCCTTCTTTCATCCTTTACATTTCACTTTCGGGGATGGGGTAAATGGAGTATAACCGTAGCACATTTAATTAAAGTTTAATCAATTAATTCCCATATAGAAAAATCCAGAGATTGGTGTTGTTAGAGTTCGAAATTATCAAAGTTCATTCCTAGTTTGTTACAGCTGGTATAGACAATAACTACTTGGGTGGGAGACCACCAGGGGGCGCAGACGTGATGGTCGCCTAAGCCACCGTCTCCCCCTTCAAGCCCGCAAAATGCCATATTCTTGGGCAGTGCAAGGAGAGCTGAAAGCAGGAAAATTAGAAGGAAAGTGAGATAAAGCGATTTGGCAACCACACAAGCGATATCCAGCGGAAAGGATCATGTGGAAAGGCAGATATTAGCCTTTTGCCGGGAGCCCCCAAGCATGAGAGAGGGTCCGGACTCGAGGAAGGAAAATGGCAGCCGCCATCTGATTTACGTGCCGTGCATTTTCGGGGAGAGCTTGCGCCGGAAGAATTGGCCGAACAGCAGCGACCTGTGCCCGGCATATAGAAGGCATCCCTGGCCTCTGGCGAAGCACTATATTGACGTGGAAACCGTTGGCAGGGTGCATCTGCCAGCCAGTTCGCCAGCGGACATAAGGCGACCAGGCAGGCAGTAGCCGGTGCGGGTGGCCCGGCAGGGTTAAGCAGCAGCCCCTAGAGGGTGATCCGCTCCTGCCCTGCCCCCCCTCCTCTGGAGCTCATCCCTCAGCCCCCTCGTCGACGAAACAGCACTGTGCTCCCTCCCAGGAGCGAGCCACGAGTGGAGGCCCCTCCTCTCTCCTCGCCTCAGCACACGCGGGAGCTCTACTGCTCCACGGCTCCTGTCCTCGCGGTGGGCAAGCCCCCGCGGGCATCAAGACACGGCCATCCGACAACGGGGGAGGCGCTGCTGCCCCCCCTCCACCCCAGCAGGACTTGCGCAGCAGACAAGCCTGGCCTGAAACTCTCTCTCCCAAGCCCTTCTCACGAAAATTCTGGCCCTGCCACACATGGGGACAAGAGGCCCACAGCCCTCCAAGCGGCACCTCATGCACTTCTCCCCAATCCAGGCATCTCACTCCAGCAGCATCAGCTCCTCACCGCAGCCGGGAGGGGCAAACATTTTTTCAAGCAACAGGGGCACAACATGACCATACCCATGGTCCAGGACTTGCAGTAAGCACTGGGAACAGTCCACCAGCTGGTTTCTGGACTGGTAGCACGGTGCAGCCCCCACACCACGGGACCCTTTGAGCTAGTAGCACTGCGGAGGCCCACTACCTCCAACAGAGCCTTGTGGCTGACCCTAGAACCATCAACAGTCCTCCATAAACCAAGCACCCCACACAATGCCAAGAAAACTGCACAGCAGTGAACTAGACCCACCTGAGAGGTGCCTGGGGGGAGGCGAGGGGAGTAGGAGTGTACCAAGGCGGACACACCCGTAGGAGGCTACGAAGTTCAGTGTAGTTAACCACTGAGCCGCGGAAGGCACTAACCGAAGAATTTAGCAAAGCAATACGAACAAGGGAGAAAGTCCCCATTGGCCCAACCGTCCCTTTCTACAGCTACAGACGCCCAGGGGCTCCGCGGGTGATAAGGCTGGATCCACAAACCCTAGCGACCCTGAGGAGGTTTAGACGCACTAACACAATCATGGAAGCAGAAGAAGCCCAAAGCACTTTGGATATCCCTGGCAATGACTGCGACAGTGTGACTAAGTCTGACATCCGCCTGCTGCTCGGAGAAATTAGATCAATGAAAAACAGCCTCACTGCAACAGTATCTGACCTACAAACGAAAGTGGCCAAAGTGGAAGGCCGCTTGGAAGCGGTTGAGAACAACCAACAATCAGGAGATACAGTGACTATACAATATGAAGCCAGGCTCTTGGACCTCGAGCAGAAGGAACGAGATATGAAATCAAAGGTCGACGACCTCAAAAATCGGGAGCGACGCTCCAACATCCGCATAATCGGACTGGAGGAGGAGCGAGGTGAGACCCCGTCAAGCCTGGAGAGCATATTAAAATCCCTAATTCTGTCTCTCTATGATGAAACAAACTCCCCGAAGCTCGAGTTCGACAGAGTGCACAGGGCATGTGGCTCAACGAGAGGCTCTCGCTCGGTCCTGGTTAAATGTCATTACTACATGCAAAGGCAGGACATCCTGCAAAAAGCAAGAATAAAAGACACAATTGAATTCCGTGGCTCGACGGTGAAGCTATACCAGGATCTCTCTGCGATGACCCTGGCAAAAAGAAGAGGGTGCCGTCCCCTCACGGTTTGGCTCCAAGAAAAGGACGTGAGGTAGCGATGGGGCCATCCATTCTCTCTCACATTAGAGTACAACAGTGAGGAATACAGGCTCACCTCAGTAGAAGAAGCAGAGCAAGCTTGCCGCCATCTACAGGGCCCAGACAAGGACTCAGAAGCGGAAGGCCGAAGGGAACCAAAGGGCCTGCACCGAGAACTAGCCGATAAGCCCCCGAGAAGAGGCCGTGCGCAACAAAAATGGAAATATAAACGATTGAATACTCCTTGAACTGCCTACATTGTACCTCCTAAGCGCGCTATGTTATTGTGCTCCAACTCCTGCTGAAATGGCTATTGCAATGCCCCGCTGATGTTTTTGATAGTTGTTTGTGCGGGTTGTGACCCACGGGTTGGGTTAAGTTCTTAGGGCTCACTATACCCTAGTCCACACTTGTGGACGTATTGCCTCTTCCTTGCACGATGGTTAAGGTTATAATTAGGGCTTGAAGAGGGGTCCTCTTAGAGCGGCCCTTTTTGAACGAGGGTGTCTCTTTTTTCTTTTTCTTTTTTTCCTTTTTCCCAGTGAAAATGCACTTAGCAGCATTTCACACAAGGGGAGCGGTGGGAGGGGGGTCCACTTATCCATTCAGGGCACCAAGTTCTCGGCATATAAAGATTCTATACATACACACAATGAAACATGGCAATTGTTTTTTAACCTTATCACAGGACAAAAGGGTCAGGCAAGTGATGGGACAGAGAACGCTACCTTTACTTCAGAATATGGCTAGCTCTGAAGGCATAGTCTTTGGCTCCCTCAACGTCAAGGGCTTGAACTCCCCACAAAAGAGGTCAATGTTAGCGAGACAGTTTGTACAATCCAAACTAGATGTCCTCTTCAAACAGGAATCAAAATATATTAATGGCGAAGAGAGAAGGATCTTCGGGAAAGACATAGGGGACGAAATGTGGGCATCCGGCCCGCAGAAGAAGGGTGGTGAGGGTATTGTATTACGTAAGTCCTTGGGAATGCAGGTAAACCATATACATAGGGACACGCACGGGAGATATGTTGCACTCAAAAGTATACTAAGAACGCGTCCCATCACATTGTGTGCTGCCTATGCCCCCAACCAAGGGCAGTCGAGCTTCATCGAACCCCTGTTTGATTTCATTGAAAAATGGAGGGAGGGCACACTGATTTGCGGGGGAGATTTTAATGTGGTCACAGACTGTGAATGCGATAGGCACTCTGTACGACAAAACTCCTTACTCCCAAGCACACTCCAAGGCGACAGATTCTCGAGTCAGCTAAACACCACTTGATAGACACCTGGCGCGTAACTCACACGGGAGAAAAATCTTTTACTTTTTTTTCACCACCACATCACTCTTTCTCCAGAATTGACTACCTGCTGCTAGGAGCTGAAAATGAGAGCAATATCCTGGGAACAACCATCCAAATAGTGGCTTGGTTATACCACGACCTATGCACCTTAGAATTAGACCTGGGCCTACTCCCTACCCCGGACCGCCAGTGGCGGTGTAATGACCTGCTATGCAGGGACCCCATTTTTAAGGAGACCCTTTCCGAGGCCATCACAGAATATTTTGAAATTAATGACACAGATGGTATGCCGCTGAACACAGTCTGGGAAGCGGGGAAGGCTACTATAAGGGGAATCCTAATATCAGAAGGAGCAGCCAAGAAAAGGCTCCGGCTGCTCAAAGAGAGGGAACTGAAAGGTGACATTACTCGCCTGGAACGCACCCTTAGGGAGCACCCCGTAAGCGGCAACGACACCATAATGAAAATTAGGAAGATGAGAGAAGAACTAAAAGATATATGGAATGACAAGGCCCTCACTCAACTTAAATACCTCAAACAGAAGTTCTTCGAAAAAGGAGACAAAGCACACACCATGCTAGCAAATAGACTCTGTTAACAGAGGGCAGATGGAGCAGTCTACAAAGTTAAAGACGAACTAGGCGTCCCACTCACAAATCCCCAAGACATAGTAAATCGCTTCTCCGACTACTACTCGGAACTATACACAGCCGAGACCAGTGGAACCCTCCTTAATACTGTGGAATACCTAGCCGGCCTGCCACGTCCGCCTATCGCTTCAGAACACCTAGATATGCTCAACGCCCCGATCACTGCAATAGAGGTGCAGGGAGCAATCTTAGCTCTCAAGGCAGGCTCAGCTCCGGGGCAGGATGGATTTATGCCAGCCTTTTACAAAAGAAATTCTAACACACACACCCCATACCTTGCCAAATTATTCACTTCTATCTTAGAATCTGGACAAGCTCCCCACTCCTTCACCAAATCCATCATTATTGTAATCCCCAAAGAAGGTAAAGACTCCACAGAATGTGCAGCATACCGGCCAATCTCCCTAATAAACGCGGATGCTAAAATCTACTCCAGCATATTAGCTACCCGCCTCGCTCAGGTTCTCCCACAACAAGTCCACACTGACCAAGTAGGGTATGTAAGAGGCCAGCAAGGGGCAGACAACGTTAGAAAAACCCTAGACCTAATGGCAACACTCTGAGAAGTGGGGAAGACCCCCTCTTATTGTCCGTAGACGCCGAGAAGGCTTTTGATCGAGTAGAATGGCCTTTCTTGAGGGCTGTCCTGAAGTGGGTGGGGTTGGGAGCTGCGTGGATACAGGGGGCAGAAACATTATTCTGGTCTGCCCAAGCTAAGGTTTCAATTAATGGTGTCTCATTGCGTTCCTTCAACCTTACTTGAGGTACGAGGCAATGCTGCCCACTCTCCCCTCTTATTTTTGCACTGGTTGTTGAACCCTTCTCCCAAGCTATTCGGTCCAACCCAAGGATTAGAGGGATCCCACGGGGGGGGCAAGGAATATAAGCTGGCAATGTTCGCCGACGATATTCTCTTATACCTGACTGAGCCTTCTAATTCTATCCCTGCTTTTTTTCAGGAGCTGTCACGATACGGGGCCCTTTCGGGCTTCCGGGTTAACCTACAGAAAACCATAGGTGTCCCTTTAAAAGACAACACCGATCTGGCACTGCACTTAAAGTCAAACTGGAACTTCAAGGTGCAAACGTTACTTAGGGGTTAATATAACAGCCTCCCTGCCTGACCTTTTTGAAGCTAACTACACTCCACTGTGGGTAGCTATCCAAAACGACATCTCTAGATGGTGCAAACTTCCCATGTCATGGGTGGCACGCTTCAATGCCATTAAAATGAATGTTCTCCCACGATTCTTATTTGTATTCCAATCTCTCCCTGTTCTGGTCCCGGAGTCCTTCCTAGCAGAGGTGAAGCGCATACTACTGAGATTTATATGGGCCGATAAAAGAGCGAGGATCCCATACTCCACACTGCACCAACCCAAGGAAGAGGGAGGTATGAGTTTCACAGACCTAGGGGAATATTACAGAGCAACACAGCTTCAAGTACTTCCGGATCACCTGTGGGAACACCCTGAAAAACAGTGGGTGGCAATAGAAAACGATATTTTCGCTCCAGTCACCCTAGGAGAGTGGTTATGGGTCCCATTGTCAGCCATGACACAGAGGATTAAAAAACACCCTATTCTTAAGGTGTTGTGGTCTCTCTGGCACCCATCCCGGGTCATGCAGGGTATCACAACTTGGCCCTCCCCCCTGAATTGCATTTGGTCTCCACCCATTCAAAACTCGTTGAGTGCTATCCAGCAATCCCAGTCATGGTACGAAGCGGGTCTTAGCCGGGCGGGACAGTTCTGGAAGAATAAAGTCTTTACTACCAGAGAAGAATTGCAGGCTGACCTGCAAGGCATGGATGTCTCACCTTTGTCCTTTCTCCAGTTGAGAAGCGCCCTGCACAATGCTAGGTGGGGCAACTCCCTAAAGCGCTCCTTGACACCGTTTGAGCAAATCTTGAGTTCTCCCCAGGTGTCAAGAGGCCTCATATCGAAGATGTACAAATCACTAATTACAAGGGTTCATTGTCATCGCCCACCGTCAGAGGTGAAATGGGGAGCTGACTTAGCCATAGAAGCCCAAACGGAGTTATGGAAGGGTATATATAGAGCGGTATGGTCGTCATCGGTTTCCATGCAATACAAGATGCACAATGTTCGACTACTGATGAGATGGCATTACACACCCCTTAGGTTATCCAAAATGTTCCCCGGGACATCTCCCTACGGCTGGAGGGGGTGCAGAGAACGATGCGATTACTGGCACCAATGGTGGGGATGTGACCAGGTTCAGGTATATTGGCGGGAAGTGCTGGGTTGGATCCGAGGAATAGATGGGGTCCACAGGGACCCAACGCCCATACTACTTTTGTTCGGAGTGGAATCAGAAGAAGATGAAACATACAAATGACTGATGTATCTGCCACGCAATCTCTTACTAGCAGCTAGAGTGTGCCTGACCATTAAATGGAAATCAATAGCACTACCCTCGAAGAGGGAATGGTTAAAAAAAGCTCACGCTATATACGAGATGGAAAGCCTTACGGCAGCTATAAACGAATCACGCAGAAATATTGAAATAATATGGTTTCCCTTCCTAGAATATTACACTGCGTATTGGGAGTCCACAGACTAATTAGACTTATTTACCATCCTAGCCAACTAGTGGAGCTAGGGGCAGTGCCCCACACCACCAGTCAATTGTTTACCCCAAGCTCTGTATTGTCTTCTTTGTGTGGTAACTTGTAGAGCAAAAGCAATACGGTAATGCCAATTGTCGATTCGCACTCTGATCCTGGGTCTTGTCCCAAAGGAATGTGATGAGTGGAAAGGGGGGTGGGGGGAGCTTGGGAGGGAGGGAAATCAAAAGCACAAGACTTGAGTTTAACATTGCTTTGCACTTCTTTCCTCTTTATATTTTCTATATAATTGTTTCATGAAAACATTAGGAAAGAATACTGTGAATGTAACAAGTATTGAACATTTCTTATGGTTAAAAATGTTAATAAAAACACATTTAAAAAAAAAGAATTACTTGGGTGACAATTTTTTCTGAAACCCCTGTCTTCTGTACAGAAGTGGGTGTCCTTAATCCCAAAAAGAAATAACCCGACCACTCTGCCTTTCAAGTGAATTCGGAGTGTGTAAAATAAATATTCGCATTCATTTAAAAAAGAAAAAAATACCAACCATTACATTTCCCTTGTGTGGGTGGTGCAAAACGAAATGTCCCATTTATTCTCGAACCAGAATCCCCAAAGCCTTGCATTTCACTTTATTGTGTGTTGAAAAACGGGTTTTCCCATAGATTTCATTCCCAAACATTACCCTTCAAATAGAAAGCCAAAACGATTTTCCCATTGCACTCACACTCCCTGTACCTTTCCTTCACACCAAATGAGTCATATCTGTTTGATGCCTGGATGGCGGGGGTTGCTGGGAGAAAAGAGCATAGTAACACACTAAGGAATCACTGTGAGCCTAATTAAAACTGTGGTGGTCCGGAAATAGCGTTGCCCGTATATCCGTATCGGCACCTTTTACTGGACCGGCCTAGTCTGAGTTGCAATACAGGTATCACCGGCATCCTCAGAGAGCCGCAGTGCCCGGCAACGCTGTTGCCAGTTTCTGTGGTGACACGCGGCAGCTGTGCCAGTGATACTGGCATGGTGCAAGTAAGGTCACATACAGAGGTGCACGGTAACGCAACTACCCGCATGGACATGCCGGTAATAACATGAAAATGATGCCAGAAACACCAGCATCACAGACCAGGTGTTAAGTGGATCCTGATATGTCCAAACATGCCACAGGTACACAAAATGAGCACAGGTGGGACCACTCCCACACCCCTTCCAAAACCACAATGCTACCATTAGGACTAGCAATACTGGAGCTGGAGGCCATGCCTGCAGAGCTACTGATTGAAGAGGTAGTGAGGCAGAGGCGCATGAGGAAAAGGAGGGCCATCATGGCCCAGCAAATCCCTAATGTGCAGCAGGTTGTACCCCGCAGGCAGCCAACAATACCTCGCCTAAGGGCCACCACATTCAATCTCACACCCTGTACCACCTAGATAGGGACACCATCACCACTATAGTGGACCTGATACATGATGACCTGGTGAGCCTTATTATTGCTCACTTCCTAGCCACAGGGACATATCCGCACACAGCGGGGCAGCTTCATGGAATCTCCCAACCCTGTTTCTCCCATGTCCTCTTCCAGGTGTAAGATGTACTTCTGTCCCACTTACGCGACCACATCAGTGTACCAAGGACTGCAGAGGAGGTGAATGCAACTAATTTATCATTCCATGCACTTTCAGTTATGCCTAATTTAATGGGTGTGTCGACTGCACACACATGTAGCTGGTGGTCAGGCATGCTGTGGAGGTAGTATACCGCAACAGGAAGCTGTACCATTCCCACAAAGTCCAGATGGTCTGTGATGCCCACCAACTAATCACACATTGCTGTGCAAGATTCCATGGCTACACATGACCCCATGGTGCAGCGCAATTCCACGCTGCCCCACTACATGGCACGACACGCTGGACACCTTACCAGGCTGCTGGGTGAGTCTAACTACAAGGCCATGTGGAGGGGTAAATTGGGGGAGGGGAGCAGTCATCAGCAACACCAACCTGGGTTCTGAGTGAGTCTAACTACAAGGATATGAGGAGGGGTGAAATAGGCCCAGCATGCGATGCACACTACATGCAACAATACATCATTACACCAGCTGCAATATTCCGTAACCTTTACCAAACATCTGCAAAAGTACACAGAGGCTGGATTGGCCATCAAAAGGCAAAAGTAGATGCAGAATAAGACCAAGGTACCTTACTACCCAAAATCTGCACATTAACAAACCACACACATAGAACAGGACATCACCATACACAACGTTGTCATTGCATTAAAGGTTTGCAAGTGTGTAGGTGTAATTGACATTGCAACACAGTGGCAGCATGCCAAAGCGCAAGGCCTTGACAACCGTGTCTCCATGCATGTAGACATTCACTGCATACACAACTACATGTAATGTCGGCCAGCATGAAACTGAAACCACACGTACCAGAATGCACCACACCATAGTGATCATATATAACTAGCAAATACACAGTCAAGTAAACAAACGTCATGATGCTCAGTCTGAGATTTCACTAGCTGCCGCACAGAATTATTCATTGACTGCAGACACATTTCACAGGTACACTGCCTGTTAGTTCCCTTCTCATGTCTCCTTAAGTAACACCTTCAGGTAGAATGCAATGATTGTAAGAAATGGAAATGCCTCTATTACGGATAATACAAGATTGTAATTTTGCGGGCTCACCACATTCAGCTTACAGACATGAATACACTCAGCCACCCTTATTGCCATTATGTCACCCTCAACCCCTCACAGATACAATCGAAAGATTTGTGTTCTTGTCAAATGGGTTACAATGTTTAAAGATGTCTACATGAATGATTGCAAATAGAGACTGCATACCAAGAATACCACTAAATCACAAATGCCAATCACTTAAATATCTAAAGTACCATTGTACAGGGACAGGCCTCCTTCATGAAGCATCCCCCCGATCCGCATCCTGCCTAAGTTACCTTGGGGTACACTGAAAAGAATATATACCTTGTAAATTAATTGCTGTCTGTGCATGTTAGTCTTCTCAAATGAACACCATGCAGCATGTAGCAACATGAAATGGCAAAGAAATTGACATGTACTCTTTCTCTTGCTCCTGTGCAGGTGATGCTGGTTATCCCCTGGTTCCATGGCTCATGACCCCATCAGGAAATCCAAGAATAGGCATGAACAGGTGTACAATCGTGCCCATGTACGCATTTGCTGCACCGTTGAGCAGACGTTTGGCCTGTTGATGGCCAGGTTCCGCTGCCTCAGCTGATCTGGGGGAGCCCTCATGTTCCAGCCAGAAAAGGTGGGCAAACCTGTGCTGGTATGTGCCATGTTGCACAACATGTGCATCCAGTGCAACGTCCCCCACCCCCCGAAATGGACATGCTGCCACCGGAGCCTGAAGAAGAGGATGATGATGAGAAGGATGATGCACAGTGCCACGATGGCAATGATGGACTCGCCACACTGCGTGAACTAATTCACCACTACATTTGAGCAACTATAACAGACACATCACTTGACATCAAGTACATTGGGCACTGGACATGGTTCACACTGGGCAAAATGCACTCACACTCAAGGAGCAATGTCCAGTTCTTTTTTTTTTTTTTCTTTTTGCAATAGCAGATGTATTGTGAAAAGATCAACTATGTACAATTGTGAATGTCCTTACCTACCACTACCATCCCGTCCTATTATCCCCACAACCTACCCAACTATCCCTCCCCACACCCACTCCCCAACTAGCCCCACACCCCCTCCCCAACTATCTGTCCCCACACCCCCTCCACAACTATCCCTCGCCACAAACCCCCGCCCCAACTGTCCCCACACCCCATCCCCAAAACAATCCCTCCCCACATGCACCACATCCTTGTCCTATTTATGCTCCTTTTTGTCAGAGGGGTGGCCCCTCTGCCGGGCGAGTGAGCCACTGGGAACGACGCAAAGGGCTGCTTTGGATGCAACTAGTGGGTGTCGTGCTGGACTACGGGCCCAGTGGCATCGTTATGTGCCATTGTTCGGCAATTGCCTGGACCAACACAGCAATCAACTCCACAAGGGATGAGATTAAAGAGAAGGTCCCATCACCATCTCTGGGCTTTGGCACCCCTGGAACAGTAAAGGCATTCTTGAGACATAGTATCATAGTATGAAAGCAGGCAAAGACTCAGGCTGGATTTCAAAAGATATCTTTATTCTTTTGAAGAATAAAGCAAGGCAGGCAGCATACAGCAGGAACTCCAACAGTTATCAAATACGCTTTTTATTCTGCCCCCTTATATACAGTTGCAGTTGGCAGAGATTTCTATGTCATGATGCATTTCACTCGTATTGGTTTAGACACTCAAAGACAAGCCCTTTCCGCTTCTAGGGTTGGTTGACTGAACTGTCATTCACCAAGTACCCATGTCATACCTATGCATGCAACTAATTAAATTTGTGTGAGAAATACTCTACCTTTAAAATGAATCCTTTGATGTGTCAAGAGAGAGCATTTCTGACCCCAACCATGAGATAAATTTAGCAAGCAGCACCATGTCATCTTGTCACAGGAGCCCAAGTGTGGGCATCAGCTGTGTACCCTCCCCCTGTGAACCCAGCAACTGTTGCTAGTTGACCAGATGTCTGAGTTAACGGCTACCTTGCCTTGAATCACTACATGGCAGCCCCTGGCTCGTCAATGTTAAGATTGTTGCTAAGAAGTCTAGGCAGTATTTTATCTTCTACTGAACCTTCAATGAACTGCTATGAGGCAATTATTTCATTATTTCAGCATGATGTTGCAAAAGTCCATTATCTTAGAAATTGGCTGACTATGCCTGGTTATCACAAAACGGTGGCCCAACCTATTCTTGATCAGAACTTGGTACCTACTCAGATTAGAATTTAGATTTTTAGTAACTATGATATGCATCTACTACTTGACATACTCTATTGTGCAAGACATTCAAACCCCAAAAAATACACGTAACACATAAAGTGTGTTTTCTTGACCTCTTAAGCCCTACAAGTTTGATTTTTGCACGCTCGGAACTATTGATCATCCTGACAAGTTATCTGCATTCGGGTTGAGGGGTGTGGGGTCTATCTCCTGTACATTCATTTTGAAGGGGGGATCTACCCTCTGTACACTATGCCCGCTGGATTGTATTTTGTCACTTACTCAATACATGCCACTGCACCCAGGTTCACCCTCCTCAATGTTCAGTGCTCCTACACATCTATATTCTAATCAACCTTTTCTGTGAGATCATTTATTTTAGTCTGGGAGGCTTCCTATAAACATGTCCACAATGTCAGTACTAACACATTATAGTCTCCTGATCTAACCATCTATGTGTCCCCAGAGACTACCTTTGTTTACTTTTATTTGAGTCTATCTCCATTACCCAATTAACTTTAAACTAACTATATGCCTCAGATAATTTTACAGCCACTATGAGAATTTGAGAGAGGGTCACCTTTTGAGGTAATCCACCAGCCCATTTTCACACATCGTTCACGTGTGGCTCATACTCCACACTTATTCTGTCACTCCAATTTCACAACATTTCCTTGTTCCCTATTGTCTTCCCATTTGCATTTTTGCACATTCATTTTCTTGTTCTTCTTTATTCATTGTTTATCGTCATATCCGCCATCAGACTCATCTTGGTGTGTACTCCATGGATCGTCTTTGTCTGGTTATATTCAATCTTTTTTAGGGCTGCTTTGCAGCAAGTTCCTGGGCCTTTTTATTTCGAAGGCCAGTCCTTTCATTGTCTTTTCCACACTTTCAGTTAGTTTGTCTTTTATTACAAAGAACTTGAATTGTCACAAGGAAAACTTTAAGTCATGGGGGAAAACGGATTTGGACTGGGCACACAAGGATGGGGGAGTATTTTGCCAGAAAACAGTCCTCTGTCATATTTTCACAGCAGAAACATCTGTGTGGGCATCTGGTTAGGTCCCTTGACCCTTCTCTCTGCTCATATGTTCGAATGCCACTAATTCTCTGAGTATATAGGTCCCTCATTGTCCATCTATAACACAAAACTGAATGAGTTTCCTTTGAAAAATAAGTATGTCTCTACCATCAATACTTTTCTTCTCAACCCAACCATTTATAAAACCAATGTGTGTGTTACCTTTTAACATTCCTTCATTCTAAACAATCTCCATTAATTTCAAACATCCCTGCCTTCTAAACAAACTACATCATATTTTTTTTAACTGTTTCTCTCTTTCTCTAGATACATGTTTGCTTTCTCTCATATTGAGACTGTCTAGTTCCGGGACCTGGTGTGTTTTCAACAAACATATTCATCTGTGTCTAATTTCTAGGCAATACATACATTTTCCTGTCTCATTTTTGCCCTTAAGTCTTATGGGCTTTGTTTACTAAAATTATTTGTCCTTTTTGCAGGACATATTTCCTCCTAGGTTTGACACTTTCAGACCAAGGAGACAAAAATAACAAATAACAAACAAACAAATCAAAAAAATATTAAAGGAAAGACGTTTTCCTCTTCTCCCGTCTTCTAGGTGCATCCGTAGCATAAGAGGACATTGCTGGTAGGGATCTCTGTTCTCTGTAGAAAATCAAAATAGAGACAATCTTCATTCGGGGACTGGCAAGGGGGTCAGGTTTCAACATAAACCCTTCCACCTTGCTGCTAACAAAAAATGTTTACTAGAATCGTTTCTCACTACTTTCATCCCATTCACCTTAAAGGCTTTCTTTGACTCGTTGGTGCACATAAGAAATAACATTTTCATTGAAACTATATAACATTTAGACCTGTTCTTGGGTTTTTCGGATTTCGTCTGCTAAGCGGAACATGCTTCTACTGCTGAGCTGAATGTGCTTCCTCTGCTCAGCTGAATGTGCTTTCTCTTTCTTTTGCCATCTCCCTTTCAATCATGTAGGACCGTGGTGATTTCCTTTCTGTGCTGTGTTTCATTCCAGTTTGAAACTTGATAAAAACTTTGCTGCGCGTCACCTATTGTTTAGCGCTCTACACTAATCTAGCCTATCCCTGTTTTTCTAGAACCTGGCACTGATTCTTACTACGTACCTTCATATTTTAACTTAAGACACTCACTGTTTCCTTTTTGGCATCCTGCCAACTATCAAAACATTAAAAAAGGTTACATACCTTTTATTTGACGTCTTCTATGTCCTGCGTTGTCTGAGGTGGCCATGCTTGCATCTTTATGCTACTCTATGCTCACACCTGGTTGCACCTATCTCGGGAAAGAAGGCTACATAATTAAAACACTGTATCCCTAACTGCCTTTTTTCTTTCTGTACTCACCTGGGTTGTCTTACTTTTGATAAGAATCCACAGTGTGTTCTCACACTGCAGTGAAAACCAGAACTCACCTCGTTTCTTCTCTCCCTGTTCACTAGCACTCACCTTTGTCATAGTAGACTGTCACTTCCCCTATTAAGGCCATTCAGACATTCCTCCCGTATTCAAAAAAGGTTAATGAACTTCATCTAGCAAATATAAACTAACACCATTAAATACATTCAAATAACATTAATTTACTTACCCCCTATGTTCTTTTGTGCAGTTCTACTAGGTGTTTTTTCCCTAAAATCAAAATGACCTTGGCCCATCATACTCTGTGGCCCTTCACCATTCCAGTTAGCTTTTTTACTCACAATACACTATGTTTTCAATTATGGCCAGCAACCTTAATCTGTGCTATTTTTTTATTTTCAAATTTGATTTTTGTTTTACTTATTGTATGCTTTTATTATTTTAATATCCATTCATTCATTCATCCAATCATGTCTTCATTCATTTTTCCATTGCTTAATTTTCTATCTATTTATTTTACCCACATGACGCCAAACTATTTGTGTCGTCTTGATTATTGATGTATGAATAAAATCTGCATCACCATCCATCTCCAGGGTATAGCTACTCATCTTAAAGGGCTGTCTGAGGGAATACCCAGCTCTCTCACTCTCTCTCTCTTTCTTTCTCTCTCTCTCGCTCTCTCTCTTTCTCTCTTGCTACACTGCAGTTGACAAAGCCTGTACTCTACACCTCCAATCACCCATTCATTCATTCATGCTTTTTAGGCACGTGTGGAGAATACAAAGGAAGTGCCTTTTAAGTGGCACCAGAACCCTGACACGTGGCCCTATGGTGCGACTCTGCACCGCTTGCACCCCATGCATGTTTTAATAGTCAGTGTGAATGGTACATGGGCACTCATTTATGTGAGGATCTTTGAGGCTTGTGCAGTTTTGTTTAAATGGTGTAAACATATTTTACTAGACAAGTGTAAGAAACCTCCAAGGAGTATTAAAATCATCATTATTATGTGCACTGCTGTGAAGGCTATCATTTACAACATTCGGAAAAGAGAAAATAAATATAAACCAACACGCACAAACCACTCATACATGTACACACACAACTCTACCGACCTGCCTGGCATGACTCACTCCGGATATAAATGGCAGATGAAGGGAGGAGCCTGGTACAGGCACAAGGAGGCTATGCAGACAGCATGCACTTTCAGCCGGAATCATCTGTGAGAATTCATGTTATATTACACCATCTACTGATGCACATGTTGCTCATAAAGTCTGCTCCAAAGAATAACAGAGTTGTGGTCTAAATCTTTTATGGATTGTAGCCATATACAGCCAATGTCACCCTAATCTTCTTTTCAAGGAACACGCACATACACTCCCCTCTGTGCTACATGGATAGATGCACATTTGCATCAATAACTGATTTGCTGTGTGTTGATAGTACGAGCAAGGTGACTGCAGAACCACATGTCACCAGGAAGTCACATTTCAAGTTCTTGGTATTCATGCATAAACTGATGCTCACTAGAAGTTGTAGTCCCATTTATCTATAATTGAACAGATTGGATTCTAGTGCATATTACCAATATGCTGCAAAAGGAAAAAAAAACAGGACTGGGCAAGCGAAGTGTCAGTGACATGAAGACACCCAAAGCACAAGTTGCTGCAATGATTAGCACACTGGATAATACAAAGTCATCAAAAAACCCAGCTGCTGGTCCATCAAACTTTGAAAAAAGAATTCAAACTTAACTCCCGGAATTCTTTCAATATTCTCCTGATACTGCACCTGAGTAGTCAAACCCTGAATGACTGGTGATTCCAAGCTCACCCAGTTGTACAGCTCCAGATCAGATGGACAGTGACTGTGACGAACCAGGGATGAATATCGGCTTCTAAACCATCTATCAGCCCCACACCTCTAATACACCAGAAGGGATCCGAACAGATTTCAAACACAAGCAAATTATAAACCTCCTTGTCCAATTTTGAGAACATGGTCGGAATGGCAGACTTATCTCCTAAAGGTTGTGGAGTGTTGGTTAGTTGCAACACAGCGAAGATACGAATATTACCCAATGATAGAAGGGACTGTCCAGTCAAGGTTGTAAACAAATATCTACTTTATTATTATCACAACAGACAGTTCTAGCACACTACAAAATAAGACCCACCCTTTAAAGGAATGCAGAGGACAGACAGTTTTAAAGAAGGAAATGGGATGCACTCTGGATATTGACAGGAGGGTAGTCAGTAAAGTAATTAATTACAATAGTTCAAGCATACTTGGTTTCAACACAAAGGGAGCAATGAGTTGTAAAATGTAATTAGGGGGATCAGACAAGGAGCAGGGGGACACAACCACAATGTACAATGTGCTGTAGATGTTCTTGGTGCTTGACATGGTCTGTAACAGTTTATTGAGAGGCACCCTCGACACAGGGAGTTCCTTGCCTCCCCACTCATGGTGTCATGCTAAAAACTGTATAACAGATTATTTTATTCAGCCCTACTTCAGACACATATCATACCGCCTGGATCCCTCCCCCTGAGCTACCAATGATCTGTGAACCAGACCAGTGCATACGAAATATATTTGTATTAATTTAAAAAAGAAAAAAATGAAATTACACTGAACTACACGTACCACCTACTTTGTGGCGCCCCATATTATTCTTGTTACTCAAATCAATTACACAAGTTACAAAAGAAAACCACAAATCGCAATTCTTTACTTTCTGCATATTTAAGATATAATTAAACAGATCAATAACCAAAACAATTATACATGCATTGTTGTGCAATTTTCATTTTCCTGCGGGCTTAAAAGGTTAGCAGTAGGGGTTCAAGATCGGTTCAAATACATTTGGAAATTATGATTTCACCCACGCGTTTGGTTTAAAATAAACACAGGGTGATTTAGCAGTTTGTTTTTGATACCACCCCATACTATGGTCTGGATTGGGGAAGTATGACAGAAAAAAAGGAAGAATAAAAAGGAACAATTTGGGAAATTATGGATTGACAGCCCCTCCCCAACACCTTACAGGCCTGTGTTAGGGGAAAGTTGGACAACAAGATTGGACTGATTTAAGAACAAAGACTCCCCTCTTCCTTAAAGAAGTCAGGGTCAAAAGGACAAAAAGTATTACCCAATTAAATGATATGTTTTAGTTGTTCAGTGCACAGTGCGAAGTGAGCTTTGCTAATTTCAAATTTTGACAACAAAAACCCTGCAGTGTTCCACGAAATGGGGAATTAATTAAATTAATCGATTTAGTTAAGTTGGCTAAGAATCTCCACAGTATTGCCCTCCCGCTGCCCACCACATAGGGAAAGGATTTCATGCAAGCATATTCTTCCACCTTTTGGTTTCTAAGGGCTCAGTTCAACTTACATAGAAAGCCTCTGTTTAAAGATCAGGAAAGCCAGCTGTGTACCAGGACACTCTAGAAAGATAGGGCAAAGGTCTAGTCTCCCCACTCCATCCAGATGCACTCTCAGCAATCTCCTGTGATGCTTACTTCCAGCTGTCAGATGGTAAGTTTCACCAGCCTTCGTGATGGCAAATTTCCACAGCTCTGTACCATCCTTCTAGTGCAGTCCCCCTTATATAGAAGAGATGATACTGAAAGAGGTCACACATATAGGAATGGACAACTATCCTTCTCTCTTCTCCCATATCCAGCCTCCTCAAAGGATTGGTTAAAGAGTCGGGAACAGATATACAGCAGCTTAAGTTACAAGCCCCATTTGTTTTCAGATCAAATGTTTAGAAAACATTACTTGTGTGGCAAACCTTCATAATTTTACTCAGAACTGCCATAATATGTATATTTTCTGATCCAGCTAATCATGGGGAATTAACCTAGATGACAGCCAGGTCCACACCACACCATGCTGCTCGGCTATGTGGCTATATTTTGCTGTTTCCGTAAGAAGAATCACAGTTTTGAATATGTAATGTATCAACCATATTCCTAATTTTATCCTTCACCCATTTGCCAACTCTTACATTCGAGACATGTTCAGATCAGCCAGGAACCCAGTTTAACTAGCCATTACAGTTCACTAACTCGTAGATGCATACATTTTATATCTCCAAAATTGCTGGAAATTACCTAAACAATTATACATAAATAAAGTAAATCCGCCTTATGGTTGCTGGGAAGAAGGCTGAAGTTATAATAGTCCTTTTAAATCAATTATCAATCTGTATGTTCAGAAAATCGGAGCTCTGCTTCATCCAACCACCTGTCTCCCAGGGCCAGCCTGAAACCAGAGTTTTTTTTTTTTTTTTTTTCCCTAGGGCTCTTGGTTATTTGCTCTTTCAAGTTGTAGATTCAGCCTCTCTTAACTGTAGCCCCCATTTTGACACATTTTGGGCATGCGCCAGCCAATGGGAATTGTCCTGCTATCACAGACTTCAGAGCCAGCAAGTCTGGAGAACACTGGTCTTTCCACACCTTTATCAAGACACACTGCATTGCAGTTGTGGGTTCTACCATCCAGACTTGCAGTCGGGGATTTCTTTGTGAAGTTAACCACCCACAAGCCAAAAGGGTTTGCCTTGGGCCTACAGGAAGTTGTCCATGGAAAACAAAGTGGACTTTTTTTTTTTCAAATGTCTGCTGATATTTAATATGCAAAACATAATATACAGTACTTGTTGTCAACATGCACCATGTCTTCTTACCTGACATTTTTCCTGTTAGCAGTTGTATATTTTTCCCATTTAAAGTGCAAATACTCATGCAAAGCCGATTTTGGTGTCAGTGTTTAAAAATCATGCTTTTTAGGTGAAAGGGTCCTCCAGTTTTTACTAGCAGCCGCAAGCTAAGCCGTTTTTGTGTCAGTGCTGAATAAAACCTGTTTTTCATGTGGAAGGGCATTCAGTTTGACACCTTTGAATGGACCCCACATGCCGCACCCTGTACTTCCATGACTCTTTATGGGAGAAGAATGGGGAATAGTGGGGTTTCCTTAATTGTTCCACTTTTTGTTTTCTTTATGTTCCTCTTTCTGTTGGAGCATGGGCAGCTCAATTTCCTTCATTAGGAAGAGGGCACTTCAGTCTCCCCTTCCATCTTTGGGTTGGGGTGTAGCATGGCACCCCTTTTCTTCCTTCATTAGGGAGTGTTCACTCCAGCCTATTCTTCCATCTTTGGGTTGGAGGGTGTGGCACAGTTCCCCTCTCACCTCCAGACCGGAATTTAAGGAGGTTAGTTCTCTAATAATAAAAGAAAAAGAGGTTCATTACCTTTGACACACATATTTCCCCGGAAGATTTATATAGAATCGACAACAGCAACAGAAAACTGATATAAAAAGATGTTTCCACCATTCCACCAAACATGTTTTATTTAATGTCTTTCTTTTCACAGTGAGCACCAACTAAATTTATCCCTGTTACATAGATATATTCATCTTAGTTTCCATCCAATTTTTTATCCTTCCTTTTCATTCTTCAGAGGGGTCCCCTACTCGACTTTTGGCTCCTCAGTCATAACGCGTGTCTGGGATCGCAGCTTTTCAACTAATTGACGTGACCCATTTTTCTTCTGTCTGTTGTCCTTTTTTGTATGTGGATCTTGTAGGCAACTGGTGATATTTTATCTAAAATTTCAAAGGCACCATACCACGATGGAAGGAACCTTGCTCCTTTGTCTGATTCCTTTGAAAATTGTACAAGTAGACCTTGTCCCCTACTTCATATGGTTTCTTAGTGGTCTTTAGGTCATACTAGGTCTTAATTCCCTCAGCTGAAATTTCAAAATTATGCTGGGCATAAGCAAACGTGTATTGAAGGTGTTTCCTTTAGTTTTCACTGTAGTCATGAGTCATGGATGCATTTATCAGTGTCTGCTCTTGAGTTTTGTAGAGCAGATGCTGTGTTAACACCATTATTTCATCAGGTCATGAGCTCAAATGGAGACATCTTTGTTGCAGAAGTTGGTGTAGACCTCATCGTCATCAGGACAAGTGGTAATCAGATGTTCCAACTGGGTCCAGAGTGTGCCACAAACTTCTTTAAAATACTCACAATTGTTTTGCTGTATCACTCTACTCCTCCACTTGAGTGGTCTGGTGGTAGTCAATGTGGAGTTTTATTTTTACCCCTTGAATATCCCACATCTTCCCATTACCTCAATGGTAAAATGGCTTCCTTGGTCTGACCCAATCCTTTGTGGGAGGCCGAAACGAGAGAAGATGTCATTGATCATTAGTGCAGCAGCTGTCTCCACCCTACAATACAGGGTTGGAAGAAATACTACCCACTTTGTGAACAAGCATGTCACAGTCAACATGTACTTGTTTTCCAAAGAGGAGCAAATCACTGGGCCAATGAAATTGACTTGCACATCTAACCAAGGCAATGTCATTCCCCGTTTGTGTGAGTGAACTGGGTTGAAATTGAGCACACACAAGACACCCCTTTATGTAAGTGTCAAGGTCCTGGCTCATGAGTGGACAGTAGGCAACCTTGCGCAAGAAATCAAATGTTGTGTCACACCACCTATGACCGCCGGTGGCTGCATCATGGCCGTGATTCAACATCAGGCTTCGGAAGGAGGTAAGTACCTCCCACTAGTCACACTAAGATACGTCTCGACTTACCAACAAACCACCTTGGATCTGGAACATCTTGGAAAACGTCATCGATATGCAGAGATCCTCTTTACCAGTATAATGCAACACTGTTAGAGGATAGGTCACAGGGTCTTCAATGTGTTGTTAACATTTCCCAATGATTGGCTCCACTTTCTGTGCAGTGATACAATCAGCATCTGGGGAATCTTTAGTCCACTGGGCAGTGAAGAGTTTTCTGTTCACATGAGTTTGTGACTTGTTGACAGGAGAATCTTTGATTTCACCCAGCAGGGATTCTGTTTCTCTGAAATCCCCCTGCAGAGCTGCAGATTCAGCCAGCTGGTCAGCCAGGTTTCTCGCAGGCATATCTGGCCCCTCTATTGGGGAAGGACCCCTTATTTTCTTCCACTAGATGGTCATCTCATTGGAGGTCACCACATTGTCAGTTGACTGGATCAGTTTGGCATGATTTAGGGGTTTAATGTAGGCACAAAGCATGCCCCGATTATTCCAGTTAATCAGGTACTCCACAAACCCATTCCTGACATAATCAGAGACAGTGATTATCACTAGTTCATTGAGTTGGTGGTGCACTTCAGTGAGGATGGCTTCATGAACAATCATTGTAGGGTGAAAATACAGACCCAGGGTAATAAAGATTGAGAGGCCATGTAAGGTCCAGTTATCAGAATGAAGCTGTGTGATGTTGATTCCTATTGGAAGATGCAGGCAGTTCAAAACGTTGGCTTCCTACGGCCTAGAGAACGAACAAAAATAACTTCAAAATTGAAAGCGCTCAGCTGAAAGAGAGTGTGCCTCAGAACTGTCATATTGCGAACTCTGTCCAATGTAGTTGAAAAGACATGTGGTGCTGGAGAGGCTGATTTTGAATAAACTGGGAAAAGGCACATGTTGACATATTCAAAACTGCAGCAGTACACATGGGAAAATCATCCTTGAAATTCTGTGCATTTGAAAAATACAAAGGAGGAACTGTACCTTACATTTAAAAAGTGAAGCCAAGCAACACATTTCAGGGAAAGATACACACTTTCCACAAATAAACTGACATTTAAATGGACAGGCCTACTTGTTGGAGAAGTGAACAACAATGTCCTATACAAACTGTGGCCTATGGGTAAATGATACCAAACGTGTACTTATATCTGTTTAAATATTGTATTGTAGTTATAAACAGCAGGACCGGATGCAATACAAGATGTTATGTGTAAACACATCTTGTCGATGTAAAAAGCTCTACTTTCAGAAGTATGGATGCAGCATGTGCCTTTCCACTGAAATTTAACTGTGACCTTAAGGCCATGGGCGAGGCCCTCTACGAGAAAAGGGTCTGGGTTTCAGTTTACATGCTAAGAAATACAGATAATTACATCAGAATTGTAGTAGTTGCAGATAATGCACCCAGCAGAAATTACCTTAAGTACAAACCTCACCATTAACTGTCCATTAGCCTCTGACACAGTCTTTTGAAGCCAGGAAGGGGAGGTGAGAATAATATGGGTAAGGCAGATGTCCTGGTCATGTGGCAATGGAGAAATGGAACTTAAGAAAAGGTGAGGGCTATTGTGAAACTGAGGGGAACATGTGAAGCATTGGCTGATTAACATAGAATTACATCTTCCTTAATAAAAAAGAGGATTCTGGCATTCTCATAATTTCAAGGAACTGGAAAATTGGGAGAATATTAGATTGTGAAATTAAGATGTCAATTCACAGTTTTCACTAGAGCAGCACAGTAGCAGATTGTGAAAAATGGTAGCTCCTCCCAGGAAGGGCATGCCGAAATAAGATTAGTATTTTCCGACTCGCCATAAAATATAGAACTTAAAAATGTATATGTGCATACAGTTATCTGAAAAATTAAGGTAGCTACCATGTTGTGAGATTTTAAGAACACTGAAAAGGTGCACTCACCTGTCATTTTGGATTGATGAATCTTTCTCTTCCCACAGCCTCCATCATCCACACCTCCCAACTCCTTGTCCTATCAGCAGGCAGTACGCATATTGATAGGAGGGTGAGGGAGAGAGCTAGCCAATCTATATTGTGGAAATTATTATATTATGTGCGCTTTATCAGCCCTATAAGAGATTGGTTTTCAATCTGGTAGTGACCTTTCCACTCACTTCCTGCAGGTAGTCTACTTCACTGCTCTTGCAAGGAACAACTCACAGAGAGGCAAGGAGGGCTATCAAGTTCATCAGGGTAAACATTGCCATGAGAAAAGCTGTTTATCTGGAAAGGCCTTAAACCATGCATAGGAGACAAAGACTGGGAAATCTAGAAGCTAGCTGGGCCTAACATATGAGGAGCCAGAGGACTACTGGGTGCTGGGGGTTATCCTTGACTGAAGCATTTGCCTAGATCTGTGCTGTCCTCAGAGATGCCCTGCTGTTCCCTGGATGTGCCATAACCAAGGCCTCCCATGTAAGTAGATTAATCCAAATGCCAACAAAAGTGTGGAGGGAATCTGCTAGCCTAAATCTCTATCTCACATAGTGGTTAGGGGTGGAAGTGGGTAGACCGACGGCACTTTTTATTGAAAATATAACTCTATTCATTCCCCAATAGAAAACATATCCTATCTATTTAAATTGATTTCTGCAGGGAACTGCCTACCGTAATCCTTTATCTTTCACTTTGGGAGATGGGGGTAAAATGGAATTGAACCTTAACACATTTAATTAAAGTTTAATCAATTAATTCCCATATAGAAAAATCATGAGATTAGTTCTGTTAGAGTTTGTAACTAACAATGTTCATGCCTAGTGTGTTAGAGCCGGTATAGACAATAACTACGTGGGTGACTATTTTTTTCTGAAAATCCTATCTTCTGTATAGAAGAGGGTGTCCTTAATCCCAAAAAGAAATAACGCAACAACTCTGCCTTTCAAGTGAATGTGGAGTGTGTAAAACACATATTCCCATTAATTTCAAACAAGAATACCAAATCATTGCATGTCCCTTGTATGAGTGGTGCAAAAATGAAATGGCCCATGTGTTCTCGAACCAGAATCCCCAAAGCCTTGCATTTCACTTCATTGTGTATTGAAAAATTATTTTTCCCATAGAGTCAATTCCCAAATGTTGCCGTTCAAATAAAAAGCCAAAACGATTTTCCCATTGCACTTCCACTCCCTGTACCTTTCCTTCACATCAAAGGGGTCATATCGGTTTGATGCCTGGATGGTGGGGGCTGTTGGGATAAAGAGCATGGTAACACACTAAGCAATCACTGTGGGCCTCACTAAAAATATGGCGGTCCGGAAATTGCGTTGCCGGTATATCCATACCGGCACCTTTTACCAGACCGGCCTAGTCTGAATTGTATTACCAGTATTACCAGGATCCTCAGGGAACATCAGCGCATGGCAATGCCATTGCCGGTTTCTGTGGTGACACACAGCAGCCCTGCCAGTGATACTGGCATGGTGGAAGTAAAGTCACATTCAGAGGTGCACAGGAATGTAACTCCCGGAATGGACATGCCACTAATAACGTGAAAATTATGCTGGAAACACAGTCATCATGGACCAGGCGTTAAGTGTATCCTGATGTGTCCAAACATGCCACAGGTACACAAAATGAGCACAGGTGGGGCCAATGGCCAGTGCAACAGCATAAAAGTACCACTCCCACACCCCACACCACTTCCAAACCCACAATGCTACCATTGGCACTAGCAGTACTGGAGCCGGATGACATGCCTGCAGAGCTACTGATTGAAGAGGAAGTGAGGCTGAGGCGCATGAGGACAAGCAGGGCCATCATGGCCCTGAAAATCCCTAATGTGCAGCAGGTTGTACCCCACAGGGAGCCAACAATCCCTCACCTAAGGGCCACCTTATTCAATCTCATTCCCGCTTAGATCCACACCCTGTACCGCCTAGACAGGGACACCATCACCAATATAGTGGACCTGATACATGATGACCTGGTGACCCTAATTAATATCCGGACAGACATCCCCCTTGCTGAAGGTAGTGTCTGTGCTACACTTCCTAGCAACAGGGACATATCAGCACACAGTGGGTCAGCTTCATGGAATCTGTCAACCCTGTTTCTCCCATGTCCTCTTCCAAGTTCTATATGCACTTCTGTCCCACTTATGCAACCACATCAGTGTACAACGGACTGAGGAGGAGGTGAATGCAACTAAAATAGCATTCCATGCACTTGCAGGCATGCCTAATGCAATTGGTGCAGTCGACTGCACACATGTTGAGCTGGTGGTCAGGTATGCTGTGGAGGTAGTGTACCGCAACAGGAAGCTGTACCATACCCACAATGTCCGGATGGTTTGTGATGCCTGCCAACTAATCACACATTGCTGTGCAAGATTCCCTGGCTCTACACATGACTCCATGGTGCTGCACAACTTCATGCTGGCCCGCTACATGGCACGACACACTGGAAACTGTACCTGGTTGCTGGGGGAGTCTATCTACAAGGCCATGTGGGGGAGTGAATTGGGTGGAGGCAGTCATCAGCACAGCCATCCTGACTGCTGGGTGAGACTAACTACAAGGCCATATGCAGGGGTGAATTGGCGGGGAGTAATCAGCAAAGCCAACCTGGATGCTGGGTGAGTCTAACTACAAGGCCACGTGGAGGGGGGAAATTGGCCCAGCATGCGATGCAATACCAGCGGATGTGCACGCTGCATTCAACAATACATCATTACTCCAGCTGCAATATTCTGTAACCTTTACCAAACATCTGTGAAAGTACACAGAGGCTGGATAGGCCATCAAAAAGCAAAGGTAGATGCAGAATAAGACCATGGTTCTTCACTACCCGCAACCTGCACATTAACAAACCAAACACATAGAATGGGACATGACCATACACAGCATTGTCATTGCATACATGGTTTACAAGTGTGCAGGTGTAATTCAAGGTGCAACAGAGTGGCAGCATGCCAAAGTGCAAGGCCTTGACAGCCGTGTCTCCATGCATGTGAAACATTCACTGCGTACACAACTACATTTAATGTTGGCCATCATGAAACTGAAACCACATGTACCAGAATGCACCACACCACAGTGAGCATAAATGACTAGCAAAAACAGCCAAGTAACAACAAACGTCATGATGCTCAGCCTGAGATTTCAGGACCTGCCACACAGAATTATTCAGTGACTGCAGACACATTTCACAGGTAAACTGCCTGTTAGTTCCCTTTTCATGTCTCCTTAAGTAACACCTTCAAGTAGAATACATTTAGAACAGATTGTAAGAAATGGAAATGCCTCTACTTACTGTAGAGGAGGTCCCAGATATGGCCTGCACTCCAGCCACCCATTTTGAGATACCAGGAACATACTTGCCAAGATATGTGATGTATGAGAAGCAAATAAACCAACAGAGAGCACCGCTAGGGCTCTGCCCGGTTCCCATCAGAAGAGCAATACCTGTTGACGTGCCTATAACCAGACAACCGTGGGCAGCCCGGTACCCGTTGAGACAACCATACCAGAAGTTGACACAAAATGAAAACTACTTACAAACTTATCCCAAAGAGAACTAAAGGGCCTTAATGGAAGGCGAATAGTGACGGCACAAGGGCCTTGACAGGCAACTAATGAAAGAAGCGACAAGCAAGGATCGACAGGTAAAGACGAAATCTAAGGAATAATAGTGTAATGGACTTAAAAGAAAAATAAAGTTCCAACACAAAGAACGTAACCACGAAAGAAGGATGAAAATATGTAACTGGCTAAATGCCCTTAAATAGGCTTGGAACATAAGAAGCTAAGGAAACGGTACTGCTTGCAATGCTTAGTAGAAGGATAGAGCGGCAAGCGCCAACTATATATCTACCTCAAGAAGCACATTATACAAGTGCGACTCCATTTTTATAAAAGCAGAAATAAGCCCTGGATGGTGGAGAACAAACAGGCCAAGATTCATATACTAGCTTAAAGCCTGACGAAAGAGCAGCATCGCAACTCAGTCAGAAGCAGCTCATGCCTGGGAATTCGAGGTCAACTCCAGGAAGGGAGGAGAGCGGCAACTTCGAAGAAACAAAACTTAAGAGCATAGCAGCCAGCAAGTGAAGGTAGAGATAAAGAGGCCCAGTCAGGTGGCAAGGCTAAAGGAAGAATCAAAAAGAGGTACCAACGTCTGATGTCACCCAAAACCCGAGGATGCCATAACTTTTCCTGATAAGAAGCTACAGTTTCGAGGCCATCCTCAGCCAACTAATTGACACATAGCCCTAAGGTACTGATTGATGGAAGGGAGGCAGGGTGAATCTTGGGGCACACCACATCTGGGTGTCCATTCTGCATGCTGCTAATTCAAGTGGAGATTTATGTCTAGGGGTGTAACCTACCCAATCACAGTAGACCAAATAATCTAGGGTCCTATAGCTAGTAGAACCAATGAGACATCGTACTTGTAGTCATGTCTATCATGAGTAATGTAGAGGGATGGGCGTAGACGCCCACCCGATAAGAGATATCCAATCCTCACACTCTGTTACCATATACAGATATAGCAATAGCACCTATACTTAAGTCACCTTTTCCGGCCAATAGAATTGCATGACAAATTTATGAGTGTAAAACGTCAACAATGACAAAAATCTGCTATAACTGTTGCTGTCGGAATGAAAAATTTGGGAGTTGAAGCGAGACGGGCGATCGCATCATTGTTGATTTCCATTTGTTTCCCTGTTTTTTGTACTTGTCATTATACTGACTTCCCTTTGCCAAACCATTGACTTCTCCTTATTGATTGGTGTTGGAGTAAGAGAGTCCTGCACCCCATCCTCCTCAAGGTGCAGCTATCTCGTCTTAAAGTACTTGAGGGTGAGCTCTGATCCCATGGGCCCATCAGAGGTCGCTCTGCCCTCCTGTACACTTGGTAGCGGAGAGGATGGTTTTGACCATCAACTATTGAATATTGATTATTGATAAGACACCTATTGACCGTCGACATGAAGTAACTCTAGGTTTTCGACAATAACACAAGTCCTTTGCCATTTTGGCCGAGTAGACTGTGAAGCTTCCCGTGGACAATGATAGCTTAAACCTGTCCAAAAAACTGCAGTGGGTTGGAAGACACCCGTTTTACAAACATAAACCCTTCCATTCCTACGGGCAGTGGATCAGACGAACGACTTAAAAAAGGTGGTAATGGAGGCAGTGATCCCAAGGGTCCAGAGAGGAACGATGCGAGCGGTGAGTGAAACAAGAGATTGATGCTTTGGCAAATGTTGTAGGCAATAGAACAAGTAAGGGAAAAGGTAATGGAGGGAGGTGGAGAAAAACAAAATAGTCAGAAGAAGAGAAGAATATATATATATATATATATATATATATATATATATATATATATATATATATATATATATATATATATATATATATATATATATATATATATATATATATATATATATATATATATATATATATATATATATATATAAAAGGGGATAATGACTCGAGAATAACTGAATAAATAGTGAATACCAGGGTGGACACCTGAGATAAAAGAGAGAGGATACCGGGGTGGAAACCCAAGAAGAGCGAGGATACGCCTTGTTCCTGTGCTTTAAAACAGTGGTCAGAAGAAACATGAACTGATAGTCCCACATAATAGAGAACGAATAGGCTACTACAATGATTAAAGACGTCGTAAAAGGAGTTTGTTTAAACTCCATGTCGGGGTATTGATTAGAAGGCAGAGATATCTGTGTCCAGCTAGTGTCTGTCTAGTCTGTTTAATGTTTGTCATACATGTTATATTGATGTGTCACACGTAAGGAAATTTGTCTCCGTGTTGTTTGAAATTGATCAAGGGATTTTACGCGATTCTATCGTTGAGAGGGAATCGCACATGAATTGAGGTTCTTTAATAAATTGGTGATATAACATTTAGGCGGGAAAAGATTGGATTGGAGCTTGCAGTATTGGTGCTCGCTCATATTATAAGGAGTGGTGAAGTTACATGAAAATATTGTTAGAAACAGGTTTAAGCATGGAAGATATTACTACACTAGCACACTTATGTAAAAAACTGCCTAAACACACACCCAAGCTTAAGAAATACAGTATAGAGTGGGTTAAGGGTACCACCCACAAGATGTTTATGCCGACCCACAGAATGGGTCCTTATCAAAAGCCGTCTTACAACACATGACAACCTACCTGCATGCCAGATATACTGGCAAAAATCTAGAGAAACACCTCGCTGTTCTAGAACTTTGGAAAATGTTCAAACAGTCGAAGGATGAAGAGCCACCTGCTGACTGGATATTAAACGTATGCACGGAGGGGGGTGAGATGCCTACCGCACCACCTGCCCACCTAAAATAGAACCTGAGGGAAGTAAGCCTGAGGTACTCTACCCATTAAGAGAGTTTAAGGCAGCCACTTGGTATAGAAACCCTGCATATGAGTCACCTATGTACAGTAGTGAAGAAAATAAAGGGAAAGATCAGGAGAAGAATCTTGCCCTCACAGTGCCGAGGGACAGGGAGAGACGCGATGATGAGAGGAAGGATCAGGCACAGATTAGAGCACCTCTCGATAAAGAGAGAGAGGGAAAGAAATGGAAAGGAAGTGAAGACAGAACTGATGAGATAGCATTCGCAAACGACGAATGGATGGGAGGACAGATATTGTTGAAACTTAATGGAAAAGGAAGTGATGATGTGAGACCGAGAGAGAGGTCTGATGAGTCACAGAGAAGGGAGAAGGAGAAGGAAAAGGAAGTAAGGGACGAAAGGATAAAAAAGAAAGATAGGCTGAGGCGAGAACAACTATATCGCGACGAGCAAGAAAAGCAGCACGATCGCAAACAGAAAGCAGCCTATGACCAGTACAGGCAGAATCAGAAAAGGTTGGAAGAAGAGCAAAGAGTATGTGAAAAAAGAATAAAGAAACGAAAAGATGAGGAAGTTAGAAGGGCAAATGAACGGAGAATTGAAAGGAGATGGGAAGAAGATAAGGTCAGAGAAGAAGCGAGGAAGCGCAAAGAATTTGATGATGATATTGAATATAAGCGTAGACAGAGGCGACGCAATCTCGGTTATCTGGAGCGGGAAGTTAAAAAACCTGATCCTGTTGTAGAATGGGAAGACATTGAAGAATTCTTCCCTGAGCACGATTCAGTACCAGGCATGAGTGGGGCAAATATTGGAGATGACTTTGACACCAGAAGCGTCGGGGAAACAATCGATAAAATATATGATGAAATGGGGCCAGAAACAATATCCCAAGGGGAAGACGAGCGCTTGGAAAGCACTCAGCTGTATGACACCTAGGATGTCACCCGAAGTAGTGGGAGCAGGAGGCTGTCCCTGGATAGGCTAGAAATCAGTAAGAACGACGATGACGCAAGGAGTTGCGTGAATTGGGAACAATCAATGTCCGACTTCAGAGAGGAGACGGAGTGCGAGGCAAATGAAGAAGGGAGATGGCTCAAAAAGCGGCTCCCAAGGGACAAAGGGTTATGATGGTCAGATGCTAGCATGTCTGCACCAAGGGCATCAGAGTCTGCCACGCAGCCCGACCAGCATGAAGGACCCGCCTATGTAGACAGGTTGACGAAACTGCCAGGCAGACGGTGATGCAGGAATGTTACCCCAGCAATAGACAGAAGAGCTATGGGGAAAGAAAAAGAAGGCTGCGCATTCCAATTTCCGTTGTTAGAAAAGGGGGGAGCAAGACCACAATATATCCCATGGCCACACATGGATCGGGAAAACCTGAAAAACAAGCTTCCAATGCTGACATCGGGAGCTGGGATGTGGATACACGTGTTAGAAAAAATGACAGGGGGTATCACGTTAGCTATAGGGGACATTAAAGGTCTCCTGATCGCCATTCTCAGTGAGAGAGCTGATGATGTGTGGAAACAGGGAGGATACCCTGGTGTAACCATTATTAACACTACACACAATGGAGCACCATTTAATAATTGCAGAGCAGCAGTATGGAAAGCGCTACGAGTGTTTTACCCAGACACTTCCGATATGGGAGCTATAATGACTCGAAAAATGAAGGAGTCCATTGATTTATATATAGAATTTCCAATGACGCGTGGGTGCTCAAAACACATGAATCTTGGAAAAAATCTATACCTGTATTTTATCACATATTGTGCCAGGGGTTACCAGAGCCAGTACAAAAACAGCTTAAGAAATTGGTAGGGGTTTGAGGCTAAACCTTGGGCCAAAATACAGTTGACTATTGCACATTACTGTAGATTGTTGTAAGAAAATAATTGAAAAAAAGGAGGCAACTCGAAAAGGTGAGGAAGCGAAGCTGGTGCAAAAGAAATGATCAAAGTATGCTCTTGAAGGAGCCATGCTGGCCAGCCAGCTGAACAGAATGTACAACAGGTGGATAACCCACAGCAGAACAACCAGGGTAACGCACGATTGTAACCAAAGGGAAGGGGATTTAGAGCAAGAGAATAGCAGAGTAATCAGGGAGGGTTCCAGAGTAATCAGGGAGGTTTTCAAAATGTGCAGATGGGCAGTCCAAATATGTCAAATGGACAAATAGCCGACCACCGCCAGTGTGCTGGCTGTGCGGATTGAAAGGGCATCTGGCGCGCTCGTGCATAAGCCAAGGCGCGTGGCAAAATGGCAAAGGAGTGGGAGCAGGCACGGTGAATCCGCCTGCAATCTCCCAACAGGGTGGGGCACAGAATCACACAGTGCTGCAGCAAGCACCAGGCATGCTGCAAGGTGAGCAACAAGGGATTCAACCCCTTAACGTGGGGAACCTGACGCAAAGGCAATTCCAACAGGTACCACCGCAAACTTCTCAGGGCACAAACTTCGGAAGGGGAGGCAACACTGGGAATGGAGAAAATCCACAAGTGTACAGTGGACCGAACTTATATATGAACTAGAACAGCTCACTGGGAACCCTGATGTGCTCTATCCTATCAGTGATACCAGATCCTAATAGCGAACCAAGGGTGAATGTTGTCATAGGGGGTAAAGAATATTCCTTCTTAGTTGACACGGGTGCAACACGCTCGTGCATACGAGAAGGCAAGTTTTCCTTGTCCGGCGAGGCCATAGACACTCAGAGTTTTACAGGAGCTCACAGTCGAGTTCCCTTTACAGACCCACTCCCAGTCTCCGTAGGAGAGTGCAAAATGAATGTACCTTTGTTATATTCACGTCAGACCCCAGTAAACATTTTGGGTCGAGATTTAATGACCAAATTGAATATGACCATCTCGTTCATGGAGGAGGGCATAGTATGCTCCACTCCAGGAATGCATTATTCAAACGTGTCCGAAAAAAATCAGGGCATACTCAGGACACATAGCCATGAGAGCTATACCATGAGAGCCAGAGGTCTTCACATATGGCATGCGTTTGCTTATGGCAGGATTGCCAGGCCTCACAGATAGAACTATGAGAACCCCTGATGAGTTTCTATTCAGACTAAGAATAGCTATGCATGAAGAGGCGGGACAAGTATTTCCCTTGATGATACATGCTGCAGCAGTGTGAGGGAAAGTAGCATTGGTCGAAGGATACAACAATGAAGGCAGACAATGGTGTGCGATTATCACCATTGAAGAAGGGTATCACGTGACTGACGGTCACCGATGATGATCTGTTTGAAGAACAACCCGACTCAGAAGAGACAAGAATGGAAGTAAGTCTCATATTTTGGGTAAAGATGATTAAAAGAGAAGTACCCCAGAGAATGATGTTGGAAATGGTATGTCTGGAATACTTTGTAGACGACATCGCCCAAGTGCCTGTCTCTGTAGGGACTACAGGACCATATGACGTAGGCCTCCTGAAGGAGGTGGGAGAAGTGAAAATTAAACTGAAACCAGGAGCAATTTTACCAAGAGCCCAACAATATCCCATGTCCAGAGAGGCGGATGGAGGGATCGCGAAGACAATTTCCGCCATGATGGATCAGGGCATCCTAGTGACGACAGAGTCACCCTGTAACACGGTGATCCATCCTGTCAAGAAATCAAAGGGTGGATCTTGGCGTTTAATCCAAGATGTAAGCGCACTAAACGATATTGTTGATGCCAAGTTTCCTCTAGTCCCTAATCCATCTACAATCCTATGTAACATACCCATTGAGGCAAAATATTTCACAGTGATTGACTTGAAAAATGTCGTTTTCTCAATCCCATTGCACCGTGACTCACAAGATCTGACATCATTTACAGTCAGACAAATGCGTCTGAAAAGCACAAGGTTGCCACAGGGGTAATGTAAGTCCCCGTCCATATTTAACAGAGTCCTACAGATGGACCTAAGCAATATTGCATTAGATAGTGTTGTCTTGCAGTATGTGGAGGACTTCTTAATCTGCAGCACCACTGAAGAGCAATGCAGGTGCGATTCTGTTAAGCTACTGACCATACTGGCTGAGAAAGGATATAAGGTTGACAACAGAAAGCTACAGTATTGTCAACAGGAAGTGCTGTACATAGGCCAACTATGGTGACCCCAGAAAGGGCTGAAGATATCATGAACATGGGAAAACCACTCATGATAAAGCAAATGCAGAGCTTTTTAGGCCTGTGCAATTATGTTAGAGTGTGGGTCTTCGACTACAGCTCATATACTAAGCCCTTGCTCCAGGCTTTAAAGAAGGTCCAGGTGACAAAGGAAAAGATTGAGTGGACCGAGGCAATGGAAAAGGGGTTTACAGAACTCAAGAGAGTGATTTGTAAGGCTCCAGCTCTCAGGATTCCTAATTATGCAGAGGAATTCTACCTGTTCTCACACACAGATGGCAGCGTTATGACAGCAGTGCTCGCTCAAAGAACCTTGTTGGGGTACAAGCCCCTAGCGTATTACAATGGGAGCCTGGACCCAGTCATGAGGGGCCACTTCCTATGCAAACAAAGCTTAGCTGCTGCACCGTTTGCCATAGAGAAGGTGACAACCATTGTAATGGGATGTTGCATGACGTTATATGTCGAGCACTCATCATGTGCCATCTTAGGTACGTTGACATCTCAAAGAGCTTCTGCCTATGAAGTGATGATATCTAATCCATCGATCAAAATCGTTTGGTGTAAAACAGTAAACCCAGCAACGTTCATAGCTGAGCCAGTCACTGAAGGAGAGCCAATACATGACTGTGCAAACTATGAACAATTCTATGATGAAACTCCCCATGGTGAAAGAAAATGCCCTGCCGGGAGGTGAGATCGTTTTTATTGATGGTTCTTTGAGAATTGACCAAGAAGACGGATAAAGCTATACAGGCGTTGCTGTAATGAAACACATAGCAAACAGAGAATTTCAAGTACTTGTCAGTGCACAAATACCATCTCATTATTCGGCACAGGCTGTAGAATTATTGGCGTTAATACTCGCCATTGACAATCACGCAGACCAGGAAATTACAGTGTACAGTGACTCCACCTATGTGACGTCTACAGTGCACGCAGGCCTAGCACTCTGGAAAAGGAGGGGCTACCTCCGAGCGGACGGCACGCCAGTGCAACATGCAGCCTTATTGGACAGGCTGATCAAGGCACTAAAGCTCCCAGTGGGCATAGCGGTCGTGAAATGTGCCGCCCACACCAAAAGGGACAGATTTCTTGTCACGCAGAAACCACGCAGCAAACAAGGAAGCCAAGCGTATGGCATCCAAGAGTGAGACGATCATGGAAGTAGAAGTGGCGTGCTCCCATGAACGGATGATGATAGCACGAGCCACACCAGAAGCCTATAGCAATATGGGGCAGACACAACTGATGGAGCTTCAAGGGGAGTCACCTCAGGACGAAAAGAACCTGTGGAAATGTTGAGGGTGATCCTTAAACCCCTCTGATGGATTGTGGTGGCAAGACAGCACTGGTAAACCAGTAATGCATGTAGCCCTACTAAAGATAGCATTGGAACAATTGCATTACCCATTTCACATGTCAAAAGAGAATCTAGCAGCAACACTCGCAGAAGACTGGTTTATACCGAATTTAGCAGAGCATTTTGCACTCATTTATGGTGAACTGCATAATCTGCCAGCAATTCACAGCTGGGCACACATTAAAAGTAGTGAAAGATATCATCCCCCGGCCAAATGGGCCTTTTCAGCACTTACATATCAGCTACGTCGACATGATTCAAGTGTGTAACGGGTACAGGTACTTCATTGTAGTGGTGTGTCCATTCTCTAGAAGGATAGAAGCAGGTCCTTGTACACACCCAGACTCAACTTGTGCAGCCAAATTCCTGGTGAGGGAAGTGTTCCCTAGATGGGGGTGTGTGAGGTGATGAGATCAGACAACGGGGCTCATTTTGTTAACGCAGTCTTTGAGCAGATCAGCTTGCTGCTTGGTATAAAGCACAAGATCTCATTGGTGTATCATCTGGAAGGTAATAGTGTTTGTGAGAGGCTCAACGGCTTGCTAAAAGAATGGATAGCCAAATTGAAGCTTACTCTAAAGAGGGGATGGTTGCACTGCCTTCCACTGGCATTGTATGCTCTTCGGAACCAACCAGGCTCCGACCATCATTTTACGCCGTACGAGATAGTTACAGGAAGAAGAATGAGTACCCCCTAACCCCCAGAAATAGAGCTAGATGTGATGCCCAGTTAACCTGAGAGGTCCTGGGAACCGAATTACAAGAGTACCTGGACTGCATGACATCCAGCCTTACTGTAATTTCAGACCAACTACAGCGACAACAAAAAGGGTGCAGCACAGCACAAAACACAGCAAGAGATGCTGAAACAGACACAGTTCAAGGTCTACGTGCTCCACTCATCTTCCCTGGAGGCGCCATGTTGGTGAAAAACCACACAAGAAAAAGGTGGGACGACCAAGATTCAATGGTCCCTTCATTGTGGAGGATTGCCCCCCCTCGACTGTCAAACTGTAAGGCAGAAGAGCATGGATCTTTCTCAATGACATTAAGCCCTATATCAGAGAAAGCCCTCAAGCTGCACCCCACTCCAAAGAAATTACAGACAACGGGGAAGAACCTCAGCATGTGCAGACGAGATCCATGATGAGGAAGAAGGACGCATGAGCAGCAAAGTCTAGACAAAAGAACCCGTTTGCAAGTTGTGGCTTAAACTGAGCATTTCCTCTAAGTGAAAAGGGGATGACGACATAACGGACGCTCTGTGCATCCTAGTTGCAGGGTGAAGAAGAAAATTGCGCATCTAAGCCACAACACGGTTGTTGACACGAACTTGTAAATCAATCACACTAAAGCTTTGGTGAGAAACAAGACTCAAATAGATGGTGATCAAAGACTTGTGCCTAAGGAACTTAACACAGCATCCAGAATCATCAAAGAGCAAGACGTCGCTTTGCAGCATTCATGGTGTCTCCCAGCAGAAATATCACAAGGGATGTGCTAACCTATTTCCAGTTAGTTCTAGTTTCCTATCGTCACTAGTAGGGAGAGTCACCAGTGTCACAAACTTTACCCAAGATCCTGTCAACAAGAAAAAAATCGGCAACTGCTTACTGTCATCGCGGAAGCCTTCCTTGTGTTACCAGAATACAGTGATAAGTACACAGAGGCTTCCACCACAGGCAATTATAGATGAACTTGTCAATACACTCTTCTTTCGCATCGTAGAGGAGTGCCCAGCTATTGTCAGAAGCACCACAGACACTCTCACTTTCATTAGAGATCCATCAAACTCTGAACATTTGAGCCCACTGTGGACTAAACTAAATTAATTAGAAGCAATCTACGCAGCAGGAAAGTGCAAGGACTGGTCACGTCAAGGGAAGGGCCTGTGATCCAGAGCCCAGCAAAGCAGAACAAATGTCACTGTCACCCGAGGACAGACGACTGGCGCATAACGTCCTGTTTTGCCTAGTCAATGACTTTGCCATTGATGTTAGCCTACCTGCACAATCGATACTAGCCTACCTGTGCTTTTTGATATTAGCCCACCTGTGCAATTACTTCTGCAAACCCCAGTCCATTAAAGCAACTGATGTACTTTCTACATTAGCCTGCTACTAGCCTATAAAGTGTTTTTTTAGGGTAGATCTCAAACTGTACTGTACTGACCATAAACACCAATAGAGACTCTCTACAGCATAGCCTTGAACATGCTCACCAACCTGAGAAGCCAATCCTTAATGCTTACACTCAGCATCCTAGTCACTATGTCCCTAGCCGCACTCCTAACATGCCCTCCTCCAGACAGAAATATGAGACTGAGATCCAGGCTATCCCGGCTCTATGATCCTAAAAATACCAACAACCGCACAGTGCCACCGACCCCTTACAACCGGACTCCAGCCAACTTAGTAAAGAAAAACCTTGATAGTCCTAATAAACCAGAAACTACATTTCCCCATCACCATACAAAAAAAGTATACTATCTCCATCTGGATCACTTATCAAAGCCAGATCCCTAGTAGCCCATGCTGCTGAAATTGCAGACACACTACACAATGAGAACCTAGACTTACTAGCTGTAACTGAAACCTGGCGCCATGACGCCGCAGGTCCTGCCCTCATGATAGCTATACCCGAGAGCTACCAGATACTCAGAGTGGACAGACCTAATTCCCGAGGTGGCGGCCTAGCCATCATCTCCAAAAATAGCCTCTCAATTAGACTTGCCACCCCGCCTACTTACCCCTCATGCGAAGTGCTCACAGCTAAACTTCCACTATCCAATAACCGTACATTAACAATTCACCTGATATACAGACCCCCTGGGCCATTAGGAACATTTGAGGAAGACCTCACAGATATCATAGCCAGCAACGCTAAAAACCACTCACAAACCCTCCTACTGGGGGATTTCAACCTCGACTTTAATGAGGCTAGAAACAAACACGCCCAAGCCATAACCACACTTCTCAAAGACCACGGTCACTCACAAAAAGTCCTATCCCCTACCCACATCAAAGGTAGAATACTGGATTGGGTAGCTGACCTTAAATGTAACATTGTTATTACAGATAATGCACCACAACTATGGACCGACCATCACCTTATTGCCTTCTCAGCCAAACTCGACCTCCTTAGTCCTAAAATCGCAGAGATGGCACCCCCACTCCCTACAAGAAGTAAAAAGGACATAACAGCAGATAAACTACTCCCCTACCTCCTCCCATCCCTGAACAACGTCAATAATAATACTGACCCCAAATCACTAGTAGACATCTTCAATACTGCCATGACCCAAGCCTTAGACACCACCGCCCCACATAAAATTCGCAAAGCGAGACAAAAATCCCACCTCAACGTATGGTTCACACCTCAACTCAAAGAGCTAAGATTGCAGAAAAGAAAACTGCAAACTATCTGGCGCCACTCCCCGACTACTGACAATAAGGCTAAATTAACAGAACTCTCCAAACACTATAAAAAAATAAATAACCAACACAAAAAAACATATTCAATGATAGAATTGCAAAAGCTAGCTCCAATACTAAGTAACTGTTTTCCATCCGCCGGGAAATGGAAGCCCCAATTCCACCGGCAGACACTATCCCCAAGGATAAGCCATGGTGTACCGCAATTCAAAAAGCCCTCCTAAATAAAATTACTACATTTCAGCAGAAAATAGCAATTAAAAAGGCCTCTCTGCCCTCCTCTGAGCAACATCCATCACCTTTCCCAGGGCGTAACACAACTACACCATTTACCTTTAAAGACATTTCTATCCTTGACACAGAAAAAATCATTCTCTCTTTAAAACCTTCAAACTGCAAGGGCGACAGCTGCCCGGCACAAATTATAAAGGATGCTGCTAGAGACCGGGCCCCGTTTATCTCCAAGCTCATTAACGCTTCTTTTAAAACTAATTCAGTACCCAATAACCTCAAAGAATCTTGGGTCCTCCCCCTGCTTAAAAAGCAAACACTAGACCCCACTATCCCCACTAACTACAGACCTTTCACCACTGTCCCCTTCCTACTCCCTTCTTATTGATAGGGTGGCATATATTCAAAATCAGGAATACCTAGAAGTTAATCAGCTACTAGGATCCCGACAGTCTGGCTTCCGCCCACTCCACGGAACGGAAACTGCCCTGCTAGACCTCAAGACTAAAATTGACGAGTTGAAGGACAAGGGACAAACTGCTATGTTACTTTTCCTGGACCTCTCCGCAGCGTTCGACCTAGTGGATCATGCAGTCTTATGTAACCACCTTAGGTCGGCGGTGCACATTTTCAGAGGAAGCCATAGCCTGGGTCCAATCCTTCCTGGCTAACAGGACAATGCAAGTCTTTTCCCCATTAACAGCTGCTGACCCAATTCAAATCGCCTGCGGAGTACCCCAAGGTTCCTGTGTCTCACCTACTATGTACAACATATTTACTAAGCCTCTGTTTGACAAATTGGACAGACTGGGTATCACCTACACAAATTATGCAGATGATACCCAGATCCGTATCCCCCTTTCGGGCAACTTTTTGGAGGACATGGCCTTAGTAAACAAAGTATACCTCCTCATTCAGGCATGGATGGCATCTCATGGCCTCTGCCTGAATGACAACAATCTCATCAAAGTGATGCCAGTGGTCAAGACACTAGGTTTCTATCTTGATGCCTCTCTCTCGCTCAAGAAACAAATTAATTCCCTCGCATCTTCCACAGCCTATACCTGTAAGCTCATCCGAGCATGCAGACCATTCCTCACTACCTCGAGTTGCATCACCCTGGCCAATGCTCTCGCAAGGTCGAGACTAACTATTGTAATGCTCTCTACTCAGGTGACAACAAAAATATCAGCGACAAATTACAAAGAATGCAAAATAATGCCGTAAGAGCAGCCTTGAATATCCCTATGAGAGAACACATCACGGATGCTAGAAGAGAGATTCATTGGCTAAAAATATCTGATAGGATACTCCTAAAAACCACCACCCTCACCTCTAAATTTTTAAACAACTTAGCCCCACCCTACCTTGCTGATAGGATAAACAGAAGATCGTCCACACGGCCAACAAGAGCAGCCAATGCCCATACCTTGGAAGTGCCTAGATTTAAACGTGTTACATCTGGAGGATCTAGCTTCCCAGTTATTGCAGCTCAAACCTGGAATGCATTACCATATGACCTGAGAAAGGAATAGCCGTATCCCAAATTTAGACTCATTGTAATCAAATGGCTACGCACGAATGACTGTTAGCTTACCTCTCGTTACCTGCAATGCTGTCTCTGCTGCATGTTTCTTACCGTGCTTCCTTCCGCCATTGTAACTATCCAGGCAGCACTTATTCTCCAACAGTTTTGTATATTATATGATTCATTGTCCTTACTCTGTAACTAAGCTTAAGTTGTCTTGACCTCCACTGCGCCCGAATGCCCAAGGGTTTGGTGCACAAAAATAAATAAACAAACAAACAAACAAACTTTCCAGAAATGGTAGGGAGACCTATCGAGGTTGACGTCATCACCTTCACCAGAGATCCAGCTAATGTTGCTCATATGGGAACACTCCTCCATGGAATTATGCTGCAAGTGGAGCTGTCCAACTTTTAGAGAGATTATATGAGGAGATTCCAATGAGACTTTCCGGCGAGGGACAGATCGGAGAAGCAGAGGCAAAGAATACTTCATCTTTCCGCCGAGGGACAGATCGGAGAAGCAGAGGCAAAATACTACATCTTTCCGCAGAGGGACAGATCGAGGGAGCAGAGACAAGAACTTAACCTTTTATTATTTTTTGATTTTGATAAATTGCCAGTTTTCCATTTTTCACATTACACAGGTTCCAGCATGTCCTCAGGACTGAAACAGATTTGGGGGGTGGACTGGGAACTCACCTATTTTGAATATGCACAATGAATGTGACTCACCAAAGGTGTTAGTCTAATCTTTTTCCATAGTTTAGCAACGGAACTGTATCGCATATCCAGAGACAATCATCACCCGTAAGCGGGGGGACACTTGCGAAGCCCCAGACACTTTATGATACAAACTCTCTGAGAAACAATAATGGACTAAGTGAAAAGAATAAAACATTGACATTTGTTATGATTAAGATGGGGGCCCAGAGCAGTAACCTGGCCCTCCCAAAAACAGAGAGGCGCCCCGCTTCCCTGGAAGGAAATGCTGCCACTTTTCATACTGCACGATTATGTGTATATGTGTAGTGATTATCATTGTCTTTCTGTCATTAACAATCAGAACTGCATTCTTTATTGGTGCACAAAGCGTTCCCATTTCAGTGTTCCCACTGGATAATGTCCACATAGGTCCCACAAAAGCACCCAGACCCTATATAGTTATTCCAGTCCCGAGAAAATCTGATGGTAAGGTAAACAAACTAAAATTGAATGTAATTAGCAGTGATGCATACACACTTGAGGTAACAAATGAAGAGGAAAGCTGGAGACAGGGTCAGCGCGGAATGAATGAAAATGTAGCACTGACCACTACACGGACCCACACACTGAATGCACGCAAACCAGGGCAAGTGTCAATGGCCACAGAACCTCAAGCGAAGACGACAGAGAGCACAAGACTGCCTACCGAACCACCAGCCCCAGTAAGTAATGAAAGAGACCAAAAGAATCCAGTGAAAGACCAACTAAAGCAGACATAGCAAAAGCCCTCAAGAAGACAGAAGCGACTACGGGAAATTCACTGCAAGGACACAAATGTTGATATATCATTTATTCCCGTTCATAGCTAGAGCAAAAAAAACTACATGAGGAACTGAAAAATAAACCCGCAGAGACTTTACTGACAAGCACACCAGTTCCAACACAAGGAACAAGTATCAAGCCCACGATGCAGCCTTACGTTGGGCTGATGACAGACAGGTGGTGGTTAAAGGCACTTATAGAGGGCAGGAAAAGAATGCAAGAGGAGGGGAAGAGATTTGCAAAACCTCCACCTATCACATCGATGCAGATAAATAAACCTGCTCCACCGACAAGCATGCCCGAGATACCCCCAGCAAGGAAAAGTCACACAGACATGTTTAGAGATGTAGTTATATGAATGTAAGCGTAGACAGAGGCGACGCAATCTCGGTTATCTGGAGCGGGAAGTTAAAAAACCTGATCCTGTTGTAGAATGGGAAGACATTGAAGAATTCTTCCCTGAGCACGGTTCAGTACCAGGCATGAGTGGGGCAAATATTGGAGATGACTTTGACACCAGAAGCATCGGGGAAACAATCGATAAAATATATGATGAAATGGGGCCAGAAACAATATCCCAAGGGGAAGACGAGCGCTTGGAAAGCACTCAGCTGTATGACACCTAGGATGTCACCCGAAGTAGAGGGAGCAGGAGGCTGTCCCTGGATAGGCTAGAAATCAGTAAGAACGACGATGACGCAAGGAGTTGCGTGAATTGGGAACAATCAATGTCCGACTTCGGAGAGGAGACGGAGTGCGAGGCAAATGAAGAAGGGAGACGGCTCAAAAAGCGACTCCCAAGGGACAAAGGGGTATGATGGTCAGATGCTAGCATGTCTGCACCAAGGGCATCAGAGTCTGCCACGCAGCCCGACCAGCATGAAGGACCCGCCTATGTAGACAGGTTGACGAAACTGCCAGGCAGACGGTGATGCAGGAATGTTACCCCAGCAATAGACAGAAGAGCTATGGGGAAAGAAAAAGAAGGCTGCGCATTCCAATTTCCGTTGTTAGAAAAGGGGGGAGCAAGACCACAATATATCCCATGGCCACACATGGATCGGGAAAACCTGAAAAACAAGCTTCCAATGCTGACATCGGGAGCTGGGATGTGGATACACGTGTTAGAAAAAATGACAGGGGGTATCACGTTAGCTATAGGGGACATTAAAGGTCTCCTGATCGCCATTCTCAGTGAGAGAGCTGATGATGTGTGGAAACAGGGAGGATACCCTGGTGTAACCATTATTAACACTACACACAATGGAGCACCATTTAATAATTGCAGAGCAGCAGTATGGAAAGCGCTACAAGTGTTTTACCCAGACACTTCCGATATGGGAGCTATAATGACTCGAAAAATGAAGGAGTCCATTGATTTATATATAGAATTTCCAATGACGCGTGGGTGCTAAAAACACATGACTCGGAAAAAATCTATACCTGTATTTTATCACATATTGTGCCAGGGGTTACCAGAGCCAGTACAAAAACAGCTTAAGAAATTGGTAGGGGTTTGAGACTAAACCTTGGGCCAAAATACAGTTGACTATTGCACATTACTGTAGATTGTTGTAAGAAAAGAATTGAAAAAAAGGAGGCAACTCGAAAAGGTGAGGAAGCGAAGCTGGTGCAAAAGAAATGATCAAAGTATGCTCTTGAAGGAGCCAAGCTGGCCAGCCAGCTGAACAGAATGTACAACAGGTGGCTAACCCACAGCAGAACAACCAGGGTAACGCACGATTGTAACCAAGGGGAAGGGGATTTAGAGCAAGAGAATAGCAGAGTAATCAGGGAGGGTTCCAGAGTAATCAGGGAGGTTTTCAAAATGTGCAGATGGGCAGTCCAAATATGTCAAATGGACAAATAGCCGACCACCGCCAGTGTGCTGGCTGTGTGGATTGAAAGGGCATCTGGCGTGCTCGTGCATAAGCCAAGGTGCATGGCAAAATGGCAAAGGAGTGGGAGCAGGCACGGTGAATCCGCCTGCAATCTCCCAACAGGGTGGTGCACAGAATCACACAGTGCTGCAGCAAGCACCAGGCATGCTGCAAGGTGAGCAACAAGGGATTCAACCCCTTAACGTGGGGAACCTGCCGCAAAGGCAATTCCAACAGGTACCACCGCAAACTTCTCAGGGCACAAACTTCGGAAGGGGAGGCAACACTGGGAATGGAGAAAATCCACAAGTGTACAGTGGACTGAACTTATATATGAACTAGAACAGCTCACTGGGAACCCTGATGTGCTCTATCCTATCAGTGATACCAGATCCTAATAGCGAACCAAGGGTGAATGTTGTCATAGGGGGTAAAGAATATTCCTTCTTAGTTGACACGGGTGCAACACGCTCGTGCATACGAGAAGGCAAGTTTTCCTTGTCCGGCGAGGCCATAGACACTCAGAGTTTTACAGGAGCTCACAGTCGAGTTCCCTTTACAGACCCACTCCCAGTCTCCGTAGGAGAGTGATATGATATGATATGATATGGTATTTGTAACGCGCCTATACACAAGTGTTTCAATGCGCGACGAGGCAGGGAGGGAGGGAAACAAGGGGAAGACAGACAAACGATCCTACTAGGCCAGGTGTCATTCAGATCGCGCAAGTGCAGAGGTAAGGGGAAAAGGAGGAAGTGCAGGGGGAGGAGGTGGGGGGGAAAGTGCAGTACAAGGTAAGTAGCGTAAAAAATAATAAATAATAAATAATAAATAAAAAGGGCCAGCTGGTGGCAAGTGCGAGGTAAGTGCAGAGCAAGTGCTGGGAAGGGGGCTGTAGGGATACAGTGACAGTCCCACAGTGCAGGGGGAGCCAGGGAGGCAGTGCAAGTGGAGAGTGGCTGGGCCCTGGACCGAGGTTGCTGAGAGTGGCCCAGATGCAGGTTTAGTGCTGAATTCAGTGGGGAGTTAAGCAGGATTAGCAGGGGAGAGGGAGAGAGAAGGCAGAAGCGAAGAGGAAGGTTTTGAGGTGCTTCCGGAACCGGAGATGGTTCTCCTCAAGTTTCAGGGAGGCAGGAAGGCTGTTCCAGAGGGAGGCCCCTGCTGAGGAGAGAGATCTACCCCCAGCTCGTTGCTTCGAGAAGCGGCTGACCATGAGGGAGTTGGAGACGGATGAGCGAAGGGCTCGTGAAGGAAGATATTTAGGAAGAGAGAGTTGAAGGTATTTAGGTCCCAGGCCCCAGAAGGCCTTGTGGACAATGCAGAGGGTTTTGAACTTAATCCTCGCAGCCACTGGGAGCCAGTGAAGAGATTTCAGTCCTGGAGAGATACGGTCCCTGGGCTTGAGGCCAAGGACAAGTCTCGCAGTTCTGTTCTGGATAAGTTGCAGAGGGCGGAGAGTGGAGGCAGGCAGATTAAGATAGAGGCTGTTACAGTAGTCCAGCCTTGAGAGAACCAGGGCTCGGGAGACAGTGAGCTTCTGGGGGAAGGAGATGAAATGAAATGTACAAAATGAATGTACTTTTGTTATATTCACGTCAGACCCCAGTAAACATTTTGGGTCGAGAATGAATGACCAAATTGAATATGACCATCTCGTTCATGGAGGAGGGCATAGTATGCTCCACTCCAGGAATGCATTATTCAAACGTGTCAGAAAAAAATCAGGGCATACTCAGGACACATAGCCATGAGAGCTATACCATGAGAGCCAGAGGTCTTCGCATATGGCATGCATTTGCTTATGGCAGGATTGCCAGGCCTCACAGATAGAACTATGAGAACCTCTGATGAGTTTCTATTCAGACTAAGAATAGCTATGCATGAAGAGGCAGGACAAGTATTTCCCTTGATGATACATGCTGCAGCAGTGTGAGGGAAAGTAGAATTGGTCGAAGGATACGACAATGAAGGCAGACAATGGTGTGCGATTATCACCATTGAAGAAGGGTATCACGTGACTGACGGTCACCGATGATGATCTGTTTGAAGAACAACCCGACTCAGAAGAGACAAGAATGGAAGTAAGTCTCATATTTTGGGTAAAGATGATTAAAAGAGAAGTACCCCAGAGAATGATGTTGGAAATGGTATGTCTGGAATACTTTGTAGACGACATCGCCCAAGTGCCTGTCTCAGTATGGACTACAGGACCATATGACGTAGGCCTCCTGAAGGAGGTGGGAGAAGTGAAAATTAAACTGAAACCAGGAGCAATTTTACCAAGAGCGCAACAATATCCCATGTCCAGAGAGGCGGATGGAGGGATCGCGAAGACAATTTCCGCCATGATGGATCAGGGCATCCTAGTGACGACAGAGTCACCCTGTAACACGGTGATCCATCCTGTCAAGAAATCAAAGGGAGGATCTTGGCGTTTAATCCAAGATGTAAGCGCACTAAACGATATTGTTGATGCCAAGTTTCCTCTAGTCCCTGATCCATCTACAATCCTATGTAACATACCCATTGAGGCAAAATATTTCACAGTGACTGACTTGAAAAATGTTGTTTTCTCAATCCCATTGCACCGTGACTCACAAGATCTGACATCATTTACATTCAGACAAATGCGTCTGAAAAGCACAAGGTTGCCACAGGGGTAATGTAAGTCCCCGTCCATATTTAACAGAGTCCTACAGATGGACCTAAGCAATATTGCATTAGATAGTGTTGTCTTGCAGTATGTGGAGGACATCCTAATCTGCAGCACCACTGAAGAGCAATGCAGGTGCGATTCTGTTAAACTACTGACCATACTGGCTGAGAAAGGATATAAGGTTGACAACAGAAAGCTACAGTATTGTCAACAGGAAGTGCTGTACATAGGCCAACTATGGTGACCCCAGAAAGGGCTGAAGCTATCATGAACATGGGAAAACCACTCATGATAAAGCAAATGCAGAGCTTTATAGGCCTGTGCAATTATGTTAGAGTGTGGGTCTTCGACTACAGCTTGTATACTAAGCCCTTGCTCCAGGCTTTACAGCAGAAGGTCCAGGTGACAAAGGAAAAGATTGAGTGGACCGAGGCAATGGAAAAGGGGTTTACAGAACTCAAGAGAGCGATTTGTAAGGCTCCAGCTCTCAGGATTCCTAATTATGCAGAGGAATTCTACCTGTTCTCACACACAGATGGCAGCGTTATGACAGCAGTGCTCGCTCAAAGAACCTTGTTGGGGTACAAGCCCCTAGCGTATTACAATGGGAGCCTGGACCCAGTCATGAGGGGCCACTTCCTATGCAAACAAAGCTTAGCTGCTGCACCGTTTGCCATAGAGAAGGCGACAACCATTGTAATGGGATGTTGCATGACGTTATACGTCGAGCACTCATCATTTGCCATCTTAGGTACGTTGACATCTCAAAGAGCTTCTGCCTATGAAGTGATCATATCTAATCCATCGATCAAAATCGTTTGGTGTAAAACAGTAAACCCAGCGACGTTCATAGCTGAGCCAGTCACTGAAGGAGAGCCAATACATGACTGTGCAAACTATGAATAATTCTATGATGAAACTCCCCATGGTGAAAGAAAATGCCCTGGTGGGAGGTGAGATCGTTTTTATTGATGGTTCTTCGAGAATTGACCAAGAAGACGGACAAAGATATACAGGCGTTGCCGTAATGAAACACATAGCAAACAGAGAATTTCAAGTACTTGTCAGTGCACAAATACCATCTCATTATTCAGCACAGGCTGTAGAATTATTGGCGTTAATACTCGCCATTGAGAATCACGCAGACCAGGAAATTACAGTGTACAGTGACTCCACCTATGTGACGTCTACAGTGCACGCAGGCCTAGCACTCTGGAAAAGGAGGGGCTACCTCCGAGCGGACGGCACGCCAGTGCAACATGCAGCCTTATTGGACAGGCTGATCAAGGCACTAAAGCTCCCAGTGGGCATAGTGGTCGTGAAATGTGCCGCCCACACCAAAAGGGACAGATTTATTGTCACGCAGAAACCATGCAGCAGACAAGGAAGGCAAGCGTATGCCATCCAAGAGTGAGACGATCATGGAAGTAGAAGTGGTGTGCTCCCATGAACGGATGATGATAGCACGAGCCACACCAGAAGCCTATAGCAATATGGGGCAGACACAACTGATGGAGCTTCAAGGGGAGGCACCTCAGGACGAAAAGAACCTGTGGAAATGTTGAGGGTGATCCTTAAACCCCTCTGATGGATTGTGGTGGCAAGACAGCACTGGTAAACCAGTAATGCCTGTAGCCCTACTAAAGATAGCATTGGAACAATTGCATTACCCATTTCACATGTCAAAAGAGAATCTAGCAGCAACGCTCGCAGAAGACTGGTTTATACCGAATTTAGCAGAGCATGTTGCATTCATTTATGGTGAACTGCATAATCTGCCAGCAATTCACAGCTGGGCACACATTAAAAGTAGTGAGAGGAATCTTCCCCCGGCCAAATGGGCCTTTTCAGCACTTACATATCAGCTACGTCGACATGATTCAAGTGTGTAACGGGTACAGGTACTTCATTGTAGTGGTGTGTCCATTCTCTAGAAGGATAGAAGCAGGTCCTTGTACACACCCAGACTCAACTTGTGCAGCCAAATTCCCGGTGAGGGAAGTGTTCCCTAGATGGGGGTGTGTGAGGTGATGAGATCACACAACGGGGCTCATTTTGTTAACGCAGTCTTTGAGCAGATCAGCTTGCTGCTTGGTATAAAGCACAAGATCTCATTGGTGTATCATCCGGAAGGTAATAGTTTTTGTGAGAGGCTCAACGGCTTGCTAAAAGAATGGATAGCCAAATTGAAGCTTACTCTAAAGAGAGGATGGTTGCACTGCCTTCTTCGGAACCAACCAGGCTCCGACCATCATTTTACGCCGTACGAGATAGTTACAGGAAGAAGAATGAGTACCCCCTTACCCCCAGAAATAGAGCTAGATGTGATGCCCAGTTAACCTGAGAGGTCCTGGGAACCGAATTACAAGAGTACCTGGACTGCATGACATCCAGCCTTACTGTAATTTCAGACCAACTACAGCGACAACAAAAAGGGTGCAGCACAGCACAAAACACAGCAAGAGATGCTGAAACAGACACAGTTCAAGGTCTACGTGCTCCACTCATCTTCCCTGGAGGCGCCATGTTGGTGAAAAACCACACAAGAAAAAGGTGGGACGACCAAGATTCAATGGTCCCTTCATTGTGGAGGATTGCCCCCCCCCTCGACTGTCAAACTGTAAGACAGAAGAGCATGGATCTTTCTCAATGACATTAAGCCCTATATCAGAGAAAGCCCTCAAGCTGCACCCCACTGCAAAGAAATTACAGACAACGGGGAAGAACCTCAGCATGTGCAGACGAGATCCATGATGAGGAAGAAGGACGCATGAGCAGCAAAGTCTAGACAAAAGAACCCGTTTGCAAGTTGTGGCTTAAACTGAACATTTCCTCTAAGTGAAAAGGGGATGACGACATAACGGACACTCTGTGCATCCTAGTTGCAGGGTGAAGAAGAAAATTGCGCATCTAAGCCACAACACGGTTGTTGACACGAACTTGTAAATCAATCACACTAAAGCTTTGGTGAGAAACAAGACTCAAATAGATGGTGATCAAAGACTTGTGCCTAAGGAACTTAACACAGCATCCAGAATCATCAAAGAGCAAGACGTCGCTTTGCAGCATTCATGGTGTCTCCCAGCAGAAATATCACAAGGGATGTGCTAACCTATTTCCAGTTAGTTCTAGTTTCCTATCGTCACTAGTAGGGAGAGTCACCAGTGTCACAAACTTTACCCAAGATCCTGTCAACAAGAAAGTAATCGGCAACTGCTTACTGTCATCGCGGAAGCCTTCCTTGTGTTACCAGAATACAGTGATATGTACACAGATGCTTCCACCACAGGCAATTATAGATGAACTTGTCAATACACTCTTCTTTCGCATCGTAGAGGAGTGCCCAGCTATTGTCAGAAGCACCACAGACACTCTCACTTTCATCAGAGATCCATCAAACTCTGAACATTTGAGCCCACTGTTGACTAAACTAAATTAATTAGAAGCAATCTACACAGCAGTAAAGTGCAAGGACTGTTCACGTCAAGGGAAGGGCCTGTGATCCAGAGCCCAGCAAAGCAGAACAAATGTCCCTGTCACCCGAGGACAGACGACTGGCGCATAACGTCCTGTTTTGCCTAGTCAATGACTTTGCCATTGATGTTAGCCTACCTGCACAATCAATACTAGCCTACCTGTGCTTTTTGATATTAGCCCACCTGTGCAATTACTTCTGCAAACCCCAGTCCATTAAAGAAACTGATGTACTTTCTACATTAGCCTGCTACTAGCCTATAAAGTGTTTTTTTAGGGTAGATCTCAAACTGTACTGTACTGACCATAAACACCAATAGAGACTCTCTACAGCATAGCCTTGAACATGCTCACCAACCTGAGAAGCCAATCCTTAACGCTTACACTCAGCATCCTAGTCACTATGTCCCTAGCCGCACTCCTAACATGCCCTCCTCCAGACAGAAATATGAGACTGAGATCCAGGCTATCCCGGCTCTATGATCCTAAAAATACCAACAACCGCACAGTGCCACCCACCCCTTACAACCGGACTCCAGCCAACTTAGTAAAGAAAAACCTTGATAGTCCTAATAAACCAGAAACTAAATTTCCCCCTCACCATACAAAAAAAGTATACTATCTCCATCTGGATCACTTATCAAAGCCAGATCCCTAGTAGCCCATGCTGCTGAAATTGCAGACACACTACACAATGAGAACCTAGACTTACTAGCTGTAACTGAAACCTGGCGCCATGACGCCGCAGGTCCTGCCCTCATGATAGCTATACCCGAGAGCTACCAGATACTCAGAGTGGACAGACCTAATTCCCGAGGTGGCGGCCTAGCCATCATCTCCAAAAATAGCCTCTCAATTAGACTTGCCACCCCGCCTACTTACCCCTCATGCGAAGTGCTCACAGCTAAACTTCCACTATCCAATAACCGTACATTAACAATTCACCTGATATACAGACCCCCTGGGCCATTAGGAACATTTGAGGAAGACCTCACAGATATCATAGCCAGCAACGCTAAAAACCACTCACAAACCCTCCTACTGGGGGATTTCAACCTCGACTTTAATGAGGCTAGAAACAAACACGCCCAAGCCATAACCACACTTCTCAAAGACCACGGACTCTCACAAAAAGTCCTATCCCCGACCCACATCAAAGGGTAGCTGACCTTAAATGTAACATTGTTATTACAGATAATGCACCACAACTATGGACCGACCATCACCTTATTGCCTTCTCAGCCAAACTCGACCTCCTTAGTCCTAAAATCGCGGAGATGGCACCCCCACTCCCTACAAGAAGTAAAAAGGACATAACAGCAGATAAACTACTCCCCTACCTCCTCCCATCCCTGAACAACGTCAATAATAATACTGACCCTAAATCACTAGTAGACATCTTCAATACTGCCATGACCCAAGCCTTAGACACCACCGCCCCACTTAAAATGCGCAAAGCGAGACAAAAATCCCACCTAAACGTATGGTTCACACCTCAACTCAAAGAGCTAAGATTGCAGAAAAGAAAACTGCAAACTATCTGGCGCCACTCCCCGACTACTGACAATAAGGCTAAATTAACAGAACTCTCCAAACACTATAAAAAAAAAAATAACCAACACAAAAAAACATATTCAATGATAGAATTGCAAAAGCTTGCTCCAATACTAAGGAACTGTTTTCCATCCACCAGGAAATGGAAGCCCCAATTCCACCGGCAGACACTATCCCCAAGGATAAGCCATGGTGTACCGCAATTCAAAAAGCCCTCCTAAATAAAATTACTACATTCCAGCAGAAAATAGCAATTAAAAAGGCCTCTCTGCCCTCCTCTGAGCAACATCCATCACCTTTCACAGGGCGTAACACAACTACACCATTTACCTTTAAAGACATTTCTATCCTTGACACAGAAAAAATCATTCTCTCTTTAAAACCTTCAAACTGCAAGGGCGACAGCTGCCCGGCACAAATTATAAAGGATGCTGCTAGAGACCGGGCCCCATTTATCTCCAAGCTCATTAACGCTTCTTTTAAAACTAATTCAGTACCCAATAACCTCAAAGAATTTTGGGTCCTCCCCCTGCTTAAAAAGCAAACACTAGACCCCACTATCCCCACTAACTACAGACCTATCACCACTGTCCCCTTCCTACTCAAAATTATTGATAGGGTGGCATATATTCAAATTCAGGAATACCTAGAAGTTAATCAGCTACTAGGATCCCGACAGTCTGGCTTCCGCCCACTCCACGGAACGGAAACTGCCCTGCTAGACCTCAAGACTAAAATTGACGAGTTGAAGGACAAGGGACAAACTGCTATGTTACTTTTCCTGGACCTCTCCGCAGCATTCGACCTAGTGGATCATGCAGTCTTATGTAACCACCTTAGGTCGGCGGCGCACATTTTCAGAGGAAGCCATAGCCTGGGTCCAATCCTTCCTGGCTAACAGGACAATGCAAGTCTTTTCCCCATTAACAGCTGCTGACCCAATTCAAATCGCCTGCGGAGTACCCCAAGGTTCCTGTGTCTCACCTACTATGTACAACATATTTACTAAGCCTCTGTTTGACAAATTGGACAGACTGGGTATCACCTACACAAATTATGCAGATGATACCCAGATCCGTATCCCCCTTTCGGGCAACTTTTTGGAGGACATGGCCTTAGTAAACAAAGTATACCTCCTCATTCAGGCATGGATGGCATCTCATGGCCTCTGCCTGAATGACAACAATCTCATCAAAGTAATGCCAGTGGTCAAGACACTAGGTTTCTATCTTGATGCCACTCTCTCGCTCAAGAAACAAGTCAATTCCCTTGCATCTTCCACAGCCTATACCTGTAAGCTTATCCGAGCATGCAGACCATTCCTCACTACCTCGAGTTGGATCACCCTGGCCAATGCTCTCGTAACGTCGAGACTAACTATTGTAATGCTCTCTACTCAGGTGACAACAAAAATATCATCGACAAATTACAAAGAATACAAAATAATGCCGTCGGATGCTAGAAGAGAGATTCATTGGCTAAAAATATCTGATAGGATACTCCTAAAAACCACCACCCTCACCTCTAAATGTTTAAACAACTTAGCCCCACCCTACCTTGCTGATAGGATAAACAGAAGATCGTCCACACACCCAACAAGAGCAGCCAATGCCCATACCTTGGAAGTACCCAGATTTAAACGTGTTACATCTGGAGGATCTAGCTTCCCAGTTATTGCAGCTCAAACCTGGAATGCATTACCATATGACCTGAGAAAGGAATAGCCTTATCCCAAATTTAGACTCAATGTAATCAAATGGCTACGCACGAATGACTGTTAGCTTACCTCTCGTTACCTGCAATGCTGTCTCTGCTGCATGTTTCTTACCGTGCTTCCTTCCACCATTGTAACTATCCAGGCAGCACTTATTCTCCAACAGTTTTGTATATTATATGATTCATTGTCCTTACTCTGTAACTAAGCTTAAGTTGTCTTGACCTCCGCTGCGCCCGAATGCCCAAGGGTTTGGTGCACAAAAATAAATAAACAAACAAACAAACAAACTTTCCAGAAATGGTAGGGAGACCTATCGAGGTTGACGTCATCACCTTCACCAGAGATCCAGCTAATGTTGCTCATATGGGAACACTCCTCCATGGAATTATGCTGCAAGTGGAGCTGTCCAACTTTCAGAGAGATTATATGAGGAGATTCCAATGAGACTTTCCGGCGAGGGACAGATCGGAGAAGCAGAGGCAAAGAATACTTCATCTTTCCGCCGAGGGACAGATCGGAGAAGCAGAGGCAAAATACTACATCTTTCCGCAGAGGGACAGATCGAGGGAGCAGAGACAAGAACTTAACCTTTTATCTTTTATTATTTTTTGATTTTGATAAATTGCCAGTTTTCCATTTTTCACATTACACAGGTTCCAGCATGTCCTCAGGACTGAAACAGATTTGGGGGGTGGACTGGGAACTCACCTATTTTGAATATGCACAATGAATGTGACTCACCAAAGGTGTTAGTCTAATCTTTTTCCATAGTTTAGCAAGGGAACTGTATCCCATATCCAGAGACAATCATCACCCGTAAGCGGGGGGACACTTGCGAAGCCCCAGACACTTTATGATACAAACTCTCTGAGAAACAATAATGGACTAAGTGAAAAGAATAAAACATTGACATTTGTTATGATTAAGATGGGGGCCCAGAACAGTAACCTGGCCCTCCCAAAAACAGAGAGGCGCCCCGCTTCCCTGGAAGGAAATGCTGCCACTTTTCATACTGCACGATTATGTGTATATGTGTAGTGATTATCATTGTCTTTCTGTCATTGACAATCAGAACTGCATTCTTTATTGGTGCACAAAGCGTTCCCATTTCAGTGCTCCCACTGGATAATGTCCACATAGGTCCCACAAAAGCACCCAGACCCTATATAGTTATTCCAGTCCCGAGAAAATCTGATGGTAAGGTAAACAAACTAAAATTGAATGTAATTAGCAGTGATACATACACACTTGAGGTAACAAATTAAGAGGAAAGCTGGAGACAGGGTCAGCGCAGAATGAATGAAAATGTAGCACTGACCACTACACAGACCCACACACTGAATGCACGCAAACCAGGGCAAGTGTCAATGGCCACAGAACCTCAAGCGAAGACGACAGAGAGCACAAGACTGCCTACCGAACCACCAGCCCCAGTAAGTAATGAAAGAGACCAAAAGAATCCAGTGAAAGACCAACTAAAGCAGACATAGCAAAAGCCCTCAAGAAGACAGAAGCGACTACGGGAAATTCACTGCAAGGACACAAATGTTGATATATCATTTATTCCCATTCATAGCTAGAGCAAAAAAACTACATGAGGACCTGAAAAATAAACCCGCAGAGACTTTACTGACAAGCACACCAGTTCCAACACAAGGAACAAGTATCAAGCCCACGATGCAGCCTTACGTTGGGCTGATGACAGACAGGTGGTGGTTAAAGGCACTTATAGAGGGCAGGAAAAGAATGCAAGAGGAGGGGAAGAGATTTGCAAAACCTCCACCTATCACATCGATGCAGATAAATAAACCTGCTCCACCGACAAGCATGCCCGAGATACCCCCAGCAAGGAAAAGTTACACAGACGTGTTTAGAGATGTAGTTATAGCTAACTACAGAAAGACACTACGAATCAAGTGAAGCCCACATGACGATAACAATGAACTAAACGATTACCTGGACAGCACAGCACATCTAGGAAACAATATTTGGTACTAACACATGAAAGAAGTTGGAAGAAGGAAATCAGAAGGAGACTTCTTTGTTTGTGCACTCCTACCGTACAGCATGGGAAAATCCAAAATCTTTGTGGCAGTAGAAATTGATGTCCAGGCAGCACACTGTATGTCGCACTTAGCAATGTGCAAGACCAGAAGCCAGTTCATGGGCAGTGATGCCTCTCTGAAATGGGCAACTGAAGCAACTGATCCTGATTAAGATGATTATGTTCAAGACATAAAGACAAGAAACAGAGCTCATACTAAGAATCATGTAATCACGTACGAGAAACTTGGAGTAAAAAGGAGCAGAAATTAGATGGGAAGTGAATCAGAAACTAAATGTCCAAGGAAAAACTCCAGAAGAGGCTCGAAGTTGGAAGAACAGAGGCCAAATGCAGATTTGGGGAACAGTGCTTTCACCAGACGGATGGGAGAAAGGAGTAGTGATATGCCGAGCATGGATGGTCTTCGGTCACTGCGGACCAACCATCAACATAGTGCGAAACGGATGCAAGCCATTATGGCTAAAACTTGCCAAACTACTCACATGGGTCGAAGACAGAGGAGGACCATTGCAGATAGTGCCACTAGAAAACCCAAGGTTCTGTTTCAGAAATAACAGCAAAAGGAAGATGGGAGAGAATCAGAACTATGGACGAGTCTTCGAATGGTACATGGATCATTATTGGGGGTGTGGATCCAAAGCATACATCAGACTTCCAAGAGACGGAGGAGGCATATGCACAATAGTGAATGTCCACATTCCTGCGCTGGTGATCCCGAAAAGTGACCTGAAAATGGACAGTTTCCCAAAAGCAGATGCTCACCTGAGGAAAAGGAGATCAGTGGAGCTGGTATCCCGAATGAAGAGAGAACATTACTTTTCTGCCAAATCTGAAGAAGCATTCCATGCAATCCCACATGAACACAGGCAGTTCAGCCTCACCCCATCAGTGTTCACAACAATCATCATGCCAAGATTCCAGATTGGAGCAAACACTAAATGGTTGCAAATAATCAGATGGGAATTATTACAGACCATTAACACCACAATAAAAAGATTCAACAAGATTAAAGAAGCACTGAGAGCAATCCGATTGATGACTCTCCAGAACAGATATGTATTTGACATGATCAAAGCGATGGGTGGAGGTCTTTGAGCAAAAATCGGAGAATCATGTTGCACATTTATAACTTCGCATGATGAAGACAATGGAACTTTAACAGAAGCCATAAGTATGCGGACAAACCTACAGAACCAGATGATCGATGAAACTGATGAAGTGGATGATGACAGCTGGTTTGGAACCCTATTCTCATGGGTCCCACAATAGATGGCAGACATATTCAAGTTTCTGGGAGCCCTGCTATTGATGATACTACTTGGATTTTGTGTTATTAAGATAATAATCACACAATGCCAAAACACTACGAAGAAAGCCATTGGGATGAAGATCATGATCGATGTCAAACCAGGATGGAAGCCCAGAGACCTGACTGATGAAGAAATAAGAGAGTTTGTGAAGGCCAACGAATTTGCACCAGAAGGAACAAAGTTTGTGTATCGCAGAAAATGAAGAAAGTATGAAGGAAAATGGATCTATTGCAGCCCAAATGGACAGTGCAAGCTTATGTCCTGGAACAAAGACGAACATGTAAAAACAGCAGAAAGTCTGAAAGGAGTGATACAAATTTGGACTCCAAAGAAACACACGTTCATACCATCATGTACAATCACAGAAGACGATGAACAAGATACAGAAGAACCAAGTAAGACGAATCTGAAGGAGGAAGCAAAAGTGGTTGATGAACCGACCAGAGGGGGGAGTGTAGAGGAGGTCCCAGATATGGCCTGCACTCCAGCCACCCATTTTGAGATACCAGGAACATACTTGCCATGATATGTGATGTATGAGAAGAAAATAAACCAACAGAAAGCAGTGCTAGGGCTCTGCCCAGTGCCCACCAGAAGAGCAATACCTGTTGACGTGCCTATAACCAGACAACTGCGGGCACCACGGTACCCGTTGAGACAACCCTACCAGCAGTTGACACGAAATGAAGACTACTTGCAAACTGTCCCCTAAGAGACCCATAGGGCCTTAATGGAAGGTGAATGGTGACGACACAAGGGCCTTGATAGGCATACTAATGAACGAAAAGACAAGCAAGGAACAACATGTAAAGATGAAATATAAGGAATAATGGTGTGATGGACTTAAAAGATGAAACGATGTTGCAACACAAAGAACGTAACCATGAAAGAAGGATGAAAATATGCAACTGGCTAAATGTCTGTAAATAGGCTTGGAACGCAAGAAGCTAAGGAAACGGTACTGCTTGCAATGCTTAGTAGAAGGATAGAGCGGCAAGCGCCAACTATATGTAAAAGCAAAAGGAAATATCGAGGCTGAGTACCCCAAAAGGAAATACACCAAATGCGGGTTTACAAAGATACACAGATCTTTATTCTACAACTGAACAGTTTTCAAAGAAACAAAGTATTGGATAGCTATCAGGCCCTCAGTACATCACATCGAATACCAGCCTTTTCAGTGTGGGAAGTGAGTGGGACTGCACATCAGAACATTCACTCTTTTATGCAATTTTGCAACATGATGTCCAGCCCAATTACAGGTTAACCATTGCTTGGGCTAGGGGTTCGTGCCGAGTTCACTTCTAATTTATTCATCTATAGGCATATGGATTATTCCTAGTATATTCACAAATAGGTTACAATGGCAACAGTGTATTCTTTGGATTTAACATTAAGCCTTATTACATGTTTTATACAATGTAGTTCAACAAGTGTTCACATTCAGTATTTAAACAGAATTGTGCTTAATATATGCTCGCGGATCAGTATCGTTGGCATAGGTAATCCTTGATCTACTGGTCAACGAAGGACAAGGTCTCATTACATGACCCTAACATTTGGCCTACGGGCAGTTTAGGCATTAACTTGCATGTAGAGGTCAAGACGGCCAAGTTACAAACAGAAGAACACTGTCCAACATTTTAGAACACAGGGTGACTTTGGAGTGAGAATCAAAATGGAGGGTGAACCTAAAATGGCAACTAAATCGATCTAAGGTCAGAACTTCGCAACGCGGATTTCTTCGCAGAGCGACTGGGCTTAGGCCAATATATACAATAAAGGAGGCACGATATGATATCCCGTTTAGCAAACCCTCCTTTTGGCCTAAGCCAAGCGCTAAACTACTTCTAGTCACTTTACGGATAACTCCACGTCTCAATGTCCATATATCCTGAATCACTATCGGAGATATCAATTGCCATAAGCTCAGTTACTAAGATTTCTTTCAGCACATATTCATTGGAGTCCTTGTCTCGGTCATATACTTTGTGTCCTAATCTACCTATCGCTTGTGCACAACATCCCCCTAGCATCGAACACATACCAGGAAGACATTGTATACAACAGCAAAGAAACAACAGGATACCTAAAATGATCAGCAAGACCAAAAGTAATTTCCATCTACAAGATCGCAAGAAGTCCCAGAACCAAGCGCTAAGATCCCAGTTTCCCTTGGGAACATGCACTTCTGAACTTAGGACATGCAGATTCTGTATTACTTTGAAGATAGTTGAGGAGGAATCTGGCACAAAACACAGCAAGCGGACCCCACTAATTTACATACCCCACCACGTTCAGCCAGGATTACATCTAATGCCATCCGGTTCTGAAGTGCTACTAACCTTATTGCTTTCTGTTCTAGAGTCATGTTATAGACTATGTCAGTGGTCCGGTTGATGGTCCTCTCCAGTACTCTCGCAAGTCTCCTGATATCTTCAGAGTTTATTATTTGTCCCCAAAATGGCACAAAGGATTTAGCTACATCAACCAGAACTTGTGCTGAAGTGTCACCATTCTCGTCTCGCCGTGGGCGAGCTTTTGAAATTTCTACAGTACTAGCAATGAATACCCCGGGTAACAGAATCCCTAGATAACAGGTTCCCTGCCAATCCCTGGGTAAACATGGAAATGCTACATTACTGCAAACAAAGTAGACAGGTTCGCCTACATACAAAGGTCTGTCCTCACTAGTCAAATTCGCAACATTGGTGCAACCCTTATAATCACCCATTAACTACCATTCCTTTGTATGCAGAAAGAAACTGAATCGGGGCTATGATTAACAGTGTAGGAAGGAGGTGTGGCATCCTTATTGCCTATAGGAGCCATTTTGAAAGAGATCAAAGATTGAAAAGGACGAGACAGTCTATAAGAAGGCTTAATAGAAGCAAAATTAAACTTACTCCTATTTGCAAAGAGCGAGCATCCCAGGGGCGTCAGACACGTTTTTCAAACTCGTTCAAATGAGTCCCATCGAAGTTTCCCGAGATGCTATCGTTCCATCGGCCAAAGAATAGTGCTCTAAGAGAAGCATAGCATGCAGTTGTCAAAGGTAAAGAATGAATATACCAACCTAGCGCCTTATCCCCGTGTTGCGGTAAATGTGAACAGACCCAACAATTAGATTTGTTAAAAATGGCATGTGTAGCATTCATGATGAGTAATAGTGTGTTGTTGTGATAAGTCTGTCTGTGCTGAGAGTCTCTAGGAGATAGAGTGTGGAAGATGCACGAAAGGAGTAGAAACAGTAGGTACATTTTCAGTAGGCAACAAATTCTCAAACAGATGTACTTCTTCTAGATACCAGAAACCTAAGACAATGATTTTTGTGAAACCAATTAACATTATCACAAGACAGCAATACGTTTTCGGGGCCCACATATTAGATTGTCCATTTTCGCAGCTGGTCACATGTTCTCTTATCAGTTCTGTTCGAGCGGGAGCGGTTGCAGGCATTGTAGTCTTCAAACGAAAGCACCAATGTTATTTGCTGGTGACCTCCAGGCCGAGCGTTTTCTTAGTCCTTCAACAAACCCTAGCAAACAGAATCCCCTTATGTACAAATGATCGGGCCAAAAAGACAAGCCCTTTGATAATTTTTCTCGATGGCACAGCCGAACCGTGTAGTAAGTCTATTTCCTCGGACGCAGATCGTACCTTGTGATCCCTGGTACTGAGTGATCTGTGAACAATGTGTCGTCACTTCCCACTGGAAGTGGCGAATGATCGGAAGAAAGATCAGATACAAGATTAGGAACAACTTCTGGAAACAAAACGTTTGGAGAGTGTGGAGATGAAATGGCTGTTTCCCCAGACCTCACGGGCTCAGGGAGAGTCTCCGATGCACTCTCGATGTTGGTTGCTGCTTCATGATCGTTGGTTACAGCATTGGTGAGGTGTTCTGTATCTTCTGTATCGTGTGGCACTGGTTGTGGAATCCTCTTGGCATGCGACGCGTGTATCCAATTCTTCCAACCTGCTACCCGCACCGCAGTCTGTGTAACCAGCAAACCTTGGAAGGGGCCCCGCCAACGAGGTGTGAGGCAAGAAGATCGCTCACACGATTTCGTGAGGATCCAATCCCCCATTCGTATGCTGTGACCGGGACCCTCGTACCATACAGGTAAAGCCTCTCGCACCTGGTGATAAATCCAATACAAGTTTTTAGTTAACTGGTCACAGTAATCAGAGAGAAGTACATTTTTGACGTCTCGTAAAGAACAAGACTTCGGAACATTCCAAATATTAGCTGGCCTACCCATAACCACCTCAAAGGGAGAGAGCCCAGTATTAGTTTGAGGGGTTGTTCTCATAGATAACAACACGATCAGTAAGGCATCCGGCCATTTTAGTTTGGTGCCGGAACACGTCTTAGCGAGCTTGTTCTTGATGATGCCTTTGTGTCTTTCTACTAGTCCAGCACCCTGAGCATGTCTAGCCGAATGGAACCGTTTATTGATCTGTAATCCCGCACATATCTGCAGAATTACAGCAGCGATAAAGTGTGGACCATTGTCTGACCAGAAGACTCTCGGTAACCCAAATCTTGGAAAATATTCCTTTAACATAGTCTTTGCCGTGGTCATAGCTGTGGCATCTTTGACGGGAAAAGCCTCAACCCATTTGCTAAAAGCACAGATGACGACTAATACATACTTGAAATTGTTGCAACGCTCCATCTCAATAAAAAAAAAAAATGAATAGCCTCAAAGGGGACAGAAGGTGGACCAAAACTACCACTAGGAGTTGATGTGCCATTTCCCACATTATGCTTCGAACAAATCATGCACCCCTGAACGAAGCATTCAGCTACCTTAGGGATTCTGTCATTTACCCACACATTTTGCAACATTTTAGTAATTTTACGAGCACATACGTGGGTGGGACCATGAGCCATAACAACCATCATCATAATATATGCGTCAGGCAGTAACCACTTCCCTTCAACTTTGTCCACCCAACACCCATCATCATCCAGTTTCCCCAAGCCTTCAGCCAATTTCTTAGACTCTTCTAACGTGGCATCGGCTTGGATATCCCTTACGGCATGGGTGCACAACATACGGCCCGCGGGCCAGTTGCGGCCCGCCATGCCCTTTTGACCGGCCCGCGAGGCACAAAGACTTTCCTAATGGTTAGGAAAGTCTTTGTTGTCTTCCGGGCCGGTGAAAACACTGGCCCTCATTGGCTCAGCACACACACGCATCACGTCGCTCCTACGAGCCACGTAATGCGTGTGTGCTGCACCAATGGAGGGCCAGCACTACGGCTGGCGTGGCCCATAAGGCTTGATGCCGGAAGGCATTTCAGCCTTGGACCATGCCAGCCGTAGTACGATTCCAGCGACGTCCAGCTTACCTGCCTGCCTTCCAGCACGTCTCCGGTAAGTGGTCTGTTTGTGTTTGTGTGTCGGGTTTGTTTTGCTTTATGTTTGTGTGTATGAATGTTTGTGTTTTAATGTATTTTAAGTGTATGTTGAGATGCGGGGGTGGGTGGGTGTGTCGGATGTGTATGAATGTTTGTGTTTGAATGTATTTTGTGTATATGTTGAGATGCGGGGGTGAGGGGGTGTGTCGGATGTGTATGAATGTTTGTGTTTGAATGTATTTTGAGTGTATGTTGAGATGCAGGGGTGGGGGGGTGTGTCGGATGTGTATGAATGTTTGTGTTTGAATGTATTTTGAGTGTTTGTTGAGATGCGGGGGTGGGGGTGTGTGTTGTCGGATGTGTATGAATGTTTGTGTTTGAATGTATTTTGTGTGCTGAGTTGGGGGGTGGGGGTTCGGGTCTGTATGGGTGCTTGTTTGAGAGTTTGCTGATTTGGGGGGGTGGGGGGTTCGGGTCTGTATGGGTGCATGTTTGTGTGTGTGCTGAGTTGGGGGGGTGGGGGGTTCGGGTCTGTATGGGTGCATGTTTGTGTGTGTGCTTAGTTGGGGGTGGGGAGTTTGGGTCTGTATGGGTGCATGTTTGTGTATGTGCTGAGTTGGGGGGTGGGGGTTCGGGTCTGTATGGGTGCTTGTTTGAGAGTTTGCTGATTTGGGGGGTGGGGGGTTCGGGTCTGTATGGGTGCATGTTTGTGTGTGTGCTGAGTTGGGGGGGTGGAGGGTTCGGGTCTGTATGGGTGCATGCTTGAGTGTGTGTGTGTGTGTGCTGAGTTGGGGGTGGGGGGTTCGGGTCTGTATGGGTGCATGTTTGTGTGTGTGTTGATTTGGGGGGTGGGGGGTTCAGGTCTGTATGGGTGCATGTTTGTGTGTGTGCTGATTTGGGGGGTGGGGGATTCGGGTCTGTATGGGTGCATGCTTGAGTTTGTGTGTGTGCTGAGTTGGGGGTTCGGGTCTGTATGGGTGCATGTTTGTGTGTGTGTTGATTTGGGGGGTGGGGGGTTCGGGTCTGTATGGGTGCATGTTTGTGTGTGTGCTGATTTGGGGGGTGGGGGGTTCGGGTCTGTATGGGTGCATGCTTGAGTGTGTTTGGGGCATAGTGTTTGGTTGGTGGTGAGGGGGCCATGGGGCATAGTGTTTGGTTGGGGGTGAGGGGGCCACGGCATAGTGTTTGTTTGGGGTTGGGAGCCATGGGGCATAGTGTTTGGGGGTGAGGGGGCCATGGGGCATAGTGTTTGGTTGGCGGTGAGGGACAGGGGGCATAGTGTTTGGTTGGAGGTGGGAACCATGGGGCATAGTGTTTGGTTGGGGGTTAGGGGGGTGAGGGGGCCATGGGGCATAGTGTTTGGTTGGGGGTGAAGGGGCCATGGGGCATAGTGTTTGGTTGGCGGTGAGAGACAGGGGGCATAGTGTTTGGTTGGGGGTGAGGGGGCCATGGGGCATAGTGTTTGGTTGGGGGTGAGGGGGCCATGGGGCATAGTGTTTGGTTGGGGGTGAGGGGGCCATGGGGCATAGTGTTTGGTTGGCGGTGAGAGACAGGGGGCATAGTGTTTGCTTGGGGGGTGAGGGACAGGGGGCATAGTGTTTGGTTGGAGGTGGGAGCCATGGGGCATAGTGTTTGGTTGGGGGTTAGGGGGGTGAGGGGGCCATGGGGCATAGTGTTTGGTTGGGGGTGAGGGGGCCATGGGGCATAGTGTTTGGTTGGCGGTGAGGGACAGGGGGCATAGTGTTTGGTTGGGGGTGAGGGGGCCATGGGGCATAGTGTTTGGTTGGGGGTGAGGGACAGGGGGCATAGTGTTTGCTTGGGGGGTGAGGGACAGGGGGTATAGTGTTTGCTTGGGGGGTGAGGGACAGGGGGTATAGTGTTTGCTTGGGGGGTGAGGGACAGGGGGCATAGTGTTTAGTTGGGGGTGGGGGCCATGGGGCATAGTGTTTGGTTGGGGTGGGAGCCATGGGGCATAGTGTTTGGTTGGGGGTGAGGGGGCCATGGGGCATAGTGTTTGTTTGGGGTTGGGAGCCATGGGGCATAGTGTTTGGTTGGCGGTGAGGGACAGGGGGCATAGTGTTTGTTTGGGGGTGAGGGGGCCATGGGGCATAGTGTTTGTTTGGGGTTGGGAGCCAAGGGGCATAGTGTTTGGTTGGCGGTGAGGGACAGGGGGCATAGTGTTTGGTTGGGGGTGAGGGGGCCATGGGGCATAGTGTTTGGTTGGGGGTGAGGGGGCCATGGGGCATAGTGTTTGGTTGGGGTGAGGGACAGGGGGCATAGTGTTTGCTTGGGGGGTGAGGGACAGGGGGCATAGTGTTTGGTGGGGGCCATGGGGCATAGTGTTTGGTTGGGGTGGGAGCCATGGGGCATAGTGTTTGGTTGGGGGTGAGGGGCCCATGGGGCATAGTGTTTGGTTGGGGGTGAGGGGCCCATGGGGCATAGTGTTTGGTTGGGGGTGAGGGGGCCATGGGGCATACTGTTTGGTTGGGGGTGAGGGGGCCATGGGGCATAGTGTTTGGTTGGGGGTGAGGGGGCCATGGGGCATAGTGTTTGGTTGGGGGTGAGGGGGCCATGGGGCATACTGTTTGGTTGGGGGTGAGGGGGCCATGGGGCATAGTGTTTGGTTGGGGTGAGGGGCCATGGGGCATAGTGTTTGGTTGGGGATGGGAGCCATGGGGCATAGTGTTGCACTCCAAGAGTGAACTCAATAATAAAGCTAAAACAGGCACAGTTAGGAGATGTACATCCTTTGCTTTTTTGAGGAAACCTGACTCAACGAAGGCCATACTCCTCTTGGGTAACCCAAACAGCAAACTATAGCAGTCCAAAATAACGGAATGTCCAATCAAGAGTCAATAAAATATATATCATGTAATTAAACAGACGATATACAATAACTAAATCGAAATAAATGATAGCAATGGAAAATGTGTAGTACAAAATGTAAGTTTGAAATGCAATAAAAATCGTTACCCCTCAAAAACATATCTTTTTCCATGTGTTAATACAAATTGGGGGTTGAAAAAGCCTCCTGACATGTCCCGCCTACCGCCCCGCCCACTTTTACTTTTCGGCCCACTATAGCCCTCATCTAAGGTACTTTCGGCCCTCTGTCAAAATCAGTTGTGCACCCCTGCCTTACGGAATCAATACCCTCATTCAAAGTACAGGCATTTGTGGCTTCCCTTGAAGTATACATTTCTGAAGAGAGATCAGTGGCAGTCTGTTTGGCTATCTGGTCAGCAAAAGCATTCGCTTTTCCTACGTGATCTACAATCTTCTGATGTGTTGCGCATTTTATGATAGCCAGCTGAGTAGGGAGTGCAAGTGCTGAGAGTAGCCGTACTATCAAGGAGCCATGTTGAATTTTTGTACCATGTGAAATCAAGAAACCTCTTTCTGCCCAAAGTCTACAGAAGTTGTGAACCACCCCAAAGGCATACTGACTGTCAGTATATATGTTTACTGTAAGCCCTTTGGAAAGTTCACAAGCTCAGGTCAATGCTATAATCTCTGCAGCCTGCGCAAAGTTATGCGTGATTCTTTTGGTTTCCACAACCGTGCTCAATGTAGTGATTGCATAAGCAGCTGTGGATGTACCATCCGGGAGTTTGAAGCAGGAGCCATCGCAAAACAGCTCCCCTTGTGGATTGTTCAAAGGAGTATCTTTCAGATCGATTCTACCCTTTGTCTCTTGTTCGGTAGTGTAAATGCAGTCATGTGACTCTTCATCACTGCAAGCAGTACCTTGCGGGAAGGGTAAAAGTTCAGCCGGATTAAGAACACAACACCTCTTAATTTGTATGTGTGGTGCAAACAAGATCAATTCATATCTCGTTAATTGTGCAGACGTGAGGTGTTGCGTTTGTGTTCTGTTTAATAGAACATCTACAGAGTGAGGTACCATCAGGATTAAAGCATGGCCTAGGACCATTCCCTCACTCTGTTTTACAGATGCAGCAGCAGCAGCGACAACTCACAAACATCTTGGCAAAGCGCATGCTACAGGATCAAGGGCAGAAGAAAAGTAGCTGCACAGCCTATTCTTCCCTCAATGTTCCTGCATTAATACAGCCAAAGCACATCCATCACATTCATGCACACACAACACAAAGGCCTTTTCATAGTTTGGTGTGCCCAAAACTTGTGCCGAACACAATGCAGTCTTGAGCAGATCAAATGCATGCTGGTGTTCCAAGTTCCACGGCAATGGCGAAGAAATGCCCTTCTTCATCAAAGCCAACATTGGTTTAATCACTAGTGAGAAATTGGGGATCCACTTCCTACAGTAAGAAGCCATTCCTATCAAGGCTCTAACTTCTTTCTGCGTATTTGGGACAGACATGCTAGAAATTAGTTTTATCCGTTCAGGCGTCAACCTTCTTCCCTCCTTTGAAAGGAGATACCCTAAATAGGCGACCTCCTGTCAACAGTATTGACGTTTTTTAAGCGAAACTTTGTGTCCATGTTTAGCAAAGTGAATAAGCAACAACACAGTGCCCTCCTTACTAGTGCTCTCTGAGTCACCAGCTAAAAGCAAGTCATCAACATATTGAAGCAGTGTACACGTAGAGGGCAACTTAAGGGTATTGAGCTGCTCTTTCAAAGCCCTACTAAAGGTGCTCTGACTTTCCGTGTAACCCTGAGGTGCGCGGGTAAAGGTAAACAAACGTTCCCCTAAGGTGAACGCGAACAAGGATCTACTGTCTTTGTGTATAGGAATACTAAAGAAAGCATTCTTTAGATCCACAACACTAAAATGAGTGTGCTGAAGCCGAGATCATAGTTAATATCGTCGTCACATCAGGCACAATTGGAAATTGTGGAGCAACGATCTTATTGATAGCACGTAGATCCATTATGAAACGAAAAGGAATTGCATTATCGCCTTTTTTGTACACGGGCAAAATCAGACTATTGCACAAACTACCTGCAATTTCCTCAATCACCCCTTGATGCACAAAATCGGAGACTATGCATTTCAAAGCTTGCTCACCATCAACCAAAATCTTATACTGTGGAATACGTGGCAGCTTTACTCCATGTTTCAAGACAATTTTAACAGGTTCAATTTGCAAAACACCGACTTCTTTATCATCAATAGCCCACAAACACTCCGGAACATCACTAAATTCCGGCTGCAAAGGTCTGGTCAAAAATTGAGGGACAGAAAGTTGCTGTGGTGAAATCGTCAAACGCACTCCATCAGAAGAACAATTAATTACCACATTTAATTCCTTCAACAGATTCAACCCCAACACATTCTCTCCACAATTCGTAGTCAAAAGGAATGGACAGTGGTCCGTAAAGGGACCCAAAGAACTAGGTACCGGCGAAGAATCCGGACAGACAACTGGTGTGCCAGAAAACCCTACAGAAACATTGGTTTGCCCTGACAGTGGAAGGTTTGGAAACCGTGAATGATCAATGGAACACTTCTCTGCCCCTGTATCTATCAAGAATAGATGTTTCCTATTTCCCACTAACATTTCAACGTAGGGACCTTTCTGATTAACGGGAATAGGCGTTGGTTCCAAACCCTGCTTCGGGCAATCCTACCGGAACAGAATGTTGTCAAAAGGAAGTTCTTCAGAGAGGTAAGCAGCAGAAGGATGATCAAAAATGTTTCTATTATCCACACTGGGTGCCTGATTGTCCTGTGAAAAAGGTTGCTGTGAATCCTGTGAAAACTGACCTCAACCAGGACCCCCTACACCTGGACGACCTCTGGATTGTCTACCCATATTCCCAAATGTGTTATTCGACCTCTGTTGGAGGATTGGGCATTGTGCATGCCAATGACCCTCTTGTCTGCAATAAGCACACTGGTTTATGTTTACAGGACCCAATGGCGCATTACCCTGTGGAACATACTGACCTCTAAACTGCGTACTACCTCCTTTAGGGCCTCTAACAATTTGCTGCAATAGTACTTTTGTCTTTAAGTCACCTTTTCTCTTTTCAACTCTTTACTTTTCATTATTGACATGATTCTCGTAGTACTGAGCCATGTGCAATACTTCTGACTGAGATTTTGCTTGCCAAGCGCTCTCGGAGGACATAACTTGCGACTGGATGTCAGGCAGCAATCCACGCACAAATTTGTCGACGAATAATCTTTTCCCAGACTTTGTGCCTAAGTCTTGTCCACCAAAATCTGAAAAAACCTGTTTGAACTGATTAAAGAACTCCGTAGCACCCTCAGACTTCCCTTGAACACAGGCAGTAAGCTTGTCCCAAATAATTCTCTTTTCAGGAATTATAGTTTTCAATTTCATAACTATCCTGTCAGGCAAAGTTAGTATTACCTGAGGCGGTCTTTCCTTTCACCAGCTGGCCTTTCTCCATCGACCCTAATCATGTTAGTCCATGTATCTCCTAAACCTGGTATATCATCTACAGTTCTAATCTGTTTCCACAAATCAACAGGCAGGAGTACAGGAAATAACAGGTCAATATCACTTAGAGTGAATATTGTGGATTGCAAAACAGATTCTATTTCTTTGTAGAACCCCGGCGGATTCTTCCTAATGTCAGGAATGGATTGTTTGATGGAGTTCACTTCCTGTCTCGAGAACGGGAAGTGAACAAACTGTGACACATAATGTGCAGGAATTTCCTGAGCAGGTGTACCTGCTATGGCATCAGCAGGAATCTCAACCTTTGGGACAAATGTTGGAGGAACTTCTCTCATAGGCAACTGAGAAGTAGGCAACTCCGAACACTTACTAAGCAACAGAGCCAAAACGAGCGCTAAAGCAGCCGAAGAAGTGTCACACGAAAAAGCTCTCTTATACATACTCAATAACTCTGCAGGACAACAAATCTTTCTTTTTACACACTGATCCTGTAGGTACTGTACCATTACCGGCATCACTTTCCTCTGCATTCCTGGCGTATATTGAATATACGTGTCATATACTTCAATGTGAGTTATCGATGTGTCTGAGACCCATCTACTCGCATTTTTTGTACACATTCGTGTTTCCTCAGTTATCAATTTTCGATAAGGAAGGAACCGTTTCTGTACGAACATAACGTCCAAACTAGCACCATCTTCATCTTCATACCGTAACCTTTCCAGCTCCCTTCTATACTCAAGAATCCTCTCAAAACGCTCTAGCACCTTCTCTGCAGTATCTCTAGAAAACGCTAAAGTATTCAGTTCCCTCAACCATTGTGGGAGATCTGTATCATTTAGCCTGTTCCATATTACACATAAATGAATTCCTAATCCTTCAATAAAAACGTTTTTCTCAGGGAGATTGTCTATATTAGAAAGTGTGGCAAAAACATCAGCTTGTTCACCCTTCTCCATGCAATGCTTAGCCCACACAGTTAACTCACGTTTTTTCTCTGAAGACATAGTATTACGAGTTACAACCCTTGATCCCGCTCCCCGATCTACTACAAGCAGTGTAGAACCACTTGGAAGAGGGAGAATAGGCACATTTTGAACATCATGGAACAGAGGTGCTATTACTGGTACAGCAGGCAAAGGTGGAGGAACAGGTAGAGGAGCAATGCCAAGAGGAGGAACAACGACTGGAGGAAGAGGAACAGCAAGAGGAACAATAGGAGGAACGATAGGAGGAGCAATAGGAGGAGCAGGAGGGACTATGGGAGGAGGATTAACAGCAGGGAGAGGCAAAGCAGCAGGAAGAGGAACATACAGAGGTGGCGCAGTGGCACCAGCCCTTCGTTCATTTAACAGTTTATCGATAAGTTCATCAGAAACATGAAAGTCTTTAGAAGGATAGATTTTCTGGATACCAAGTGAGAAAGCCCTATCCATATTCCTAGCTGACTCAGACTGTTTATTTTGGTCATACAACAACGCTTTTTCGGCGTTCGTAATATGACGGCGCGCATGCTTTTCTTTACTCCTAAGCTGCTGCAAAGCTTCTTTCTTCCAATTTTGCAATACATCAAATGCTGCAGGTCTAGCCTTTTTCTTCAATAATATAGATTCTAAGTATTCAATACGAGGGGTTTCAAAACTACCATTGATTGCCCACTGAAGTTCGGAAGCATGTCTAGTCTGTCTGTGCCAAATATCATTAAATACTATACTACCAATGCCGTGCTTACAGTACATAGTACACGCTGGCGACCCCTCCATTGGCGCCGGGCGGCCAAATTCCAAAGATTGTCTGTCCTTGTGTAATAATGCCCTGAAGCAGGCAGATCATTTTCCAGGTATATCAGAATACTGGTGTTACCTGGTCAATAATTGAACTTGCGAGTGTAACCAAAACAAATGATCAGGATACTTTAGAATCGGGTCACGACTCACCTGATCACATCCATAGGAGGTCCAATTACAAAGTTTTCTAACAAAGATTTCCTCATGTTTGGTGATTTCGGCAAATCTGCCCGCCACGATATATCGACCCTTGTCAAGATGCCTACTCGGACTGCGTCAAGGGATCGGGTCGTGCAGCGCTGCTGAGGTGTCGCGTCTCATCCAAGAAAGGGGCCCCCTATTACATCGTCCGATCCCAGTCCGATAGCCGCGTCAACCTTCAATGAGCTGGCATCAATCTTGAGGGTCCCTATTCGGGCGCCATCTGTAAAAGCAAAAGGAAATATCGAGGCTTAGTACCCCAAAAGGAAATACACCAAACGCGAGTTTTCAAAGATACACAGATCTTTATTCTACAACTGAACAGTTTTCAAAGAAACAAAGTATCAGATAGCTATCAGGCCCTCAGTACATCACAGCGAATACCAGCCCTTTCGGTGTGAGAAGTGAGTGGGACTGTGCATCAGAACATTCACTCTTTTATACAGTTTTGCACCATGATGTCCAGCCCATTTACAGGTTAACCATTTCTCGGGCTAGGGGCTTGTGCCAAGTTCACTTCTAATTTATTCATCTATAGGCATATGGATTATTCCTAGTATATTCACAAATAGGTTACAATGGCAACAGTGTGTCTTTAGATTTAACATTAAGCCTTAGTACATGGTTTATACAATGTAGTTCAACAAGTGTTCTCATTCAGTATTTAAACAGCATTGTGCTTAATATATGCTTGCGGATCAGTATCGTTGGCATAGGTAATCCTTGATCTACTGGTCAACGAAGGACAAGGACTCATTACATGACCCTAACATTTGGCCTACGGGCAGTTTAGGCATTAACTTGCATGTAGAGGTCAAGACGACCAAGTTACAAACAGAAGAACACTGTCCACCATTTTAGAACACAGGCTCGTTTTAGGAGAGAAAATCAAAATGGCGGATGAACCTAAAATGGCGGCTAAATCGATCTAAGGTCAGAACTTCCCAACACAGATTTTTTCACAGAGCGACTGGGCTTAGGACGATATATACAATAAAAGATGCACGATATGATATCCCGTTTAACATATATATCTACCTCAAGAAGCACATTATACAAGTGTGACTCCATTTTATAAAAACAGAATTAAGCCCTGGATGGTGGAGGACAAACAGGCCAGGATTTATATACTAGCTCAAAGCCAGAAGAAAGAGCAGAATCGAAACTCATTAAGAAGCAGCTCATGGCTGGGAATTCGAGGTCAACTCCAGGAAGGGAGGAGAGCGGCAAATTCGAAGAAACAAAACTTAAGAGCATAGCAGCCAGCCAGTGAAGGTCGAGATAAAGAGGAACAGGCAGGTGGCAAGGCTAAAGAAAGAATCAAATACACAAATAGAGGGAAAATGAAGCAGATTCACAGTGAAGTAACACGTGACCAGCCAAGCGCGAAGAGGTACCAACGTCTGATGTCACCCAGAACTCGAGGATGCTATAACTTTTCCTGATAAGAAGATACAGTTTCGAGGCCATCCTCAGCCAACTAATTGACACATAGCCCTAAGGTACTGATTGATGTAATGAAGGCAGGGCGAATCTTGGGGCACACCGCATCAGGGTGTCCATTCTGCATGCTGCTAATTAAAGTGGAGATTTATGTCTAGGGGTGTGACCTACCCAATCACAATGGACCAAATAATCTACGGTCCTATAGCTATTAGAACCAATGAGACGTTGTACTTGTAGTGACTTCTATTACGAGTAATGTACAGGGATGGGCGTAGACGCCCACTCGATAAGAGTTATTGAATCCTCACACTTTGTTACCATATACAGGTATAGCACCTGTACTTAAGTTACCTTTTCCGGCCAACAGAATTGCATGACAAACTTATGAGTGTAAAACGTCAACAATGACAACAATCTGCTATAACTGTTGCTGTCGGAATGAAGAATTCGGGAGTTGAAGCGAGACAGGCGATCGCATCATTGTTGATTTCCATTTGTTTCCCTGGTTTTTGTACTTGTCATTAAACAGACTTCCCTTTGCCAAACCATTGACTTGTTATTATTGAATTGTGTTGGAGTATGAGAGTCCTGCACCCCATCCTCCTCAAGGTTCCGCTATCTCATCTTAAAGTATTTGAGGGTGAGCTCTGATCCCATGGGCCCTTCAGAGGTCGCTCCGCCCTCCTGTACATTACGATAATACATGATTGTAATTTTGCAAGTTCACCAAATTCAGTGTTGATCAGACATGAATACACTCACCCACACTTATTGCCATTATTTCACCCTTAACCCCTCACGCACACAAAAGAAAGATATGTGTTCTTGTCATATAGGTTACAATGTTTAAGGATGCCTACATGAATGATTTCAAATAAAGACTGCATACCAGGAGTACCACTAAATCACAAATGCCAATCACTTAAATATCTAAAGTACCATTGTACAGGGACAATCCTCCTTCATGCAGCACCCCCCCCAACATGCATCCTGCCTAAGTTACCTTGGTGTACACTGAAAAGAAGATATGCCATGTAAATTAATTGCTGTCTGTGCATGGTAGTCTTCTCAAATGGACACCATACAGCCTGTAGCAACATGAAATGGCAAAGAAATTGACATGTACTCTGTCTCTTGCTCCCGTGCAGGTGATGCCGGGTATTCACTGATGCCTTGGCTCATGACCCCCATCAGGCAACCTAAGAACAGGCTTGAACAGGTGTACAACCGTGCCCATGTACGCTCTCGCTGCACCATTGAGCAGACTTTTGGCCTGTTGAAGGCCAGCTTCCGCTGCCTCAGCAGATCTGGGGGAGCCCTCATGTTCCAGCCAGAAAAGGTGGGCAAAATTGTGCTGGCATGTGCCATTTTGTACAACATGTGCATCCAGTGCAACGTCCCTCTGCCCCCCGAGATGGACATGTTGCCACGAGAGGCTGAGGATGATGATGAGGATGATGTACAGCGCCACAATGGCAATGATGGACGTGCCACATGTTGTGAACTAATTCACCACTACTTTTGAGCAACTATAACAGACACGGCACTTGACATCAGGCACATTGGGCACTGGACATGGATCAAACTGGGCACTGGACATGGATCACACTGGACACTGTAAATGAAAAAATGCACTCACACTCAAGGAGCAATGTCCAGTCAGGTTTATTTTGCGACACCAAATCTATTGTGAAAATATCAACTATGTACAATTGTGAATGTCCTTACCTACCACTACCATCCCGTCCTACTATCCCCACAACCTACCCAACTATCCCTCCCCACACCCACTCCCCAACTATATCTCCCCACTCCCCAACTATCCCTCCCCACACCCCATCCCCAACTATCCCTTCCCACATGAACCACCTCCTTGTCCTATTTATGCCCGCTTTTTGTTGGAGGGGTGTGGCCCTCTGCTGGCCGGGTGAGTGAACCGCTGCAAATGATGCAAAGGGCTGCTTTGGCTGGAACTAGTGGGTGTCGTGCTGGAGGATGGGCCCAGTGGTGTTGTTATGTGCCATTGTTCAGCAATTGCTTGGACCAACACAGCAATCAAATCCACAAGGGATGAGATTGAGGAGAAGGTCCCATCACCATATCTGGGGTTTGGCACCCCTGGAACAGGAAAGGCATTCTTGGGACAAAGTATGAATGTAGGCAAAGACTCAGACTGGATTTCAAAATACATCTTTTTTCTTCCAGGGTACAGCAAGGCAGGCAGCATACAGCAGGAACTCCAACAGTTACCAAATATGTTCTGAATCTGCCCCCTTATATAAATTTATAGTTGGCACAGTTTTCTATTTCATGATGCATTTCACTCGTATTGCTTTAAACACTCAAAGACAAGTCCTTTCCACTTCTAGGTTTGGTTGACTGAACCGTCATTCACCAAGTACCCATGTCATACCTATGCATGCAACTAATTAAATTTGTGTGAGATATACTCGAACTTTAAAATGAATCCTTTGGTGTGTAAAGAGAGAACATTTCTGACATCAACCCTGAGATACATTTAGCAAGCAGCACCATGTCTCCCTGTCACAGGAGCCCAAGTAAGGGCATCAGCTGTGTGCCCTCCCTGTAAACCCAGCAACTGTTACTAGCTGACCAGATGTCTGAGTTAACTGCTACCTTGTCTTGAATCACTACATGGCAGCCCCCGGCTCATCAATGTCAATATTGTTGCTAAGAAGTCTAGACAGCATGTTCTCTTCTACTGAACCTTCAATGAACTGCTATGAGGCAATTATTGCATTATTTCAGCATGATGTTGCAAAAGTCCACCATCTTAGAAATTACTTGCCTTTGCCTGGTTATCACAAAATGGTGGACCAACCTATTCTTTATCAGAACGTGGTACCTGCTCAGATTTGAATCTAGTTTTTTAGTAACTGTGATATGCATGTACTACTTGACATACTCTCTATTGCGCAAGACATTGGGCCTCATTACGACCCTGGCGGAAATGGAAAAACGATGGCGGAAATGCAATACCGCCATCGAATACCGCTCGTTGCGATTATGACCCGTCACCGTAAAGTACGATGCCATTAGCGACACTGCAGTGAACGGCAACGCTAACTGCACCAAGTACGCGCACGCGCGCCTTGCAAAACCGGAATCACCGCCATGGCGCAACGGTACGCGAATTCTGACCCTAGCGGACATGTACTGAACGCCATCAAGCACGGCGGAAAGTACCATTCCGCCATGGTGAGAAATACGGCATCGTGAACCAACCGTAAATGGCCCACTGAGTGCCTGTACTCCACTCCCTGGCCACATTGCACAACTCCTGGCAGGCGCAATGTACTCACACTATGCAACCAGTGAAATCTACAATTCACCCATGCATGCCAACGTAGAAATGCATGCAGGGGCTCAAAGCGCCCCGTGAGTGGGCATCCATGTACGGCATGTCACCATAGCCGTACTGATGCAGCACAGGCATGTGAAGGTACAAGGACATCAAAATGAAAATCAAGAACACATGACACAAAACAACAGTAGTCCCCCATCGCTTGCCACCAGCGCAAGGCAACATCCAAAGCAGCATCCTGAGGGAGAATGCACCAGCCCTGTACTCTTGCCAGTAAACAAACCAACCATCAGCAGAAGCATGTACCACACAAGTTGGCAGAGTGACTGAGCAGCCAGGCCATCTCAAGAGGGGCCGATGGGAGCTGCAGGGCACAGATGGCACGAATACAGAAGCTATTCCAATGGACATGACCCCAGTCTCCCTCCAACAAACGCACGCAAACACAGGCACCTGTGACCAGCCATATTCTGATAATCCCATCATTCCACCAATCGACCTGGCTGACAGGCACCAGTTGGCCAAAAGCTAATCCCCCACCCCTGAGCAGCACATCATGAAAACAGTCACAATGGCAGGCCCTATCCGTGACCATACTGTGCTACGTAGGCAAACGCTGCCAGTACAGTACCACGCAACGCAACTCAGAATGCGGAACACAATGCAGATGAACTCACAATACATAGCGCCACAAATCGGAAATTGCTACATCACCTGCAAAGAATTACGCAACACGGCAAATTTCGGAATACATTTTAAATGGACATCCAAATGACAAAGGGCAAACAGCAAATTGCACAATAACACCAAAACATCCATCATCACCGAGGGCTGCATCCGCAATAATTGACCAGCTTCCACTTGTGTGACGCCCTGTACCTTCATGGCACACAGGGCCTACATTAACGTTCCAAAAGGCAACATGGAAGCGGCAAGAACCACAGGTCCGTCCCATGAGGCAGGCACTAGTCCAGCTGAAAGGCCGAAATGTTGCACCTAGCCACCAGTACTGCGTAAGGGCATGTGGCCCATTGGCGATCGTCCAATAAGATCATAATGGTGCTCCACTGATTCACCCGAAGCTGCAGGTGTCGAGAGTAAAACCCATCTGGAGGAGTGGCGTACAGATGGCATCTGCAAAAGGGCACCAGATACCTGACACCCAAATGAAAGACAAATTAACCGATTGCATTACGGGACTACTGATGCATTACACACTTCATTACACACACCAAATCCACACCCATATGCATGCTAGCCCACTCCAAAGGAACATATACACCCCTAAATCAGTAGCGAATCATAACGAAATCAATCGAGGTCAATACACCATTGCCAACGTCTGTTACTGTGCATGCGTCCGTCAAGACAGAACCCATAACATGGGATTAGTAACGTGCCTAGACACAAGTGTATGAAGGCACGTCGAGACAGGGAGGATCCGACAAGGGCAGATAGACGTTGGTCCCACTATGGCAGCTTTGCATCACATAGCGCAGGGGAAGGGGATCGATTCATAAAACCCATGTACATGGCAGAATCAAATCAAATCAACTGTCCATGCATCCATTCAACATCCCCTCATCCCGCCATGAAATCGCATGAAGATTCACTCACATAATATTTGAAACTTCCATTGCGTCTGTGCGTAATGCAGTCTGCAAAAACCACTGTGCTCCTGGCCGGATCGGTAGTGTTATGAAGGAACATGGATTTTTGAACGTCCTGCCTTATCGTCCACTAGGCTATTGCGCATCCCATTCAATTCATATCATTCATTGCTTGCTCGTTATGGGCCCTGTCCCAAGGACATTCTACAATAGAACGTTACATTTCCAGGCAGACCTGTGGGCGTATCCTCGCCGCTACTTCAAAACCAAAAACGCTGTCCTTCGAATTCCTCATTTGCAACATTACGTCGAAAAGGCGTCTGTGAACGCTTGCATTCACAATTACATCTATGTAGTGCGGCTGTGTGTGATAATGCTAACTGGCTACAATCACGATTGGGACGCCACGCCCGTCGGTGAAGTTCGTTGCAGTGCTGCATGAGGGTCCGCCGTCGATCGAGCCCTACATACCACTGACTCCTCACAGGTATGTAAGCGACTGCAAATATAGCATGTGTAACAATGGGAGCATAGCATGAAAATCAGTCAAAGTACATTACACTGCCATCGGGATTTGATACATGATTGCAATCCCAAGATGCCATGCGGCCAAATGCAGCGTTTCGTGCGGGACGTGCTCGGCCAGAAGGGATTGCAGCTGCCACAGGTTTAATCAATCAGCACAGGTGGAGGCCATACAGGCCGACAGCACATATATAGCAGACCCAAACCCCTCCCACAACCACACCCACTCCAAAATGCTACCGGCAGGACTAGCGATGTTGGCCATGGGGGACCAGATAGCACTGCAAGTACTACAACTACAAGAAGACGACGAACAACAACAGCTACAACAACCGGCCGCACAGAGGAGACGCAGGAGGAGAAGGAGGAGAAGGAGGGCAAGGCAGGGTCAGCAAGGCCCACAAGCACTGCCACTACCACCACGCAGGCAGCCCGCAATCCCACGCCTCCGAGCCAATCCGTTCAACCTCACTGCTGAGCAGATCCACACCCTCTACCGTTTGGACCGGGACACCATAATCGCCATTGTGGACATGACACATGCTGACCTCGTGAGCATGATAGATAGCCCAACCGCCATCCCACCCCTACTGAAGGTGGTGTCTGTACTCCACTTCCTGGCCACAGGCACCTACCAGCACACAGTCGGACAGTTGCATGGCATTTCACAGCCACTGTTCTCACGGACACTCTTCCAAGTGCTCGATGCCCTCCTGAAGCACGCCGACGACCACATCACACTACCACGCACGTACCAGGAGATTACCAACGCAAAAGTGGGATTCCATGCACTTGGCGGCATCCCGGGTTGCATTGGTGCCATCGACTGCACCCATGTTGAATTGGTTGTCCCACATGCCATGGAGGTCCAGTACCGCAACCGGAAACAATATCATTCAATCAATGTGCAAATGGTGTGTGACTCAAACAAGATCTTTACGCATTGTTGTGCCAGATTTCCAGGATCTACCCATGATTCTATGGTCCTGAGGAACACAAGAATACCACGCTACATGGAGCGACACGCAGGGCACAGATCCTGGCTACTCGGTGAGTCTCATTCCATGCATGACATCGTGGCCCATTTGATGCGTCAATGACCTTGCAGGAAGGGGGGGGGGGGCACTTAGCACTATCATTCCACTGACCCCCTTTATTTGTCTCATACAGGTGATGCCGGGTATCCACTGAAGAGATGGCTCCTTACACCAATCCGGAACCCACAGAACCAGCATGAGGAGGAGTACAACCATGCCCACTCACGTACCCGTGTGGTCATTGAACAGGCATTCGGCCTACTGAAGGCTCGTTTCCGCTGCCTCAGCAGGTCTGGCGGGGCACTCATGTACAGCCATGAGAAGGTTTCTAAGATGGTCATGGCATGTGTCATGCTGCACAACATGTGCGTACGTAGGAATGTGCCCATGCCCCCTGACGCTGTACTGCATGCACCTGAGGATGATAATGATGAGGGTGGGGATGTGGAGGCACCTCAAGGAGTCCATGAGGCACAGGATGCACGTGCAATCCGACAGAGTGTCATAGATGCATGCTTCTAGCAACCACGCATGGTGCCTATTACATGGAAAGGGGACCTGTGGCACTGTGTGTGTGTGTAGTACAGGCACATTGTGGACTGTACGCCTATGAAGGCCTCGTACGCATAGATCAATGTCCACACATGTCATTGGATGATAATGAAGTACTGTATTGTTAATGTGATATGATTTATACACCCTATGGACCCGCCACCCAGTGAAGCCCAACACACCCCCTCCACCCTACTACCTCCCCCCCCAACACCAGTGTCCAAATGTGCATGCTGTCCGTGGGTAGACGCTATTGCAAGCCCCCTCTACGGGTATCAGGGGCACCCCTGCCCGTGGAGCGCAGGTTCCTGGCAGATCTGCATTGGGGGCTGCCCTGGACGGAACTTGCCACGGATGATGTCTCTGCCTGCTCGCGTCCATGCATGTCTCTGAGGGTTTGTGAGAGCTCCGTGAGCACACGGCGCACAGCGTCAAGTTCAGCACAAACGTCTTTGGACGTCGCATGCAGTTCCCCCCTCAGGCTCTCGGTGCTTTTCTCCATTTGTGCTCTCAGGCTCTCGGTGCTTCTCTCCATTTCTCCCCTAAGGCTCTCACTACTTTTCTCTATTTGTGCCCTGAGTGTCTCGGTGGATGTTTCCATGGCTGCCCTAGAACCCCCGCATTCATTTGCATGGTCCTTGAGTAGCGTGGCCACTTCCTGCTGTTGCTCGATCAGCTGGTCGAGGGACTGTTGCCTCAGCTGGGCCATGGACATTTGCGGTGGTGTGACAGGGGGGCTGCTCAAAACATGTTGCCTTGGCACAGGACTTGTGGGGGTTGGCCAGTCGTCGTCTTCAGGGTGCCCCTGCGTGGTTTCGTCATGGTGTAGGGGATGGAACATGCAGGGGGATTGGGAAAGGTCATGGATGGTACCTACGTCGCCAGCACTGTTTTCCGTGTCGGAGCATGCTGGCATGACAGCTGTGTCACCTATGGTGCTGCTACCACCAGAAGCAGTGCCATCAGATACGTCCTTTGGGGGGACCTGTGGTGCTGGTGTTGTGGACTTGCTGGCTGCTGGGGTGCCTGTTGCAGTCCCCTCCAGTGTGCTGCCACTTGATTCCTGCTGCTGCCGTGTCTTGATCCTTGCACCTGAGGTGGAGGCTCTTGGGACGTTGGTCCTGGCCCTCTTTGCAGGCGTGCTGGTAGGGGTGTCCTGCAGCTCGTCGTTGGTATCGGACCCTGTGGTGGAGTAAAGAGGGGCGAGCGTTAGTTATGGGTCTGTGGGAATTGGAATGGCAACGTATCACATGCATTGGGGTGGTACATGAGGGTGATTTGGAACTGGGCCTTGGAGGTGGTCTCATTTTCGTGTGGATTGAGGATGCATTCATTTGGCTGCCTGCAGTTAGGGGGTGCATGCTGCACATGTAGGGGTTGTTTTTAACATTTTGATTAATTTGTTTATTCATTCTGACTTTTAGAGGGCGCTGTCAGGGCAAAGTATGTATTGCACTATGGGGTCACATGGTACTGCACATGTTCGTGCTTTGTGGATTTCGCATTGTTTCTCTTGGCCAACCTACCTGATTCTCCGGATGTCGGCACTCCTTTCTCCATCCCTCCGACTCCCTCTATGCTCTCCATTCCTATGGTGGAGGCGCAGATTTCCTCCCAGGGGGTCAACTTGATGGGCGATTCTGATCCCCCCCGGTAGCTGTGGCGATGTTCCTGTTCGCAGAAAGTATGCTGCGTACGCGGATCCGCAGGTCGTCCCACCGCTTGCGACATTGCTGTGGCGTGCGGGGTGTTGTCCCCACCGCACTTACGCGCTGTGCCACCAGGGCCCATATGGCCTTCTTGTTGGCAAGGGCCGTCCTGGTCATTTGACTGGAGAAGACGACGGCGGCATTCTCCTGTAGGGTCTCGGTGAGCACGGTCAGTTCCTCACGGGAGAAGTGGACCTGCCGCTTGCGATCACACGCTTTCTTGGCTACCTTTCCCATATTTATTTTTTTAACTGGGGTTGCTAACGGGTTGGGATGTGTGTCAGGGTCGGATTTTTAATGGTTGTGTTGGGATTCGGATTTTATAGTTGTGCGGCGTGCTGTTTCCCGTTCCGGCCACATGCTTTTACTTCCGTTTCCGTATATTTACGGTGCCCGTATTTTGCGGTGCCCGCTCATTACGGTGGCCGCTCATTACGGTGACCGCTAAGATGGGTGGCGGTATTGCACCTGGTGCAGCGTACGGCGGCGGTAAGGGGCGTTTTGGGGTCATTTCCGCCATCGCAGCCTTTCGGATTCCGCCATGGCGTAATGCTCGTGCCCGATGGGTCGTAATTAGCCGCACTTTGCTCCATCGTGCAATGGCGGAAACGCTATTTACGCTATGGCGGTCCGGTCTGTTGATTTCCGCAAGGGTCGTAATGAGGCCCATTATGATGGCAAAAAATGCAAATTTCCCTTACAATTAGTTTTCTTGCCATCTTAAGCCCTTCACATTTGATTTGTGCATGCTTGGAACTAGTGATCATCCTGACTAGTTATCTGCATTTGGGTTGAGGGGTGTGGGGTCTATCACCTGCACATTCAGTTTCAGGAGGGATCTACCCTCTGTAAACTCCCTTCTCTGGACTGTATTTAGTCACTTACTCAATACATGCCACTACACCCATGTCCACCCTCGTCAATGTTCAGTCTACCTACACATCTATGTTCTAATCACTCTTTTCTGTCAGACAATGTATATACATTTGGGAGGCTTCCTAAAAGCATTTCTCCAACCTCAGTACTAACACATTATATTCTCCTAATCTAAACATGTATGTTTCCGTAGAGAATACCTTTGTTTACTTGAATTTGAATCTATCTCCATTACCCAATGACTTTTAAACTAACTATATGCTTCAGATAATTTTACAGCCACTATGAGAATTTGAGAGTGGGTGACTCTTTAAGGCAACCCACCAGCCTGTTTTCACACATCGTTCACGTATGGCTTATACTCCACACATTTTTGGTCACTCTCATTTCACAACATTTCCTTGTTCCCCATTGTGTTTTCCATTTGCATTTTTAAAAGTTAATTTTATTTTTCTTTTTATTCATTGTTTATTGTCATATAATCCGTCCGACTCATCTTGGTTTGTACTCCATGGATTGTTTTTGTTTGGTTGTATTCAATCTCTTTTAGGGCTGCTTTGCAGCAAGTTCCTGAGCCTTTTTATTTTGAAGGCCAGTCCTTCCATTGTCTTTTCCGCATCTTTAGTTAGTGCCTCTTTTATTTCAAAGAACTTGAATTGTCACAAGGAACACTTTAAGTCGGGGGATTGACACAGATTCGGACCAGAGACGTAAGGATGGTAGAGTTCTTAGCCAGAAAACTGTCCTCTGTCATATTTGCAAGGCAAAAACGTCTATACACGGGCATCTGGTTAGGTCCCTAGACCCTTCTCTCTGGTCATATGTCCAAATGCCGCTAATTCTGTGAGTATATAGGTCCCTTGTTGTTCACCTATAATACAAAACTGAATGAGTTTCCTTTGAAAAAAAACGATGTCTCTACCATCAATACTTTTCTTCTCAACCCAACCCTTTAAAAATCCCATTAGTGTGTTACCTTTAAACATTGCTTCCTTCTAAACAATCTCCATTACTTTCAAACATCCCTGCCTGCTAAACAAACTACATCATATTTTATTTTACTGTTTCTCTTGTTCTCTAGATACATTTTTGCTTTCTTTCATATTGATACTGTCTAGTGCCGGGACCTGGTGTGTTTTCAATAAACACATTCATCTGTGTCTAATTTCTAGGCAATAAATACATTTGCTTGTCTCATTTCTGCCCTTATGTCTTCTGAGCTTTGTTTTACAAAAGTTATTTGTCCTTTCTGGAGGACACATTTCCAACTAAGATCGACACTTTCAGACCAAGGAGATAAAAATAATAAATAAACAAAAAAAAAGCAATTTTAAAAGAAAGACATTTTCCTCTTCTCCTGTGATCTAGGCGTTCCCGTAGCATAAGAGGACATTGCTGGTAGGGATCTCTGTTCTCTGTGTAAAATCGAAATAGAGACAATAGTCATTCGGGGACTGGCAAGGGGGTCAGGTTTCAATATAAAGCCTTTCTCCTTGCTGCTAACAAAAAATGTTTACTAGAATAGTTTCTCACTACTTACAGCCCATTTAACTTATAGGCTTTCTCTGACTTGTTGGTGCACATAAGAAATAACTTTTTCATTGAACCATTTAGACATGTCCTTGTTTTATTCCCTGCTCAGCTGAACGTTCTTCGTCTGCTTAGTGAAACATGCTTCTACTGCTCAGCTGCATGTGTTTCCTCTGTTCAACTGAATGTGCTTCTTCTTTCCTTTGCCATCTCCCTTTCAATCGCGTAGTACCATGGTCATTACCTTTCTGTGCTGTGTTTTCATCCTGTTTGAGACACAATACACATTTTGCTGCGTGTCGCTTATCATTTAGCACTCTACACTAATCTAGCCTAACCCTGTTTTTCTAGAACCTTGCACTGATTCTTACTGCGTCCCTTCACATTTTAACATAAGACACTCATTGTTTGCCTATTCTAAAAATGTCCTATACAACTGCCAAATCTACCCTTTTTGGCATCCTGCCAACTATCAAACAATTCAAAAAGGTTACCCACCTTTTATTTGATGTCCTGCGTTGTCTGAGGTGGCCATGCTTGCATCTATATGCTACTTTATGCTCACACCTGTTTGCACTTGTCGGGGGGAAATTCTACCGGGGCCGGCAGAGCCGTCCACGGACCTCCGGGCAGGGAGGCCCCAACTCCTCCCGTGTATCCCAAAAATGAGTAGGAGGCACACACAAGAAGCAAGGTGGTTCTGCTGTTTATTGAGCAAACGGCAGGGATGGGTCAAGGAACGTACGCGTCCGTCCTGACACTCTCTCTTCACCCTGGGCTCGCAGGCCCTTTTTACCTTGGTGTGACGCGCTACTTGCATCACCTGAGAAAGTTAGCAAAAAACCTATCGCCACTCTGGATTGGTTCCTCGAGTGGTAGGGTTAGTATAGCACACGTATAGAGAGCGTTATTAGTGGACGAGGGTTAGTCAGGTGGTATATTTGGGTTGTCCCTACAAATTGATACATGAAAATTGTTACATGGAGGCCCCTGAGGATTGGTCAATGTTGGTGGCGTCAGTGATAAGAGCTCCATGTTCTGATTGGTCCACACACGAGTGCAAAGTGTTCCCAGCTCGCGGTGCACCTGTCAATTTCAACAATGTTTCACTAGTGATATGTGTAGACAATGTAAGATTTATTTGTATGCTGGAAGGCCGGTTACTCCCACCTCTGATGTCCTTTGAGACGCTCGCTTGTATCTGCCTGGGCCTTTGAAGCGGGGTATCCAGGCGCCTCTCTCCCCTCCCGGACCTGGCACTCCGTCAAGTTCGACTTGGTCACGTGAGGTGGGACCGTGTTTGTGGCATAATTCTGCACAATTAATATGCATAATTCTGCACAATTAATATTGCATTTTCCACTGTGCGCTTCGCTTAATTGCAGGGGCGACCTTGGTGTTGACTTGTGGCATGCGAATTAGCAACATCGTGCCCTTGACTGTCTGCTTTAGCCGGGCTCATTCTGCGGGATCAGCAATTGTACTCTTGCTCATTCAATGTTCACGGAAACTCTTGCTTGATGCCTACTTGGGGCCTGGTGTATAGGCGGAGCTGTTTGGTACACAGGCGCTTTAGGTTATGGTGCCGTATTGCTTTGTCCATATTGTCGTGCCTTCATTATGTCCTTTCGTAGTTGCACATGGGTTTAGGAGAAGCGTAAGCAAGCTCTTAGATGAGTTCATTGTGCGTCTTGCGTTTCTGCATTTTAGGAAGCCTAAGTGAAAAATAATAAAGATGCGCGTCTGTGGGTGTGTCCGTCACCTACGTCATAGCACTGAGTATGTTCTTCGTGCGGATTGGTGTGGGAATGTTCAGTGTATATGTTGCACGGGTATTCTGTCCGCTGGCTGAGTTGTCATGGCATCTCTAACGACGTGTTGGCATAGTGTTCAATGGTTCAGTCGAGTCCCTCCATGCCGCAGGCGCCGGCAAGGGTACTACGGCAGGCTGGCGGGCACGCGGGTGGGCACATCCGTATGTTTCTGTACCAGGGCACTTGATCATCTGGGATATGGGCGAACTCCTGTCGTGGTGGGTGTCTGGGCCGTGATCCTCTAGGCCAAGGGTGGGAGATGATCGTTGGGAGCCGTTTCCTCCATTCTCCCACTTCAGTCCCCCTTCTGGTCGACTTGTCGACCACAAACTTATCATTTTCTTTATCACCTCTCACTCTCCATATTTTCGTTATTCCTCCCAAATGTCCATAGTGGTTAACATGATCTTCAAAAGACCAATACATGTATAGGCAGGCTCCTCCAGGGGTGCAGTATACCCATTTCCCTACGTAGCTCCTTGGGTTTCTTGGGTTTTCGACCTTCCCAGACGGTGGGTCTAGGTGGTTAGCGATGATCTGATTGCGCAGCTTCTCTCTTTCCTTTATTATTATACCTGTGTGAGGACCGTCATCTGCTGGCATCAAGGGGTGCATGCCAACCATTTCTATCATCTCGTCAGTGGTTCGTGCTTTTCGGGCCTTCCAAAATCTTGTTAAGATCAGTACAGCTCCAGCCAAGATAATGCACCCAACTATAATCTTTAGTCCGTCTGACAGCCAAGATGGCATCCATGACCATAATATTGAAAACCAGCTCTCATCCTTATTTACACCTTTACTTTCGTCCATCATCTTGGAATGCATCTGGGCCAGTTGTGATACTGCTTCTGTTAGTGTACCATTGTCAGCGTCGTTAGCAGGAATGAATGTGCAACATGATTGTCCTATCTTTGCACATACACCTCCTTCCATTGCTGTGAGGAGGTCCAATACGTATCTATTCTGTAGTGCTACCATCCTTACTGCTCGCAGTTCTTCCTTTATTGCGTTGAATCCATTTACTGTAGAGTTAATTGTCATCATTAGTTCCCACCTCGTTATCTGGAGCCATTTTGCATTTGCATACGCCTGCAGTCCCGGATGTATTATTGAGGAGAAGAACATTGCCGCTCTGCTAAATAGTCTGTGTTCTGGAGGGATTGAAGAGAGTGCTGTTTCTGATCGCCCCCATAGATAGTTTCCTGTCAGGGGTTCTCCTTGTCTCCTTATTCTGTTCAGGACAGTGTTGTTGCTGTTCAGGACAGTGTTGTTGTTGTTCAGGACAGTATTGTTGCTGTTGTCTTTATTTTCTGGCTCCTTTTCAGTGTCTGCAGATCTTTTCTTCCTCTTGTTCCCTTCATCCATTTTGGGAAAGGTTGGCACATTCACATGTTTTTTGGGTACCACCAGTGATGGTACATTGACGTGTACCATTGAGCATATACCGTTCCACAGAGGGGGCAGTGTGTGGTATGCCTTGCCTCCGCAGGCCCAGTAATGGTCCATTATCACTGCTGTTCCTGCTCCCCCCTCAGGTAACTCCGTCACACTTGCACAGTCGGTGTTGTGTCCCACATCCACTTCTCCTTTATGCTTGTAGCATACCTTAGGTGCAGTTAGTGGCAGTATTGTTATTGGGTCTTCATCTTCCTCTAACCAGGTTAGCATGGGTACATACTTGACCCAAGTCATCCAACATCTTTCGTTGTGTTCGGCAATGCTTTTGGTGTCTTCTCTCGTTATCATATTGCTGCCGGCCACACCTATGTCCCATTTGTCTCCCAGGTACACCTTCCCTGTTATAGTTATCAGTGGCCTTTCCCAACATCCTTGTTTACCAGGGACTTCAGTGGCATACCAGTCACATGGCAGGTACTGCAGTGTTACTTTCTTTGTTTCCCCTTTTTCAGGGCCGCTAGATATATATGTGAACGCTTCTGTGTACAAACTGGCCTTGTGGTAGCTCAAATAAGTCTTGAGGAAGTTGTTTTCGTACGGGTATGTGTCTCGTGTTTTCCATACCAGTTGCACCGTAGTCCCTTGGAACCTTCCTTTCGTTTGGAACAGTGCTATGTATATTATACATCGTGCCGTCTTCTCATCAATTTCTGTGGCAACAAATGTTCGGGAAGCGCTCATGGCGTATGGGATCAGTGAGCAGACGTAGCAGCTATCTTTTGTTGTCTGTTTGCCGATTTTAGTCATGTGCTGGTACCACATGTTATTCGAGACGTGTGCGGAATCTTTTATGTAGCTATCAATACCTTTACGGTCTGAGTATGTGCTGCGTTTAACTCTACCTCCTTTGTGCCTTATTTGTCTGGTACCACCTGACGTAACACCTGTTGCAGCCGGGGGTGGGGGTATGTTAGGTTTGGGAACAGCCAAAATATTGATAGCGCAGCTATTCTGCCATACAGAGGCAGCCAAGAACCCGGTGATTATCAATATCCCTAACATTTTTATTACAGATGCTAGTCTCACCGGCATTTTGCTCTTACCTTGCTGCAGTCCGGCAGCTAATTCTTGTGATGTTAAAGTTGCCCGCCTGAAAATTCTCAATATGCTTGTTATTAATATTAGTCGTTGTTTTCAAGCCCTCCCTATCAGATAGTCGTTCAATGCCCAGGCGAAGAGCTGTTCCCACGCCAATCTAAGTGATCTATCTCTTAGAACAGGTAAGTAAGGGCGGAGGTGGGGCATTGATTGTTCAATGGCCAAGAGGAACGCCGTGTAGTAGACACGTACCCTCCTTCTTTTTAGGTACTTTGGTCTTTTTATATGATAGAGAAATTGGTGTGATAATTCTTCAGGGTAGTTATCGTCTGAGGGTAGCATCTACACCTGGGCAGTGAGCCTTGTTAGTTACTTATTATTCTTGGCAGTACAATAATACGCGATACCTGCATGTGCGAGAAAAAGAGAAGAGAGCATTCACGTGTTTACATGTGTATATGTGTAAGACAATGTCCTTCAAATGGTTCAGGGCTCAACTGGCGGGGGTTATTTTACTCTTTGATCGTGTGACCATGGGGTGGGCAGTGTGGGTATTGTCCTTCTCTATGTTGGTAATTGTCTCTGGGGGATCAGGGGGGTGGTTGGGGTCGTTAGCTGTAGGGAAAGTCACTTCTTCTGCGGAAGGTGCTGTTGCTGTTTTTCCGACGGCCCTGTCGGTGACGCTGGGGCGGGTCTGAAGTTTGCAGATCTTTACGTTGTGCAGATGATTCCAGGCGCGTTTGTCCTGTAGCTTTACAGCTCTTGTTGAGACTTCCTCTACCAGGTGGGGGCCAGTGAAACGTGGGCTGTTCCACCTCCTGTTGAAGTTGCGCAGTAGTACGTGGTCACCTCTAGTAATTTTGCATGGTTTGTCTGTGTCTCGTTCCTTGTCCTCTTCTCCTTGTTGGTCGTTCTTATACCCGCCCCGCGTACGCTCGAGCTGTTGAGACACAAACACAACACTAGTAATCAAAGAAGACACATATTTGTACATTTCATCACCAAGAACAGCTGCGGTGCTCTCGTGGTCAGTAAATGCTCTTGATGTTGGCGTCAGAGGAAGGCGCATTTGGCATCCAGTTACCACCTCATGAGGGGTGAGGTGGTGGTCGGAGCCTGGCCTATTCCTTAATTCAAATAGGGCTAGTGGGAGGCAATATAGCCAACTCTTCTTTGTGGTTTGCTGTATTTTTGCAATTGCCTCCTTTAGTAGGCCATTCAGGCGTTCGCATTTACCGTTGGCTTGTGGGTGGTATGCACATGCAAATTTATGCTTGATATTCAGGAGGGATGTGATGTGCTGGAACATTTCATTGGCGAAATGCGGGCCATTGTCTGACCGCAGTACCTCGCACACTCCCCATCTGGGAAAAACTTCCCTTACCAGAAATTTAGCTGCTCTAAATGCATCTGGGTGTGAGCAGGGTCCTGCTTCAATCCACCTGGAGAATGGGCATACTACTACAATCATATACCTATTTCCTTGACATACGTTGATCATATCAACATAGTCAATATGTATGTGTAGGAAGGGTCCCTCTGGCCGGGGTATAGTACCTTTTATCACCTTCAGAGTGTGACCAGCCGTGAACTGTTGGCATGTGAGACAATTGCTGATGAAGTTTGTCACATGGGAGTTTAACTCGGGGCAGAACCAGTCTTCCCTAATTCGTGCTGCAATTAATTCCTTGCCTGTGTGAGCTGGATGGTGTAATTGGCTCAGGGCAGTGCTCAATAGAGCCAGTGGCATTACCATCTTCCCAGTGTTACCTTGGCGCCATAGGGCGTCAGTTGGTGACATTGTACATCCTCTTTTTACCCATATCTCCTTTTCGGCCATTGGTGCTGCTGCTTGTAGTTCCATTATCTGGGTGGCTGGGAGGTGGGTGTACCCTTCTCTAATTAACATCTCTCTTGCTATCCCCCTCCCTCTCCCTCTTTCTGACTCCGGGGGGTTCCAAATCTCACCAAAGTACGCAGCATACTTTGCATGTGCGTCTGCTGCCGCATTTCCTTTTGAGACATGATCTTCACCATTGGTATGTGCCGTGCATTTGACCAAGGCTAACTCTTGGGGGTCATTTATTACTTCAATCAGTTCAGCCAGCAAGAGAGCATGTTGCACTGGAGTGCCGTCAGCTCTCCTAAACCCTCTTCTTCTCCATTTGGACAGCCCGGAATGGACAGTGGACGTGACATATGCACTGTCAGAATATATGGTCACTCGTTTGTTAAAGCTTTCCTTCAAGGCCAAGATCAGTGCAACCAATTCGGCCGCTTGAGCAGAGTAATGTTGCGGTAATTGCACACATTTCATCGCCACACACATAGGCACTTCTGTCATTTTCACCACTGCTGCCCCCGTTCTTCTAATGCCGTCACTTTGGTCAATTGTTGATGACCCATCAATGAACAAGAGCTCACCTCCCTCTAGTGCGTTTTCTTCAACTTTTCTAGTACATGAGTACATTTCAGTGGTCTGTGTACAGTCGTGTGCATAGTCCCCCTCCTCAATTTCTTCTGCTATGAACCTTGCAGGGTTAACTATGTTGCATCTAACAATTGATAGTTCCTGTCTGGATAAGATGATCTCATACCCTGATGCCCTCTGCGTTGTTAACGTAGACTTGGGTTTATTCAATATTGCAAATAGTGCATGTTCCACGAACAGTCGGTTGGGCACCCCATAGTTATTGTTGATGCCTTTTCCACCGTGAAAAGCAGCTGCTGCCGGACTTTGTTCGCAGGGAAAATGTCCTAAAATGACAGGATCTAAGTGGCCGCTGTAAAATGCCACTGGTTTGTAGCCCATGCTAGTTTTTTCTGCCAGTACTGCTTTCATCACTGCTGAGTCGCAATGTGAAAATATGAAGAATTGGCGCTCATAGTCTGGGGAGGCTAGTACCGGGGCAGTGGATATCGCATCCTTCAGTTCATCAAAAGCCTCCCTCATTTCCATTGTCCACCCCAGCATATTCCCCCCTCTGTTAGCTTCTTTTAGTCCCTCAAGCAAGGGCCCTATGTACGAGCTGTAGTCAAATACCCATGCTCGGCAGTAGTTACATAGTCCCAGGAACTGTTGCAGTTCCCTTACTGTTTGTGGTAGGGGTGTTTTCGAGATGGCCTGTGCCCTTTGTGGTGCAATCTTTCTTCCGTGTTGGGATATGAGCTGGCCAATATATAGTACCTGTTCCTGACAGTATTGTAATTTTTCCTTGTCTACCTTGTAGCCTTTTCCTGCCAGTATCGTTAACATTTTTACTGAGTCTTCTCTGCATTTTCTCTCATTGATACTGCAGATAATGATGTCATCAACATACTGTAATACTGTACTGTCCACCTCAATGTTACCCAAGTCCATCTGTATTACTCTGTTGAATATTGAGGGTGACTCGCAGTAACCTTGTGGTAGTCTGGTGTGTTTCCACTTTGAGTTTCTGTAAGTGAAGCTTGTTAGGTCTTGTGAATCTGGGTGTAGGGTATTGAGAAAAAGGCATTTTTGAGATCAATCACCGTAAATCGTGATGCGTCTGCTGGAATGCCGCACAGGATTGTGGCCGGGTTTGCTGCTATTGGGTACTCTGCCTCCACTATGTTGTTTAAGGGCCTGCGGTCTTGTATGAAGCGCCAAGATCCCCCTTTAGCCTTGCGTACTGGGTATACAGCAGTATTGCATGGTGATTCTGATGGGACCAATATGCCGTTGTTTATGAGGGCCGTTATTGTTTCATATATGCCCTCATCTGCCTCCTTTGATAGTGGGTATTGTTTTACTCTGGGTAGGATTGCACCCTTTTTCAATTTTATCCTCACTCCCCCAATGCTTTTTATGCACCCCACGTCATAGGGACTGGTGGTCCATAATGATGTAGGTACTTTTGTCATATCCTCTTCAAAGAATGGAACTGGGGTGGTCGTGGGTGCCTCAAGTGCCATTGCCATTTTCTGCGCCACTTGTTTGTAAGTTACTCTTAGCCAAATGTCTACACTCATCATGAACACCATTTCACCCTCTTCCTTTCCTTCTGAAAACAGCTCCTCATCTGACACCTGGGTGAGTCTACATCCTTCTGCTAAAGCTATCACCGCCCTCCATGCTCTTCCTTCTCTGTCTTGGGCATGTACGGCTATGTAATCAGCAGTTGCCAATATGCTCTCTATGCTCACCGAAATCACTTTTCCTTCTTGTTCATTTGTTGGCGTCTCAGGTCTAAACAAGTAAGCTGCTGGCCTCCTCCAAACTTTTCCTTCAATTCCAGGCAACCATGCAATTGCCATGTCTGTCCCGTATTGGAATAGTTCACCATCCATTGGCTCAGCCCTAACCACTGTCTGTCCACAGTATGCTTGCATTATTTGTCTTGCAGTAAGCATGTTAATTCCTGGGGTTGAACATATTATGCCGTCCTCCGTAAAGGAGATTGTCATATTCAGTCTGCTCATGATGTCTCTCCCCAATATATTCACTGGTGATGCCCTGGAGTACAGAAGTGGAACTGACATGTCATAATCCCCTATTGATAAGGGAATGTTATCAGTAAAAGGAACCAATCCCCTAGCCCCAGAGAATCCTTGCGTGTTCATGGTTTCACCTGACATCTTAAATGTACCCTCCCTTATGCATGACCGGGTTGCCCCAGTGTCAACAAGGAATGATAATTTTTTGTCACCTATCGTCACCTCTATGCGTGGCTCCTCCGCACTATTAGGTGTTACTGACAGGATGGGACACATCAAGGCCGTCTGTGGGCTGTCCTATTGGGGGTATAACGATTGGCCACTTCCCGTGTAAGGGTTGTGTCCCAATAGCTGTGGCTGTGTATTGGTAGACGATATGATGTTATCTTGGATTTGTGCGGGTTGTTGCACCTGCTGTGTTTGGGGCTGCTGTGTTAACGTCACCTGTTGTTGAGGTGGTGAGTATGTCTGTGGCTGTTGTTGTTGTACAACCTGTGGTGTCTGTTGTTGTTGGATGGCCTGCTGTTCCTGTTCGCTCCAAGATGGTGTGCCTGGTCTCACTCTACATGTTCGTGACATGTGCCCTACCATTCCACATATCCAGCATACGGGTGGTTCCCTGCTCTGCCATGGGAAATTTCCTGTGTTGTCCTGATATACTGGTTGTCCGGCAGGGTAGTAGTTTCTAAGTCCTCCCACCTGCTGTTGTGTGTTATATCCAAATCCTCTTCCTCTTGACATTCCTCCCCGCCCCCTGCTGTAGTAATAGTACCCGGTCCCTGCTGTTGGGTATGCTCCACCCATGTTGGGTGTGTACGGTGGGAGTGGTGGTTGCTGTTGCGTCATAGTCAGTGGTTGTTGACTTTGAGAGGGATCCTGTGCAGCCACTACTTGTGTGGGGCTTTGGGTCATTGTTGTAGGTGTGGTTATTAATGCACCTTCCATAGTATATTTATTCAGTTTTTTCTGAACTAATTTAGCCTCTTCCGCTTTTCTGTCCTCTTCCTTTTGTCTTACCTTCTCTTGCCATGTTCTCCAATGGTGTACTATCGTCAGCTGTATTTCTGGCCATGCTTTAGCTTCCATCCCTACTACTTTCTTCAGTTGTTTTTGTACTACGTCTGGGAGCCCTTGTACTAGTATGTGGTAAAATATTGCTGGTGTCTTGTCCCACGGCTCTCTAGTTTCCATGCGCCACTTCTCTTGAATTTCCTGGATATAATCAACAGGATCTTCATTGTCCCTCATCTTGCGCGAGGTAATTGCCCCTATGTCTGATGTGTCTGGGTACTGTACCCTTAGTGCCTGCCATAGTGCATGTCTGCAGTTTGCGAATGGTGCCCCATCGTGTGACATGTTTGTTATTGTTACCCCGGGGAAGCCCGCTCTTTTCCATATATCATCCGCTGCATCCCCCAATATTGAGATTAGGAGACCCTTTACATCCCCCACAGCCAACTTCTGTCCTGCAGTGTGCTTTTCCATTTCATATATCCATTTACCCGCACCTCCACTTAGTGATGGGAGTCTGCACTTTATATTTTCTTTGTCTGAGTGTTTCCAGGGAACATATTGTGGTCTAACCCCTCCCCTCTCCAGGAGTGGCATCAAGTTGTGTCCTTGTTTGTCCTTGGGGTTCCACACAATCGCATCCGTGCACCCCTCCTCCTCCTCTCTCACGTTTACATCGTCAATTTGCCTCATATCGTATTTATCTTGTTCACCTCCCTCCCGTCCTTTTCTTATATATTTTTCTTTATCTAATATGGGCGTGTGTGGGTGTTCTCTCAACCTGCGTCCAGGAAGGTCCCTAAGCTTCCCTGCATAGGGGGCCAGGTCACGTGGGAATGGCGCTAAATTAGATCGTGCTGATGTACGTAATGAGCGCAAGGTAGTGGAGCATGTTGGGCGGGAGGGTGATGGTGTAAGTGCATGTATCTCTTCAACTACTGACCCTTGCTCATTCTCCTCACTTCCCTCCTCCTCTTCCTTCCTCCTACATATCCATGGAGAGTCTCTGTTTGTCCTAGTTATGTATAGTTTATCTAAACTCTCCCTTCTACTATCTCCCCTTTCCCTCTCAATCCCTTCTTCTTCCTCACTACAAAATCCTTCCATTAACTGCGACCCCCATTCCGTCTTTTCCCCTTTTATCGTTACAGTTTGTAGGTCAATTAGATCTAATTCATCATTTCTTACGTTGCCAGCTGCTCCCCTTTGTTGTGATGTCGTGGCCACTTCTGTGTCTCTGTATATGTACTTACTTAATTCACCCCCCCCATTTTCCTTCTCTCTCTCCTTCATTTCTTATAACAATACCTCTATCAATTTCTGCTCTTCCCTTTATATATTCCTCTAACGACTTTATATCAATTTTTCCCATCATTCTTTCTTCCTTTTCCTGTTTTTCCCATCTCTCCCTTTCCTTCTCTAGTATGCCCTCTATCATCCTTCGTTCTTCGTATTTCCTTGTCGTTTCTGATAGTAATTTTCTTCTACATATTTCCAATTTCTCTTCTTCGTCTTCTTCTTCCCTTTTTTTGTCGCGCAATGCTGCTCTTGACCCTCTTTCTGCTGCTGCCTTCACCCTTTCTGCTTCTCTCCTTTTCTCTTCATTCCGTTCCCTTATTTTGTCCAGCTCAACCTTGCTTTCTTTCCTTTTCCGTGCTCTTTCTCTTTCCTCTCTTTCTAGTTGCTTGATCAGTGTATTCTGCTCATCTCTAGTTCTGCTAGTCGCTCTTCCAACACCTCTTCCTTCTGTCTTAACAGATCCTCCCCCTTTACTTTACCCTCTGCCCCTGTTCCGTTGCTCCTTCCGGTGTCATCCTCCTCCGCCTTCCTCACTACCTCCTCCTCCTCTCCGGTTAATGAACCTCGTAATTTTAATAATACCTGCGCAGCTACCCACTCATCCTGCCCTATTCCAGGTATCTGTTCCTCGCCATGCCCACCCCCTCCTGTCCGTTTTTTTGTACAGGCTGATCCTGACGTGCTAGGCGTATATGGTGGCGGGCTGTATGTCGGGTTCGAGTACCCTTCAGCCGCCCTTAATTCAACCATTTCTCGTAGTTCTGTTAGAGGATATAACCCCCTCCCTCCGTTTTCACCATCCTCGCTATGGGTATATCTTCTGACTGTTCCCTTTTTATTTCTTTTCCACCTATATTGTTACTCTTCTCTTCTCCATTTCCCGTGTTTTGTGTGCTTCCACTCTCCTTTTCCCCATTTTCCCCTTCTTCCTTAATCTTCTCTTCCTCCATTGTTCCACCCATAACAAACATTCCGTTTGGTCCTGGTCGGGACCCTTGGAACATTCTCCATAAGTTAAACACCTCCACATGGTTAGTCAACTTCTTCCCCTTGTATGTGTTATGCAGATGGGTCAATAACGAATGTTGGATATATGGGTCGAAGCTACCGTTAGGTGGCCATAGTGTCGTCATTTTGTTGTCCGTCCCCTGTGTCCATTCAATGCTGTACTTGATAAGCTTCTCTCTATGGGGCGATAATGTTTTGCATATGTGTTGTAGTGGGGTGGTGAGAGTGTTCCCCCACCCTCCCGATCCTGCCCCGTATGACATGGTAGCTCCTACACTCGTTGTCCCTCCCCTAACTGATAGTTGTTATCTTTCTTACACTCTATAATGTATAGCCTTTTGTGATAATCCAACAGTAATGTATATCGTTCACGTTTTTTTAAATATTCTTTTCTCTCTTTCCCACCTCCCACTTTCTCCTCCTCCCTCTTGTATGCTTGTCGTTGCCCACCTTTACGGCCCCCTGCGGCCGAGGTGCACGTAGCCCCCTGCGGCTGCGTGCCCCTTATTTACGTTCCTATACCGCCGTCCCACTTGCTCCTCCTCCCTCTTATATGTTTGCCGTGGCCGGCGTTCTCCGTGCACGACCACGCCCCCTTTTCCGCCTTCCCCCCCTTTATCAACTCAGTACCGTTTATCTCCGCCTCCGCTCTCTTTCACCTTCAAAACGATAAATGTTCCTTACATTCGAGATATCCTATGAGAAAGCCCTACTGGTGACGTCACCGATCTTTTCCAAACTATTGGCAAATTCTTTAAAAGTTTAAAATATATTCGTAATCCACCCCCTTTGACCCCACAGCTGTCTTCCTGTCACGCCTGGAACAAGGTAATCAACAATATAATCGGACTGCGCACGCTGCGTCGCCTTGCGTGTGATACGCCCCTCGACAGGAGGGCTTAACCAGCCAATTATCTTCCGTATTGGGCAACCAGCTAGCTACCGCCTACAGGGAAACGTCATCTACCTATCGAGTTTCTTGCTCGATCAAGAGGGATCCTCATCTACTCATTGATCAATAATCACCAAATCGTAGGAAACTGCGCATGCACACACACCCTTACACGTGATCGCGACCTATGCCAATCAGTGTCTCCGAGCGGCCGCACGTGATGTTTTCATGCTCCGCCCCCTTCTCTCCCGTAACGTAGCGGACTGCTATCGCACTTGTCCGGCTACCATTCATTCATTGCCAACACTAATTTGTCAAACCTTTGCCGCGCACCTGTGTAACACCTCCCGCCTCCCGCATTCAATTCCTCCCCCCTCCCTCACAATTTCACATTGTTTGTTGTGCGTGGCATACTCACCAAGTGCTCTTGATGTGGGGCTGCTCGACCGTGTGCACCCCTCCAAGCGGCTCGCCACCTCCCCTCGTCTGGACCACGTCTGGACACTCGCCAACCGCGGGTGGGATACTTCTCAATCGGCTCCCGAAGGCCAATATCCGGATTGCGCTGTCCGGTCTTATCGCAGTTCCGTGATGGTCCTGTAGTCCTCAAAAGGGGGCAGCGGCAGAGGGGGCCGTGACGCCGGGCCTCCCAGCAACAGGGGCACTCGGAAAAATAAAATAAAAGTAGACCTCAAACAGATCTCAGCAGTGCCTCCAACTTGTCGGGGGGAAATTCTACCGGGGCCGGCAGAGCCGTCCGCGGACCTCCGGGCAGGGAGGCCCCAACTCCTCCCGTGTATCCCAAAAATGAGTATGAGGCACACACAAGAAGCAAGGTGGTTCTGCTGTTTATTGAGCAAACGGCAGGGATGGGTCAAGGAACATACGCGTCCGTCCTGACACTCTCTCTTCACCCTGGGCTCGCAGGCCCTTTTTACCTTGGTGTGACGCGCTACTTGCATCACCTGAGAAAGTTAGCAAAAAACCTATCGCCACTCTGGATTGGTTCCTCGAGTGGTAGGGTTAGTATGGCGGGCACGCGGGTGGGCACATCCGTATGTTTCTGTACCAGGGCACTTGATCATCTGAGATATGGGTGAACTCCTCTCGTGGTGGGTGTCTGGGCCGTGATCCTCTAGGCCAAGGGTGGGAGATGATCGTTGGAAGCCGTTTCCTCCATTCTCCCACTTCACACCTATCTCGGGATAGAAGGCTACATAATTGAAACACTGTATCCCTAACTGACTTTTTTCTTTTTGTACTCACCTGGGTCTTCTTACTTTTAATAAGGATCCAGAGTGTGTTCTTACACTGCGGTGAAAACCAGTACTCACCTATTTTCTTCTCTCCCTATTCACTAGCGCTCACCTTTGTCATAGTACACTGTCTCTTCCCCTATTAAGGCCATACAGACATTCCTCCCATATTCAAAAAAGATGAATGAACTTCAGCTAGAAAAAATAAACTAACACCATTAAATACATTAAAATAACATTAATTTACTTACCCTTGGATGTTCTTTTGTGCAGTTCTAGTAGATGTTTTTTTCCCTATAATCAAAATGACCTTTTGCGATCATACTCTCTGGCCCTTCATCATTCCAGTTAGCTTTTTTAGACATAATACACTACGTTTTTCAATTATGGGGGCCAACCTTAATCTGTGCTATTTATTTTTTTCAAATTTGGATTTGTTTACTTATTGTACGCTTTTATTATTTTAATATCCATTCATTCAATCATCCAATCATGTCTTCATTCATTTTTCCATGCCTTCATTTTTTATTTATTTATTTCACCCAAATGATGTCAATTTCAAAACTGAGCTGGTAATTCCAATGCCGTTTAAAGTCAATCATTTATTTTTCATCTTCTCCTAATTCATTTTACTGGACCGATGCCAAAAGGCCTGTAGTCCACCAAACATTTTGCTCTCTCCAAGCCTTCCTGAAATTATAAGGAATGCTGCCCCATTATTTGCACATGCAATAAGATGTTATTCTTTCCTCTTTTTAATGCATGATGTTCCTAAAGAAACACCACTTTATCCTTTGTTTAAACCTTATCTAGATATGTCATCATCAGTGACATCAATCAACCTAGATCCTTTCATGAGCACCATAATTATCCTCCATGGTTCGCCCTTTTTGTCCATTTCCTTGATCATTAGCCATTTATTCTTGTAATATGGCTGTTTTTTAATTTTATGGGGGTCATCTGTCCCTCCTCTTTGTTCATAAATATCCATGGTCTGAGACTAAATCCATCAAATATGATCATTACTTTTCCACTAGGTCACTTTGCCATCTGCAGCATTGTGCTTTCATTACAACAATAATAACCTCTGGTTCTACCAGAAACATTACATAGGATCATTTGCCCTGTGCATGCCACTATGAATTCATGCACACTCGCATGGTGCAGTCCAAAAAGTAGAACACGCTATCCCTTGATCCTCATGAAAAAATCATCATGTTAAACCTTGTCATCTATTCCCTTCTTAAATCTTTGACAAGTGCAAGCCCCTACTATAACAAAGATCAATCATAAGACACTCTCCTTCAGAGACTGATAAATCACCAACAAAGACACTCCATTTATAGTTTAAAAACCCCCTCAATCGTCTAATAAGCATTCAGCACCTTTTCTGTCATCACTGCATGGACATACAGTCCCAATGTCTACCACTAGAACAAAACTTGTTCTCCCTTTGCCATATTAATTCTCGGCACTCCTTGAGGGCTAGTGATACTAACAATTCTGAGCACCTCAAGTCACCCTGTGAGGCAGTTCCACTGTGGGTGCACACATACACCTGTTCCTATAAAAGGATTCCTTCCTTTCATAATGATAACTTCTATCCTGGGTCTCAAAATGTATCTTGTTTTTACATATTTGTCGAATCTGCATGAGGCTCACTACAATTGCCATTTGCAGTAAATCAGTTGTGCATCTTTCCTGGTTGCAGTACCTGTTGTATTTCTCAGCGCTCATGTCTACTATAATGTCTGATCCTGGACAGAAAAACCTTCCTTGACTTGAAAGCTATATAATAGGGGGGTGCTGTCCCCCCTCTTTACTAAAAGGTTGCCTTTTTTAGGTTGGTCTTGACCACTCCAGAGGCTCTGGCGTACTTGGTTTTGGTAGGTTTAGGGATGGCCGTCCCACTTCTTTGTCTGTCTAAGAAAACCTCTCTCCTCGGGATCACATACACAAGTGCCCTGCTTCTCTTGAAAGGTTTCCCCTTCTTGGTCTGCCATATCTTTGTCCCCAACTGGTGTGGTTTCTGTTTTAAATCATCCTGTCCACAGACAAGGCTCTATGCTTGTGACAGAACAAGCCTCCTATGTTTAGATCTGTCCATCCTACATATTCTTGGCATTCATATTTGTGTACAATGTGTGCTCTGTCCTATCTGCATGGGTGCAGGCTGCTGATTGCAAAGCCTGCTGTGTTTGCGGTGCTTATGTCTGATGCACCGTCTGATCTTGGGCGAACCCGTCTCTACTTCGTGGGCTATATGCTGGAGTATGAGCTTCCCCCCTATGTTGAGAATAGTCAATTTTGTACATAGCCTTGTCTCTGACATGTCCGCTCTATATGTCCTGTCACTCCACATGCCCAACATACAGGAGAGAATCTACTAACTTTCCCATCCTGCGTACTTTGGTTACTGCCTTTGGCTATTCTGAAATGCCTCCTATTCCTTTGCCTACAAGCAATTTCTTCCTCCATAATCTGTTCCCTTTGCCTTTTAGAATACACCCATTTTTTCCTTAACCCGTTAAATATGTAATTATTTGCCTTATGAAGCTCCTACTGCTTGCCACGTTCCTGACTTTCTCCATCACTAGACAACACCGTCGTTCCCACAGCATGCCTGAAAATATGTTTTTTTTTAATCAGCTTGACTTTCACAAGCTTCCCTTGAGTCTGCACAGAATGTGTGATAACTGCTGTATTCTCCTCTGATGATCTCACTGTTACTCCCACTTTCTCCCAAAACGCCTTCATATCCACTTTAAACAGTCTTTGCTATAAACCACAGTAAAACTTACTGTTCTCACTCTCACTTTTCATTTTAAACAAAATATCTAACTATTTAAAAATAAACACATACATTTCTGCTCTTACTATGTTTCTTTAAAGATTACTAGCTATTCATATTTTCCACATCAGCTGTTTTGCTAACTGTACAAACAAAAGCATCCTGTGTGTGTATGTGTGTGTATGTGTTCAAGGATGCATAGTCTGTAGTGTACTAATCTCCTATACTTCCATAAAATCATGTGTGCACATATGTGTGTGTGTGTGTGTGTTTGCATGTGTGCATGAGTCGGTGTGTGCTTGATTTTCTCCCATGTCAGTGCATCAACATAAATGCCTACCTATGTCAGTACAGCTTGTGAGCATTTCCTTCAATGCTTACTGTTATCTTGAGCTAAATATAAAGAATTTAAATTTTTGTCATGTATCCCAAAATGTTTCCAAAAACAAGGTTTTTCCTTATTTTTATTTTTATTTATTTTTTTTTTTTTTGAAACGTCAGCCATGGTATCACAACTAAGAAATAAAGTTGGTCGACCATAACTTTTGTTACATAGAAGACAAAACTGGTCTTCAAAGGGGGACGTCATGCAATCAGGTAACTAGATGTACTTGTAGACGTATACAGCCTCCAACGTTGCGTTTATATGCCTAGAAGTTTTGTTGGTTAGTGGGATCATTAATCAATCAATAATAGATTTTGCCTGAGGATTTAAAAGAATGGAGTCCAAAAAGTTAACAATGCCACATGTGAGTTGGATGTCATGACCAGAAATTGCCCGACACCACCAGTTGGCCATGTCGTTGTCCAGAGGAGCATATTTCCCAAGATGACATTGTCGTTGGGTTTTCACCCCGGCACATACTGTTATTAAATGATAAGACGATTCCCTAGCGGTGCAGCAAAATCGGCATGTGTTGTCGACAGTGTCCTTAATTTTGTGTTGCCACAACATTTCTTTAGATTGAATGGCGTTCAGCCGAAACTTCAAGAATTTTTCACGATATAGCGAGTTTGAACATTTTACTAAATATCGGCAAGGTTTGTTCAGTTTATGAATTGTGGTATCTAATTTCAGTGTGGATTTCAGTTTGTTGCGAAGTTCTAAATTGCAAATCCATGACCAGTTGTCAAATTTGGTCTTTGCCAACTGTGGTAAGTTAATTAAGTCCTCGATTGATATGTCAGCACTATGTAGATAGGATGCCAGGGCAGCTTTCCAGGCACGAAGTAGATGGTTGTTGGTAACTGCGTGATTCTCAGCTAGAATTTGGTAAGCAGGGGACGGTACAGCTACGCACATTTTCCTCCAGGCAGTCAATGATTTCCAAATTACAACAGAGTGTAAAGAGTTTAGTGATAACTCATAACGGATCGCAGTGATGGATACATAATTTGGAAGTCTTAAGACTCGCCTCCAGAATATTGCCTCAAGTTTATGCCAGCTCGATGCGGCCAAATTCCATCCGGCCTCCGCTCCAAAGGCAATTGCTGGAATTACCTTTTGGACATAAAATATCAAAACTGGTGATAAACTAAATTTTCCAAATTCTCTGTTTATCTTGGCGCCTTGAATTGCGAATTGGTTCATCCGTGTGATCAGGTCTTGCATCCAGTCGTGTTCGTTGATGGAATTATTGAACATGATGCCAAGATAGCGGATGGACTTCACCGATGACAGGGTGTTATTCTCAATGTTCCTTTTAAATGCTTGGTCTTTCCGTGATGTTGTTGTGCCGATAGCCATTATCTTGGTTTTGTCGACATTCAGGTTTAGGTCATTTTGTTTTAGATAGTCGCTGAGATTACTCAGCAGTCGTTGAAGACCTATCTGGGTACGATCAATTAAGACGAGGTCGTCTGCGTATGCTATGCAATTTATCGGTGTGGTGTTGATTTTTGGAGAAAAGCACTGGACCCGTTTTAGGCAGGCTGGGATGTCTGCAATAAAGAGCTTGAAAAGCTCGGCTGCCAAAGGACAGCCTTGTTTCACACCCCTGTGTGTGGGAATTTTAGGTGACAAGTCGCCTTGGTTGTTGAGCCTTACTTGGATTGATGTACCAGAATGTAAGGCTTGAATAGGTTCCAATATAGATTTCGGACAATTCCAGGCTTGGAGTTTTGTCCACAGCAGGTCACGGTTGATCATGTCGAAAGCTTGGCGTAGGTCAATAAAAGCAAGGAATAGTTTTTTCCCTGTTTGCAGAGTTTCCAGCTTTAAAATAGTTAGTATGAGTAAGTTGATTTCAACACCTACGCCCTTGGTGAAGCCTGTTTGTCTGATGTCTAGGATCCCGGCGTGCGAAGCCCAACCTTCGAGTTTTTGACGTAGAGACGAGCCCAGGATTTTTCCGATAGTGTCGAGTAGGGCTATCGGTCGATAGTTGTTTGGAATCGCTCGATTTCCCCGCTTGAATATTGGTACCACGATTGCCTCCAGCCATGAATCAGGCATTAGTTTTGTGAACTGAATTGTTTTTAACAGAGCTTCTATCAAAATGGCCCATTGCCGTGCGTGTTTTTTCAGCATGATGTTAGTAATCATGTCAGGACCTGCGGCATGAGAGTTCTTCAGAGTCGTGATCATTTTCTCTATTTCGGTGGCCGACATGGTTACCTCCCAGACAACGCCGGAAAGCACGAAGTCTGAGTTGCGTTCTTTTTCAGGCAACTGGTACACTTCAGAAAAGTGCTCTACCCAGGTTGCACTGTTGATTTCGTTGGATATGTTAGCTGAGCATCGGGAATTGCCAGAATTTAGAATGTCCCATATCTGACGGGTGTTTTTGGTTACTAGTATTTTCATCATTGTTTCAGCCTTGTTTTGGTCAATGATCGTTTTGTGCGATGTCAACCAATTACGATACACCTGACGCCTTTGTTTAATTTCTTTCCTGAGTGTCTCGGCCATCAGGGGTGATTTTAAGAGCTTTTTCAGCTGTCGAATGTCGGCTCTCATCGTTTTCTTTTGTGCCGAAATGATTGTGCTTGACACATGTTTGTGAGCTATTCCCATTGATCGAGCTGCGATGGTAATGGACATCATATTGCTGACCAAAGGTGCATAATTGACGTTTTGATCTGCATAAAGATTATATAAAAGGTCGGTTAGTGCGTTGAGTTTTGGACCGTTTATTCGTAGGCGATTTCCTGCTGCATTTACTGTGATAGGTAGTCTATAATGACCTTTGAATAGTGCCCACTCAAGAGTGCTTGAGAGACGTAAGAGGTCATGGTCACTATTCTGCATTTTTTCGACCTTTAAGTTTGTTATCGTGGCCATCATGTTTAAAGACACCCAAAAGTAGTCCAGGATACTATGAGAAGTGTCGCGGTGCCAGGTTGAGGATGGAGGATCGTCTCCTTTGACATTTCCATTCACCAAGTGGCAATTTCGGTTTTGTAGTGCCTTCGTCCAGGCCTTGCTTCTGCAAGATAGCTCGTGTTCGTCAAGGGGTAGATATGTTTGTCGGCTCGTGTCAAAGCGAAACCAAGTACAATTTAGATCTCCGCAGCAGATTATTGACAAATTTTTGTATTTTATCACAGCATTGTCTATGAGACTAGTGATGGCCTTCAGAAACGTGGCAGTACTGATTTTATACGGATTCCAGTAGCCGTTAATAATCAGGAGATTGCGCCGCTCCTCTTTGATGCCTTGAGTCGATTGCATGTGAATCCCCTGGGTAAAGGGGTTCGGATTTGAGACTTCCATGAGTTTCCATTGATTAGTAATTTTGGTCATTGTTAATAGCCCAGAGTAAGGGCGACCTTGTGGATTTTTTACGGCAGGGTTTAGATGAATTTCAAAGCCATCTTTCGTTGGGGCCTCTACAAGCCACGTTTCTTGTAGACAAATTATAATCACATGCTGAAGGTCGGCTTCAAAGTTGTTAAAGAGGTGTGTAAAGCCTCTCGTGTTCCATGATAAGATCTCGCTCCGAAATTCGCAATCAGATGGTTGTGGCTATTGTTTCGTATTGCGGGAGCGGAGAGGTTGATTTTCCCTTGTTGACCTTCGACTGTTCTGAAGATTTTGATTGGGTCGTAGTGGGATTACAGCAAGTGACTGCCTTGTCTCTTTGCAGCTTATGGAGGCATCAGCCTTAGATGTAAGCGAGAAGGAGCGGAAATTGGGACTCATTATAGGTGTTAGAGGTTCGGTCGAGATATCAAAGCCAAACGCCAGTAACTCATCAGAGGCACGCATCATGGTGTTTCGTACAGAGACAGAAGGAATATGCAAAATGACCTGGTCTACCGTATGTTCAGTTGGATATTCGACAATCTTGATGTCGGCTGATTCGATTGTGCGTAGGGATGGAATGCATTTGAGTAGTCGCATCACATTTGCACGATTGAGATTGACGTCGTTTCCGTCATCTTGAATGTTTTGGAGACGCAATTTCCCAATTTGTGTAGTCGAAGAAGAAGAGGGATTTTGGTGAACTCTGGAGACGTGGTGCACCTTCTTGCTTTGTTGGTGATTGGTACATTTGGGGTTCCATCTAGATGAGTGTTTGGAAACATGCACAGATTGATTGCTCACCCTGTGGGTTTCGTTGCCAGTACGTGAATACAGAGCCGTCGACGCTGCTCTTCGGTCTGTAGTGGGTTTGGACTGACCCTGGACATCAGGAAGAAAAGAACGTATGCCGTCAGTGGGACTCACGTTGTGTCGCTCAAGTGAGTTTTCCTGTTCAGAATAAGTTGAGAGATTACAGAGGTCTATTTCAGGATCACTCTCTGAGCTTTCAATTGTCTCACTTGCAGACTCGGTTCTTCGTCTTTTCAATGGGGGATGAACAGGTGCACGAGTTGATCTTTCAGTTTGTGCAGATATGGCGAGAACTTTGGCTGCGTCTTCTTCCGGTTTGGTTGTTCGTGTGAACAGACTCAATTTTGTCGGCGAAGGTAAATTTCTGATGAATTTTTTTTGTTTGTTATTATTATTTTCTTTCGATTTGTCGATGGTGCCGTGTGAGCGTTTAGATTTTGTCTTAGTGGTGGCTGGTAGGCTCTTCGCTTTTTTGAGAGGATTGGCTTTAGAATCAGGAAGAGAAAAGGTTATTGCTTTCGCGGCTCCTGTGAATATGCCAAATGAACTTGGCGTCTCCTGCGATGTCGAGATCGCGGGGAGCGGGTTCCTGTCTTTAGAAAGAATTGCTGCAGATTGGGCCGTGTCAGAGACCGCTCCTATTGAAGTCATGCATAAAGAAGTCGTTTCTTTTTCAATGTTGTCCTTACTTGAATTCAGATTATGTTGGGAGTCATCGAGATGCGACTGTCTACCTGTCGAAGTTGAATGGTTAGGTTGCCCGGGATGAGATGTAGTTGAGGCTCCCAAGAGATTCTTTCTCGAGTTAAAGGTTTGCCTCGAAGCCAAGTTTGGAAGAGCATTTGACTCGCTTTCTGTAGGAGACTCTGTTGCAAGAGGTTCTAGATTTTTATTGTGCGATGGATATTGCAATACTGAGTGTGAGAGGACGGCGTCGACATTGTGCCGCATCCACTTTAGAGCTTCCAAAAGACCTTCCGATAAGGTGTCATTTTGGCAGTGATGGCGTGCAGCTAAATCTGTTAGTCGTTCCTGCCATCGAGTCGTAAGGTCGGCTTCTCTCGAGATCTGATTTTTCAGAAAGTTGTTGAAGTTTTCGGTTTTCACCATTTTGTCAGATAAGATTGCGATTAGCGCTGTTTGATCTTTTAAGGCGTCATGAAGTGATTCGTAGAGTTTTGTGAAGGGGATCATTGCCATCGATGTCGCAGCAAGCACATTGTTGTACAGCTGCGTGGCTGCTGCAGCCGAAAGACTGGGCTTCTGAGATGACGATGAAGAACCATCTACACAAGAATGTAGGCTCGAGGAAGTCGCCTCATGTGACGCTGCTTGGGCGCTTGGTTGGACTTTTTCCAGATGATCTGATAAGTGTTTCTTCGACAGGGAGGAACGTACTCGAGGAGTACTTGTAGATGTCTGATTTGATGATCGAGGACCTTTGGCAACACTTTTGTTTGCAGACACGTTGATATTTATAGCGGGTTGTTCGTCGGCAATGTCAAGTAAATTGCTGCTCTGGTCAGCCCCATCGATGTTTAAAGATGGTGAGTGACTTTGCCGTGCGAAGTTTCCCTGTGTGACCAAGTCAGCTGATTCTGGCTTTGTACGAGAAGAGGTTTGATGGCGTTGGTTGTAATAGGTCAGCAGCCTTTCTTTTGCGGCGGCATAGTCTGCGTCAAGTTGTGCCAGAAGGCGTGCCTCACGTCCTTCCGAACTTGGATTTGTGTTTGTTTTTTTTCTACTGTTGTTCTCGCACTGTGTTCCTGTAGTGTGAGATTTGTTGGAATTGTGAGGCAGCGCGGTTTGAATGTCTTTAAAGTGATTGTTATTTAGACCTTTGAGGGTATCACATACTTGATGATTGGCAGGTGTTAAGAGATCCTTGTCGTTGTTTACTTCAGGTGCGAGTCTAATAATGTTCTGAAGCTGTTTCTGATACTGTTTTCTTGGTACTGTTGACGTTAGATTTGGGATAGAACAGTTTGTAAGCAAATGCATGTCAGGTGGATCGCATAAATTGCGGGTGTTTGCTGTAAGTTTTGAATTTAAGAAATCATTGTTTGACAAGCAAGGAGTTAGAGAAGCCGAGTTTATAGACGTGGTAATGGAATTGAGTGGTTTTTCGCTCTTGCTAGATGTTGCGAGACACTTTGAGGCCACAATTGAAGTAACGATATGGGGTGTATGCGAGTCGGCCGAGATGATCACAGTTTGAGGGTCGGCTTCAATCATTTCGACGTCAGTCACGTCAAAGGGCGAAAAGAAGACTTCAGGACTATTGATCGACGGAGTGGGCGATTTATTGTTTTGTGGCAATGGAACAGGATAGATGAGTACTGCAGCTGGTATAGAGTTTCCTTTGCTGCTGATATGATCATTCTGCTTGTTAGAAACGTCGAGTAGAGAGACTGACGGCGGGAGGCATTCAGGTGAGTGAACGGAAAAGGAAGTAGAAGTTAAAGTAGAAGGCTGTGACGGCTCTTCGTGGAGCACATGTGACCGATCAGGTAAAAGGCTTGCGGATGCCTTATTTGGAGTGATGGTAATGAGTTCTGCATCTGGTTGAAGTATGTCGTTTACCTCGACAAGTGCGAGTGATAAAGTGGCAGGCATTGTTGTGTCAGTGACGGCAGGATTGTGGAGCGTGGATATGTGTGGAGCAATAGGAATTTCTAGACACATAGTTGCTTCCACAGGGGCAGGAAGCCCGTCTCCCCGCTCGCTTACCTTTACTGTTTGGGAGCCACTTGTCACTTTCATTGCAGACCACGGGTTTAACATCCTTCGATGTTGGAGCGTTTTCTTCCTGGTTTGTGGACCTGAGTTTGCAGTCATCAGGGCCGCCGCTCCTCCGCTCTCCAGCTAAACAGCAGAAACAGTATAGTTAGATGCGTTGCCCTTGTCTCCGCGTTCGGGCTTAACGCCGCAAGGGTGTACTGGCCCTGTGTTAATGGGCTGGCTGTGACACGTGAGCAGTCACGTGATCGGCACGATGCTCCGCCTCCTCCTGGGGGCGAGCGTCCGACGAGCGCGAGTTTTGAACGAACTCCCAGCGCAGGAAGGCGTTCAGCAACGCCTGGTGTGTCTGTTGTGGTAGCGAGGGCAGAGCAAAGAAAAGTCTTCCACTTCTAAGGAGCGGTTTTCCTTATTTATTTTTGTCATTTCCTATAATATTGACTGTGCCTTGTTCAAATAACATCCACTAGTACATTGGTCTGGTTTTTGCCACAATTTGCACTCAAAATTACATTTAGAATCTTAGTTACACTTCTACCATCTTGTGTGATATAAGGCATATTTTTTCCAATTTTATCTCCAAATGTCTTCAAGTTTTACAGACATAATATACAACAAGGGAAACATTCTTCTCTTGCTTAGCATCACTCCAATGTGTTCTGAATTCATCTGGTGCCATTTAAAAAAAAAAAAAAACGTACATGCATTTACACATCATGCTCCCTTTCTATGCAACACCTCCCAAAGTTAGCATTATCCTAGCTACTTAAAACACTCATCATGCGTTTTTCATTTTGCAGTCTGTCTCTTTTAATGTAGTATTCCTTTCTCATTGGCACAGTCAATATGTGCATATTTCCCAATAAGTCATCTCTCTCCTAAATGTCCCCTTTTCCTTTTCAACAAGAGACCGCTATCTGCTTCATAGAAAGTCAACAACTTAGGGGCACTCTCATTGTGCACCCTTTAAAAAAGCATTCATTGCCACCCAGTTAATATGACTAAACTATTCCCCCCCGAAAAAAAACTTGTATAATCCTAAAAGTGTTCCAGCACAGCTCCCCCCAGCTCATGCAAAAAACTTCCATACTAGTCAGTCTGTCTAACAATGAAAAACAGCTTATGCAATCTTTTAAACAGTGTCGTATTAAAGCTTTCTCTTGCCTACATGACTTCACCGCTGTGTACCACCTGAAATCATAAAGACAATGGACCTCATTACAAATCACCAAGTATGGAAACAACTGTGGCGGTAAACCTGCCGCCATAGTTGTTTCCATACCCGGTGATCACGACTCCTGCAGGCAGAGGTGTCCATCCGCCAGGTCTGACCTTGCAGGTTTAATACCGCCCACCTGCAGGCGGACGTGGAAACACCAGCACCATCACGAGATGGTGACAGTGTTTCCACTCCCCCCTTTCCCATTGAGTCCAATAGGACTCAATGGGAATAGGGATTTACCGAATTCTGCCTCTGGAATTCCCGGGACACCGGGGTTGTAATGCCCCGGTAATTCCGGGAACCACGGAGGCGGAATGGTAATACGAGTCCAGCGGTAACCAGGCGGTTTTACTGCCTCGGTTACCGCCAGACTCTTAATAAGGCACAATATGTTTCAAAACAAAAGCCTGGCCATTTAATACCTCAGTCTAAAGTTTTAGTTTCTTTCAACACACCCATCCCTAAGGGGTTATCCTTCTTCACCCACTTCAAGTCAAAAACAAGGTCTTCCTTTAGAATCAGTTTGTTTCATCATTATACTATGTCATTTCTACCACACAAACTGGAAGCTATTCCTTCTGAATTAACCACTGGAATGTATCACCCTATCTCTTAGTTTCCCTTAAGAGGGACACCATAGCTCTGTTCAGATCACTCTTCAAAAACATTTATCTACTGGGCACGTTTCTTTTGGCTTGCTGTCAAACTACGCATTTTATTTAAACTGTGTTACTCTAAAGCCCTGTATGCATTTCATTAACTCTGTTTTCCAAACAAGAAGGGATGTACTGGCAGAATTACAACCCTCTCCTCTGTAGGCTACGCAGTTGGCTGTAAACAGCCTCAGTCATTTTTCAAATCTTGGCAACTCTTATTTCGGCTTTGTTAGCACTTAAACAAGTGTGGTTTTCTATTGTATCAAGTATTTTAAGTTCCTAAAGGTGTAAACAACATAAATGCAAGAGATTAACCCTTTGACTCCTAGCTTCTTCCTGCTGCAGAGGTTTAAAGTGTTTGCACATTTGGAAAACACAAATCATTTTTCCTCATAAAGCATACTTTCTTTGCTCTTCGTTCCTGACAGGAGAAGTGCGAAGTTTTATTGTTCATCATTGTTTGGCTAGGCAGGAATGTGTTCTGTTCATGAATATAAGAATTAACTCTGTATCTGCCATGACCTGGCTGCTACATAGGTTCAAACTGACTGTGTTTTCTGACTTTTGCTTACATTATATTGCCTATACATTTTATTTACCATAATTTAAATATGCACACAAGTATATTCTCATCGCTAGCTTGCTCTTACATATATATTTTATTCTTCTATTGATTGCTTTATTTTTTGGATTATTGCCACTTTTTCAACAACTAAGTAAACATATCTTTTCTTGACTTTTTATCATAAAGAATTCATACTAATTCATAACACATTACACACAATACAATTTGACAAACTTAACAGACTGTCCGGCCACATACATCTTAGTCTACAATCCTCGAGACTATTCTTTCCTTGACCCTAAACAAATACTACTACAGAGTTTAGTCATTCTCTTTAGTCTTTAAATGTGTCCATCGTCTACATCATAAACTATCGGGGCTCTATATAGGACTCCTTCTGATATGTGCTTTGATGCAGGATATTGGGCTTACTCTACCGTGGCACTCTTTGTTTCACAGTTTCTCAATTGCTTGGCTCCTCTCCTCAAGTCAATTACTTAATAACTTGACACTAATCGTCTTAAGTTAATAACCCCAACAACTGTATTTTTCTAAACTGCTATATTACACTTTAAACTATTGATTATTCAAAATAATGAAAACACTTTTCTAATGATCCCAAAAAAAACTTTAAAATATTTTAATGTTTCTAAAAGGGGTCCCCAAAAATGTCTAAAAGGGCCACCCAAAAATAGCCCCCCAAAATACTTAAATAATTTCTAAAAGGGGTCCCCCAAAAATCTTCAAAAAAATGTCCCCCCAAATATTTCTAAAAGCGGTCCCCCAAATTGTCTAAAAGGGGCCCCCACATTTTTCTAAAAGAGGTCCCCCAAATTTTCTAAAAGGGGTCCCCCAAATAATTAAATAATTTGCATTGTTTCATTCTCTTCCTCCCTACCTCAGTCTCCCCCATACATGTCCCAATCCACAGGTGCCAAGGCACCCTCCTATTCTATCAGGTCTGGGAGCCCCCTCTCCTCAATGATGTGCAGGCATCTGAGGGTTTTCACCCCCCCCCACCCCAATCTCTCCCTCTCTCCCAGTCCTGTTAGCATGTGCCTGTATTCCAGATACTTGGCCCTGGAGAAAATCATCTCAGGAATCCTGGCTTGGCTCGCCATGTGAAAAGAGGGTCCCATCACCATCTCTGGGATTTGGCCCCCCTAGAACAGGAAAGGCATCCTTGAGACGAAGTATGAAAGCAGGCAAAGAATCAGGCTAAATTTCAAAAGACATCTTTATTCTTCCAGGGTACAGCAAGGCAGGCAGAATACAGCAGGAACTCCAAACGTTCTCAAGCAAGCTCTGAATTCTGCCCCCTTATATTCAGTTGCAGTTGGCACAGTTTTCTATTTCATGATGCAGTTCACTCTTATTGGTTTAGACACTCAAAGACAATCTCTTTCCCTTCTAGGGTTGTTTGACTGAACTGTCATTCACCAAGTCCCCATGTCATACCTATGCATGCAACTAATAAAATTTGTTCGAGATATACACAACCTTTAATATGAATCCTTTGATGTGTGAAGAGAGAACATTTTTCACGTGAACCCCGAGATACATTTAGCAAGCAGCACCATGTCTCCCTGTCAAAGGAGCCCAAGTATGGGCATCAGCTGTGTGGCCTCCCTGTAAACCCAGCAACTGTTACTAGCTGACCAGATGTCTGAGTTAACTGCTACCTTGCCTTGAATCACTACATGGCAGACCCCGGCTCATCAATGTCAAGATTGTTGCTAACATGTCTAGACAGTATGTTCTCTTCTACTGAACCTTCAATGAACTGCTATGAGGCAATTATTTCATTATTTCAGCATGATATTGCAAATGTGTACCATCTTAGAAATTGCCTGCTATGCCTGGTTATCACAAAATGGTGGCCCAACCTATTCTTGATCAGAACTTGGTACCTGCTCAGATTTGAATCTAGATTATTAGTAACTATGATATTCAAGCACTACTTGACATACTCTCTTTTGCGCAAGATGTTCTGACCCCAAAAAATATGCGTAACCCTTCAAATGTGTTTTCTTGCCCTCTTAAAGCCTACAAGTGAAATTTTTGCACACTTGGAACTATTGATCACCCTGACAAGTTATCGGCATTTGATCTGGGGGGATGCAGTCAATCTCCTGTATATTCAGTTTGAGGGGGATCTACTTTCTGTACACTCCCCCCTCTGGATTGTATTTAGTCACTTACTCAATACATGCCACTACACCCAGGTTCACCCTCCTCAATTTTCAGTCTACCTACACATCTATGTTCTAATCACCCTTTTCTGTGAGCCAATTTATTTTAATCTGAGAGGCTTCCTAAAAACATGTCCACAATGTCAGTACTAACACATTTTATTCTCCTGATCTAAACATGTGTGTGTCCCTAGAGAATACTTTTGTTTATTTTTATTTGAGTCTATCTCCATTACCCAATTAACCTTAAACTAACTATATGCCTCAGACAATTTCACAGCCACTATGAGAATTTGAGAGAGGGTCGCTCTTTGAGGTAACCCACCAGCCCATTTTTACACATCATTCACGTGTGGTTTATACTCCACACATTTTCTATATACTGTACATTCAGTTTGAGGGGCGGGGTTTCTACCCTCTGTACAAGATGCTGCCATTGCCCTCCCCCACATGATGTGCCAGATGGTACACTCCCTCTGTCGCTCTGCCCAGAATGCCTGCAGTGTTCCTGGTGGTGTCCTGCATTGTCTGCCGCATGAGCTGTGCCTTAGAAAAGTATTGCTGCACCATCGTGTGCATTGCTTGTTGACGTTCCTCCACTGTTGAGAGGCACCCCTCAGTGTCACATACGTTATGGAGGGGATGATTGTTATGTGGGGGTTTTGGCTATGAGGGCTCATGGGATTAAATCCAGCCACATCCTCATAGCTGTAGTCACTGGGTATGTTTTCCACTGCACCACCGCCCCCAATGTTGTCCACTCTTCCCCCTTGAGGAAGTGGTGCAGGTTCATCCTGCTAGTGGGGGGCTGTCCAACAGGTTCATCCTGCTGGCGGGGGGGATGGCTGACAGGTTCACCCTGTTGGCGGGGGGGAGGGCTGGCCGCCAGGTTCACCCTGCTGGCGGTGGGGGCTGGCCGACAGGTTCATCCTGCTGACAGGGGGCTGGCCAACATGCTTATCCTGCTGGCGGGGGGTCTTGGCCGCAAGTGCCTCCTGCTGGTGGGGGGTCTTGGCGGCTGGTGCCTCCTGCCTTTTGGGGGTGGTCTTGGCTGCAGGTGCCTCCTGCTGGCGGGGGGCCTGGGACACAGGTGTTGTTGCCCGCTCCAGTCTGCTGGCAGATGTACTGGTTTCCTGGCTGGAGGTGGTGGTTATCCTGCGGTGTGGCTGTGCCCTGGGGCCCTGCATGTGGTCGGCTGTCCCTGTCATTGCCAGATGATGTGCCTGTGGGAGACAATAGGGCAGGGCATCAGTGATGGGTGTGGATCCATCAGACAGACATCAATGCTAGAACATTCTGATTTTTGTGCATTGTCATGGACACAGTGGAGGAAATAGCATGGTGCCCACATGCATGTGTCGGGGATGCAGTGTGGGTGCATGTGTGGTGTGGGTACATGGTGGGAGCAGTGTCTGGTGCATGAGGTACTGGTGTTTACTGGTTTGGGTGTTGGGGCCGTGACACACAAGCTCTGTGACATGTGTCTGAGTGTGAGACAGATGTGTTTCACATGTAACTTCTGACTATGGCAGTTGCTGCGTTGATGTGATTTTGCATGATGTGACATGGTGGGTGGGACAAGTATGCCACATGTGTCATTGATGTGTGCATCATGCTGTTGGTGGGGGTACATGACACTGACATCACTTTAGCCATGTGGTAGCATGGCGGTGACAACAGCAGTAGTACTTTGTCTGGGGGATGTGTGTCTGAGTGCATGTGGATGGGATTGGTGGGGGCAATACCGGAAACCTGTGTGATGTTTGAATGGTGTATGGGTGAGGGTCGCGGGCAACAGCAATGTGCATGTGTGCAACAAGGTGAATGGTGGGTGGAATGCCAGATGGCCCTTAGGTTTAAACATACTTGACATATTAGCCTAGCCATTTTCATTGGGGTTACAAGGTGTGTGATGTGAGTTTGGCCTTACAGGGACTCACCAGCATCATCGGATGACTTATATCCTGCCTCTGCGTTTCCAACTCCCTCTATCACCTCCATGTGCATGATACTGCTGCACGTTTCCTCCCATGCCTGCAGTGTAATAGGGGATGGTGGTCCTCCTCCTGTAGCCGTGCCCTGGGTGCGCTGTGCGGACAACCGGTTGCACACACGGAGACGATGATCGTCCCACCTCTTTATAAAGTCCTGCTTTGTCCTAGGTGTGATCTCCACTGCCAACACCTTCCGGGCAACCTCCTCCCAGATTGCCTTCTTCCGGGTCTGTGTTTGATGCCGTAGATTGGTGCAGAACACTTCATCAGAGTGTTCAACAAGTGTGTCGGCAAGCATGTTGAGTTCAGGTTCACTGAACCTAGGCTTGTGCTTACGGACAGCAGTTAGTCTTGTAGACGTGTCTGGCAATCTAAGTAGTAGCTCAGGTTTAGCCTCACACTCCTGTGTACTGAGGATTGCAATGGATTGTGTTTTTTAAATTGCCCCGGTGCATTTCCGGTTCCGGCGATGACGTTATTTCCGGTGCCAGTAATACCCGCCCATTACAGGCATGCCGGTGCTACCGTTTCCATCATGCAGAGATGCTTGTGCGTGCAGACTCAGAGGGCCTCATTACGACCCAGGCGGTAAGTTACCGCCTGGGCCGTGACTTTACCACCATGGCGTAAACTATGTTTACGCCATGGTGGTTGGCGGACTTACCACCCCATTCCGACCTTGGCGGGGCGGTAAGTCCCCAATCCCCATTTACCCTTCCCCATTCCCATTTTTGCCCCATAGGGCATAATGGGAGTGGGGAAGGCGTTAATTACGCCACCGTAAATTACGGTGGTGTAATTAACTCCATGGTCCCTTAGCGCCATGGATTTTAACACCTGCTAAAAGCAGGTGTTAAAACCTCCATGGCGCTAAGGGACCTCGGAATCAGGCAGTAAGGGTCGGCGCTGTTTACGCCGCCGTTAACCCCTTACCGCCTGGGTCCTAATGAAGCCCAGAATCAACTGTTGATTCCAGCAGCAGTGCTACACGGACACGGCAGCACCAGCATTCTGTTATTTTTCTTTTTTACCGGACAACTCGTAATGAGGCCCTGTGTGTTGTACATTTTTTCTATCAGTTCAATTACAAGAGATCCAATGTAAAGTGATGACTGTCCATCTCTAAATTTTACTTTTGTGTTGCAGTAACTGAAAGTCCATTAGAAATATAGGTCAGTCAATTGGTGGAAATAATTTGAAATTGCGATATTGTGTAGTGCCACAGCATTGGGGGCTGATGCATTTTTGACTGTTCTATTATTCTTTGTAAAAACTTAAATACCTATTTATTCTGACTATATACTGGCCTGGTTCCTAGCTTATGGGTGGTGAAGAGGATATTTTTCTGAATGGTAGTATATAAGTTGGAGGCCTCACTAAAGTTGAATCTGCAAAGTGCTTTGTTGTGTGCCACCTTGCTTTGGCGGTGGGGGAGTTGAGAGTACCATCCAAAAAATCATGACACCATCAACTTTGCAACCCAACTACTCCGGGTTCCTATTTTATAACCAGCAGAGAGGCAAAGGGTTCCGTGGTATCATTCATCCAGGCATTCCCAATGCCAGCAACCATTTATTTTTCCCTGTTGCTGTTAACATTGTAGGAGCACCTATCTACATAAACTGTGGGTATACCCTGACATGTGTCTTCTTCATAGACCTTGTGTGGGGAAGGTAAGTACACCTACATGTTATCGTTGTTCATTAGACTTTTGTCCTTGGTGCAGTTTTCTTGAGCACAATCGCATAAGTCTGCCAACCCTTTAGCTAGGGGACTCTTTTTGTTTTGGCCATATCTGACATCCACAGGAAAGTCTTGCATGAACAGAATCTAGGAAGTAATTCTGGAATTACTTACGTGCCCCGCCCAGATTCTCTTACTTTGTAGATATTACAAGGGTTGTTTAGGAGTTTCAACAATAATGTGCTCCTCCTGTGGGAAGGGGTGGTCATTTTTTAAATGCCCTCACCTTTGCCAGGAGTGCCTTCTTGCAGTCATTTTTCCTCCACAGAGGACAACGTTGTGCTCACGGATGAGATGACTATCTTGACCGTGTCATGCTTTTGTTGCAATACCACTGTTAGGCAAGTATCTGGTATCCGCACCTCCAAGAATAACTCCTTGTTCCTTATGGGGGAAGCCAAACAAGGAGCCTGGGAAAGGCTTCTTTTCAGTAGTTTAACTGTCTCGGATTGTTCCGTACCCCACTGCCACATGACTCTAGCCTTTCATAAATGGACCAAGGATTGAGTGACTTCTGCATAGTCTTCAATGAATCTTCAACTATAATTAGTAAGTCCAAGAGGGCTTTTTAATTCTCAAAGGGTGTTCTAATTCCAATAAGGCTTCCACCCTCTTTGTCTGGGGATTAAAACCCAGACAGGCGTGATCTTGTGCTCTAGGCCGTTCACTCAGGTCTTACAGCACTGTGCCTTCTGAAAGGACAGTCTTGCTCTGACTTTTTGCAACTGAGTTATAACATAGTGGATTTCTGCTATATTTTCTTCCTCAGTTGAGCTCTTGATCAAAACAAAATCCACATAGGCCAGGTTTCCCTTTTTGCCCAAATGGGGCATGGCCTTATGTAGGAAAATGTTGAACTCATTGCCAGAGTTTATGTGTCCAAAGGGGGGTTGGGTCTGCGTGTACTGCTGCCCACAAAGGTAAAGGTAAGCTTGTACTGGTCTGCCCTACTCACGGGTACTGTCCAGTAACCGTTGGTCAGGTTTATGATGATGTATACTTTTGACCCCTGGATCTGGGTCAGTCCCTGATTGATGTAGGAAACGGGCCATCCTGACATGTGGACCCATTTGTTCAACTCCCTCAGGTCTGGACATAGTCTCCATTGGCCGTTTGGTTTGAGGAGCCCCAGTACCGGGTTGTTGAAGGTACTGTGGATCGGACAAATTATCCCACAGGATTCTAAATTCTTAATAATCTCCATGAGTGTCTCCATGGATGCGAGAGGTAACCGGTATTGTTTCACAAATACTGGAGCCATCTTGGGGTCTGTGGCAATGATGTTCGAATGAATGGCTGTGAATCCACAGTCGGATGAGTCCACTGGAACGATATCTTGTAATTCCAATAAGGCCTGTTTTAGCTTTTGTCTTTGCTCTTCGGTTTCACAGCTATTATCCAGATTGTCGCTTTGCCTTACCATGTGTTTGAAACCTGGGAAGATCTCAGGCTTGGCAATTTCAGCGGTATCCTCCAGTTGGGTGGAGAGATCTCTTTTGATTGTGTTGACCTGGACACGGGATTCGAGGTAGTGGTCCTAGACTCTGAACACTACCTCTTGCCTCCTAATGTCACAGGTCACCTCTTCCACACCGTAGGGGCAGTAAGAGTACACCATGAAAATTCCCCCATGCCTAGTAAACATATTTTCTGGAGGAATACCGTAGCTGATGTCGACACAGTCTTTTGGGATTGCTCCATTGATTTCATTACCTAAACCAATAGAATAATGTTGGGCATCAACCACAATTCTGTGATACTTCTAGGGTCACTGTTATCCACAAATTTTCAAATGGTGTCATATTCTAGGTCTACTAGAGGTGCCAGATTTAGATACAAACCTGGTTGTTGGAGATTGGAATTTAGATTTATATATGTGTCCTGTTGTTTGAGGTTCTGTCCTCACTTAATTTTGAGGGGGAGAGTAAACTGTCGGTCCTGTCCTGGGATGGTAATCTCTTCTCGCACTCGAACATCAATGGCATAAGGCAGCAATTGAGCCGAGCGGAATGCTTTTTCAGTCTTTTCAAAGCCCATGGGGTTACCCTCCAGTTGGGACCAGGCTTTGTGATTAATTAGGTCCAAATTGATTGCGAACCGATAGAGAATGTCACTGCTCATATAGAAGGCAGAAGGGTCATCTCTCACAACCCAGCAATTTTCCTCTATGCTTTTGTCACCAATTGAGATTTTTAGCATACACCTGCTAAGCAGGAGAAGTTTGGAAATTGTTGTTTCCAGTTCCACTTCCCATTTGTCAATCAATTTAAATGTGGGAATGGTCTGATCTTTTGGGAGTTTCCTGAATCATTCTTCGCTGATGACGCTCCTTCCATTATTCAGGCATACTCTACTGATCACTGGGTTCTCCCCCTCATTTAACTGAATGGGGAAAAACAACTGATCACACTTTTTCTGAATGTTCATCAGACTTTGAGCAGGCTCTCCCTTGTCTGTTTTCACAGGACTCAATGTTTCTTCTGATGTTGCACTGGTGTAACATTTTAGGGTGTTCCCTTCCAGTGTGGATTGCCACTTAAAACTGGGAGGAAGGTTGATTTATAAAAATGTAGAAGGGTTCCCATCACCAGTTTGTTCTCCTACAGAGATGACAGTGATGTCTGGGACCTAGTTATTCTGGATATGGAATTCTACACCTTCAGGATGTTGATCAATTAAATAACATGTACCATGCCTGCTCACATTATTGGAACTCATTTATTATTTTATAGGGCGGTTTGTCTTAGTCCAGAGGACCTAGTTTACACCGTGGATCAGAGGTGATAACCCCCTCAGGAAATCAATCCCCAGCAAACAAGGTGTGCCCTCTGGAGTCACAACTATCACTGGATGTTTCAGACGGAACCGTCCAATCTTTTGTTTCCAGGTATGCAGTCCCTTCAATGGAAATAACATTCCCGTCGAAATATTGGAGTTGTCCGGGAAGTGGTGTGAGGTGAATTTGATGGCCTTCACTGTCCTGAGTTTAGTTGGTCAAAGGCCTTTTTGGACAGGAGTGTGGCTTGGGATCCAGTATCCACCAGTGCTGATAATGCACACTGACCCTGCACCTTGACTGGTGAATAAAATCAGCCTTCTTCCTCCTCCAATTTTCTTGTCAGAATTAGGGAACCTGTAAATAAATGTTTGTAAATCACAATGGGAGTTGTTGTGGAATCATCCTTTCCCCGACTCCTTGGCTGTCCACCTTTACCTGGTGACCATTCTCAGAACCTTTTTGGAGAAAGCACACCCCCTTCATTTCAATTCTGTCTGGCTCACATGTTTGGGGTTGAATCATTTTGGTACTAAATCAGCCTCCATACTTACCCTATCCCACTCAGGGTCTTTTCAGACCCATTTTTCTTTGGGAGGGATCCCCATTTTTTAAAGAGAAGGTCTGCTTACCTGAATTCTCTAGGGATTCTTCTCTTTCAAAGGGGATAATCCAGATGTCCCCCACAAAATGGGTTCTGCTTTGGCCTCTTCTACTTACCCCTTTCTCTATGGATTCTAGCATTTTGAGGGGTAGAAGAGACACTTTCAGGCTGAGAGGTTTAAGGGGTTCTGTTTGGGTGAGAAAGGAAGCTTCCTCTAGGGCATGGCATCTCCCCTTCACCTGGGCCGCCTCGTCAGGAACCTGTGGGTTGTCGGATGTTTCCTCTCAGCATTTCCCTCCTGAGGCATCAGTCCAAGGTGTTGGAGAATCCTGAGAATTAGATTAGGTTAAGGGTTGGACTGAGCCCTCAGCATGTGCCCCAGATCGTCGCTCAGTTGCATTCCCTGTCGCTCCAGCTGCGTGGCCTTTTCTGGGTGGTAGGGAGGTCTCGAATCAAACCTCTGCTGCTCCCAGGAAGGGTATCTGTCTCATCACCTGGAGTAGCTCGGGTACTGCAAATTCCCCCCATAATTTTCGATCCTGATTCTCCCTTCTCCCGTATTCAGGGATCTATTGTCCAGGAACCGGGGAGAGAGAGGAGGATATCTAGGGACACATTTCAGATTGGGAGGTGGAGTGATACTTCTATCCTGAGGGAAGTTTGGAGGGAAGTTTCTTGGGGCATTACTTACCCAATTGTCCACCCCACCTCCCCCCTTTGGCCGGTGGAGTGTATACATACCCATGGATTGGTTTGGTACCCATGTACCTACGACTTATATTGGTGGCAGGTTCAGAGAGATCTATGTTCTGGGCCCCCGCCTGACTACCATCTACCATTTGATTGGGCTGGGTTTAGGGGTCCCTTCTTCCTTCCATGTTGCTTGTTGGCAGAAGGGTTACTTTTAGGCCCCACCCATCTCCAGATCTGATGGAGGGGTTGTTTTTACCTCTGCCCCTTTCACAGCAGCAGGGATGGTAGATGGTTTGGGGGATTGGAAGGTTTATTTACTGTCAGCAGGCTTCTGGACCTCAGAGATCCCATTGGCCTGTTCAACCACCCAATGCAGGGTGTTATGCTCATGGAAATCCTGCACCAACTTAGTCAGGATGTATTTGGGGAGTGCATGGAAAGAAGTGGTGATAAACGCCCTACTATTTGTGTTTATTCACCAGGAAGTCTCAGAAAATGCCTGCTTTAACTCCTGCACAAACTCCCTAGGCATCTGTTCCTCCCCACACTGCACATTATTTGTAGCCTTACAGGCCTCTTGTGAGTTCCTATGTGTTGAAAAATGATTCAAAATGGCCACCTTATAGGTGGACCATTTATAATGATCCTGGTCTTCCATTCTCACAAAGAAGCTTGAGTACTCAGGTGAGAAAGTCAATTTTGGAAATGCTATTCAATTCATACCATTCTTGATCTCGAAAGATGCCATCATCTGCTCATAAAGTTCCAGGTGCTCCCATAACGAATACTTGTCATTCTTTTAGGATGGGGTCAGGAAGCTCTTTATGGCTTTGATCTGTCTGATTGGGTCTTTGACAAAAAACTTTATTTGTGGCCCTGTATTTTTCTTCTTCTGCACTGGAGTCCAATCACCTTCGGACTCAGAACTTCTACCAGTACTCCCTTCCCTGTCTTTTAGGTGCTACCTATCTCTATGAGACTGGGAATATCTCCCAGAACAACAGGGTCTGGAATCCTCCCACTTGAACCAAAGTGAACTCTCATGGTCACTCTCCTTGGAGTTCCTTTTAGGCAGGGATAGAACCCAGTTTCTTCATCCCTCCTATTCGGGAGTCTGAGAAATTCCCCCTTCCCCTGAATATAGAGAGGTTTTTAGAATGCCCTTCCTAGGACGAGGTTCGGCTTTTCTCCTTCAGCGAAGCAGGCAAGGTGGTCTCTTTGCAGTTGCATCTTCAGCCAGTCTAACCCCCTGAATTACTCATTGTAAGAGTTTTTATGGTCTGAAGTACTTATAGTATTATTCCTTACTTCCCAGGTGTTCTCTTCTTTTTATAAAGATATTTTCACTAAAAGACCGATTTAGAAAGACCGCTCTGTGCTGACACAGAGCGGTCTTTCTAAATCAAACTGTCACACCTCTGCCACACATGAGTGCGCACAGGGGCTGTCAGGATCCACAGGACCCGGAAACAGAGGGCGTGTTGAACGTGTAAGTGTGTGGATGCGTGTGTGTGTATGTATGTGTTTTGGTTTGTGTGGGGGCGGGAGTGGGGTTGTGGGGTGGGGGGAGAGTTCTGGGGTTGAAATCCCATGACAGAATATGGGGGAAGAGGGATGGGGCTGAATTCCAGCAGAAGAGGTTGGGTTGGGGGTGGTGTGGGGTGTGGGGGCAGGGAGGAACTTTGGGGGTTCGGGGGTGAAACCCCCCAAATATTAAAAAAAAATTAAATAAATGTAATTTTAATTGTTTTATGAGAAAAATACCTTTACAGTGTTGTTTTTCCAATCAAAAGAAAATCAGGCATTGTAAATCAGTCTTTTTCTCTTGAGATCTTTAGATTTTGATTTTGAAAAATGTATAGTGCGCTCAGAACGGACCTAACCGTATATTGGCGCAGATGTTGTTTCTTTCTTAAGGAAGCTAGCTCAGGGTGTATTCATAGGCATATTCAAAGAGGAGATGGAAATCTAGTCACAACCCGGTGACCAGGTTTTATCTAAATAGAAAGGTTTTTAGGGCCTTCCGAAAGTTAAGCAGAGAATCTATATTTAGGACCATACACCGAGAATCTTCTATCCCCACTAGAAACACATGTAGTTGAGGGGATAATCAACAGTGCGTGTTCACTGGAGCTTAGACATCTTGATGGCTGATAATGTCTTAGCATATCTTTGAGAAAGTCCGATGCCATATTGTTCAAACATTTGAAGACTATGCAAGTTATTTTGAATTTTATACAGTCTTCAACTGATAACCAGTGAAGTTGGCGGTGGAAAGAAGAAACATGAGCAGTTTTCTTAAGCCTGTAAATCAGCCTGACTGCTGCATTCTGTGCTCTTTGCAGTCTGCTAATTTGTCTTTTTTGGGATTTCCACCAATTGACTATTACAATATTCCAGGTGAGCATTCATAAGCGCAACCACTACCTGCGCATAGTCTTCCTGTGGAATATAGGGAAGGGTTTTCATTAGGAGCCGCAAGGAATAGAAAATGGCTTTCGCTTTTGATCCAACCTAGCTTTCGCTGCTGAAATTATTTTGCCAGATGCAGCCAAGATTTTTCACTTTTGTGGAGAATATAACTTCCCAGTAGCTTGGGAAGAGGTTGCGTTTTTATTATGTTCATGAGATGTTCCGTACCAAACAGAATACATTCTGTCTTAGAGGCATTCTGTTGCAGTTGATTAGAAGCCATCCATTCACTGATTTCCTGAAGACATTCACCAATCTTAATAATGGTTTCTCTGACCTTATTGATTGTAATGAAAATCTAAGTTTCATCAGCGTAAGACTGGAAACTGATTCCATGACGCCTCAAGATTTCCATAACGAGGTGAAGATATAGGTTAACCAAAAGTGGCAAAAGTGACGAGCCCTGTGGAACCCCACAATCCACCATACTAGGGACTGATGTGAAAGCAGCCATTTTAACACACTGTTGACGTTCCTCCAAAAAATACCTAAACCACCTTTAAATGAGGGCTTTTTACATAGAACTGTGTGGTAGAGATACATATTCATCCTTATCAGACAAAGAATGGCCATCCCTTTATTTGCCATTCCTCTTAGTCTGCGCACCATTCGTTAATCGACTCGAGGCCTTTCGGTATCGACTCCTCCTTCAATCTGACCACTTTGCCTTCTGTCCGCACAGCACCCATGGAAACCGAGCAGGGATTTCTTCAAAAGGGGACCTGCACACCGTCTTAGTTCTTCTTGCAAGTTTAGTTCTATTTGGCCGCTCTCCCCAGGAAACTCTGCAATGCCCGATCTTCCAAAACTCTGCAACAGAACTAGTTTGGATCTTTAAACCATCCACACCACTACCATGTGAGCTTAGGGCCCTTCAGGGGAGTGCACATGTAATGGATGGGATCACACAGAATCATTCTGATTCCAAATAACTGAACCAACTCAGGAAGATGGCAAAGTACTGTTTTATTAACTATTATTATTATTATTATTATTATTATTATTATTATTATTATTATTATTATTATTATTATTATTATTATTATTATCTAAAACAGGGAGTCTTTTAGAATACAAGGAATGAGAGCACTCACTATCGTGTTCTGGGACACCAAGTTCGAACTCTATTTTCATCCTTTGCTCAAGTGACAGGACATCATGATATGGTCCATTTGGCAGGTTTTAAACGCTCTAAATGAATAAAACATGGCACTCTTGGTGTTCTTTCTTTGCACTTTAACAAGGAACGATTCACCCTCTGCACATTCGCTCATTTCCAGAACAGATAGCTGACCTTGCCTCTTTCAGTCTGGACTCCAGGCCAGACAGCCTCATCTTGCAGCTCCACGATTCTGCTCATTCTTGCTGCAAAAAAGGTCCCTTCTTGCTTCATGGATCCTGGCTTACTAAATTCATGCTACCGAAGTCCAGCTTCTATATAATAATGGCTTTGCTTGTGTTCTATTTACTATGTATAGCCATCTTCTATGATGTCTTGGTCTACCTTGCGTTTCAGCATCTGTACATTTATTGAACGGTGGATTCTCTGGGGCACCCTGTGCACATGTAAGCTTTTTTGTGTTGTCTTTTTTGTATTGAAAAGTTCACTTGTTTCTTTACTTCATCATTAGTTTCTTTAGTATCTATACATCCTCTTCAGTCAGTACCTCGGGACCTCATACATACTTTTTATGACACCACTAGCTTCTTTTCTTTGCTCTCTCTCATCCTTCAGAGAGTTCCTCCCTTAGGTTGTCATCCCTTTGGGATACATACAGTAGGGATGTCACAATGGGTATCTTCATTCGAACACACGCTGCCGTATTGACACAATGTCTGGTGTCAACCATGGCATGATCTCATGTTTCTAACATATGGAAGGAAGGGGGGGCAGGGTTTCCTGCAGAGGTATTCAGCTGCTCCTATACAGATCAATAACCTAAACAATTATAAATGCATTCTTCTACAATTTGGATTTTCCTACGGGCTTAAAAGGCTAGCAGAAGGGTTTCACGATTTTTACAAATACAAACATATGGCAATTATGATGTCACACACACACACACACTTGTCGTTTAAAATAAACAGAGGGTGATTTAGCATTTTGTTTTTCAGACCCTCACTATTATGGTCTGTATTGGAAAACTCTGACAGAAAAATGTGAAGGATTTGTGAAATTTCGGATTTTCAGCCCCCCCTCAACCCCATAATTATAGACATGTGTTTGGGGAAGGTTGGACAAAAAGAGTGCACTGATTTAAGAACAAAGACACACCTCTTCCATAAAGAAGTTGGCGTCAACAGGACAAAATGGATTACCCAATTAAATTATAGGCTATAGTTTTTCAGGGCACACTGGGAAATGAGCTTGTTAATTTAGAATTTTAACACAAATCACAGTGTTCCATCAAATAGAGGATTAATTAAATGAATCATTTTAGTTTATTAGATTAAGGATTAAGGATCTACACAGTTTTTCCCCTCCCCATCACCCACTATATAGGGAAAGGATTTAAGGCAAGCAGATTCCTCCACCTTTCGGTTTCCCAGGGCTCAATTCTAATTACATAGAAATCCTCTTTTTAAAGTTCATGAAAGTCAGCTGGTATCAAGATACTCTGGAAAGATAGGGCAGGGTTCTGGTTACTCCACCCAAAAGAATGGCCTCCCGCTCTCCACCATAGGACTCAGTCAGCTATTAGGCCTTCCTAGAAATAGACAACCCCACCCAGATGCACACTTAGCAATTTCCTCTGGTGTTTCCTTACAGCTGTCAGATGGTAGGTTTCAGCAGCCCTCCTGATGGTAAAATGTCCACAGCTCTGTCCCTTCCTCCTAGTGCAGCCCTCTTATGTAGAAGAGATGATACCAACCATTTTACAATCTTAGGGGAGTACCCGGCAAGAGGTCACATTAACAGGATTGGACAGTTACCTTTCTCTGTCCTCCCAAATCCAGCCTCCTGAACAGATTGGTTAAGAGTCTGGAGCAGACATAGAGCAGCTTTATTTACAAGCCCAATTTGTTATCATGTCAAATGTTTGGCAACAACTAGTTACGTGGCACAAATCCATAATTTTACTTATAACTGCCATAATATACATGTTTTCTGATTCAGCTAATCGGGCTGTGTTCGTGCTGGTAGAGCGTTTCCCAGACCCCCCCTCTGTTTTGCATACCAAGTAACTTCGGGTCTCACCCTAAGTTACCAGAAGAATCCAGACGTGGACCCCTTGCTCACTGCTCTTAGAGAGGCACAGCTTCACCTCACTGATGATGCACAACTGGGCTGAAACATGTATATGGGGTTGTTGTGGTACTCTTGTTCAGAGAATTGCCTAGAATTTTGGTGCTGGACTGCCCCTGGCAGGACAAAGACTGATATGCAGGGAAATGTCTTCTCTGTGAAAAGAACAGTGAGCTAACGACTTGGTTGAGACTCTCCCAGGGGCCATCCACCCAAGAACAAGTCAATGGGCTGTGTCCGTGCTGGTAGAGTTTCCCAGACCCCCCTCTGTTTATCAATTAAATAAGATGACAGTCAGGTGCGTACAATGCTGCAGGGCCATGTGACAATTTTTTGCAGTTTTCATAAAATCATAACAGTTATGAATATGTAATGTCCTACCGATATTCTTGATTTTACTTTTAACCCGTTCACCAACTCTTACATTTGGGGCATTTTCAGATCAGCCAGGAAACCAGTTTATCTGCCCATTACAGTTCACTAACACATAGGTGCATGAATATTATATCTCCAAAATCACCTGGACATCACCTAAAAATGGCACATAAATGAAGAAAATCTGCCTTATGGTTGCCGGGTAAAATGCCTAAGTTATAATAGTCATTTTAAATTAATTGTCAATTGGTATGTTCAGCAAATGGGATCTCTTCTTCATCCAGACATCTGTCTCCCTGGGCCAGCTTGTGACCAGAGTTCTTCGTCTCTTTGAAGTTGATTGTTTGCTCTTTGAAGTTGTGGATTCAGCCTCTCTTAATTATAGGCTCCATGATCACACCTTATGGTCATGATCCAGCCATGGGGAACTGTCCTGCTATCAGTGCATTCAGAGACAGCAGGTCTGGGGAACACTGGGGTTTCCACACCTTTAGCAAGACACACTTTATTGCAGTTGTAATTGGATGGGGGATGTTACATCCAACAACACAAAGAGAGGTTGAGGGAGTGGAAAGCCCACTTCTAACCGACCCTCATTGGGTCAAAAACCTTTAGATCAAAACATTAGGGTTAGATGGGCACCAATCTCAAATACTACCAGGTAAATACCACAGAAAGACCAAGGTGCTGTGGAGAGCAATTGCCTATTAGAACATTAAATTATCAGACAGTGCAAAAGTCTCAAAAAATATACAGTTTTATTAATATACACAATTGAACCATATAGTGAACAATTAAACAGATGTTTTTCTTGTCAAACGATGACTGAGGAATATTAGTGCAGATCGAGGAGGAGTATTGCAAAGTCACACTATATCGTCTACCTCCTGGATTTCTGCTCTACCACAAGAATCAGTGCAATGATATAGACAGACAGTAGCGTAGTTGGTGTACTGGGCTCACAGTTGCAATGCCCTCTAATGTCTGTGGTGTCAGTAAAGTGCCATATGCTTGTGCAAATACGCAATAAAAAAACAAAACTACATCAACACTTCAATCAAACTCACCATAACCAATTCATACACATACTCTCAACACAACTCATCCAACATGTTTCTTTCCAACAAAAAAGTACTAAATGGTGCAGGGAAATTTGTCAGGGACGGTCCGGGGTAGTCAAGGTTACAACACATGCACTGTAAGGAGAAATAAACACAAAGTCATATACTCTATGCGGGAAAAGCCCATCTAGTGGCTAATCATGATTAAGTTTTGCACTTAAATAAAGTGCCTAAGGAGACAAACACTACACCCCAAGGAGCTGAAGGGGTCCGGTTGATTGAGCCTTCACGACTCAACACCTGGTATTTCCACGTTTTACCATCTGTTTTGCTGTGAATGGAACTACCCAACTGTCTTGAATTGGATGATGGCGGGGCGAGGCAGGCCAAATTCTGTTTCACAGAGATGTGGAGGTGAGGATCACGCACCAATAGTGCATGGGAAGTATGTTTTCTATGACCCCAAATGGAAGCAGGTTTTTCTACTGTCAGGTCGATTATAGTTGTTTTCTGTCGTTGTCTGAGGAAAAGAAAGCAACTGTCAGGGATCCCTGGATGGTGTCTCAATGTACTTGTGAGTAGTCAGTGCTGATTTAACAGTAACTGTTTTCGTAGTTTCGGAAATTAGGAGGTCGTACGAAAATGGCGGTATGCCAGTATGACAACTGTAATCCTCGCGAGCAGCGACGTCTGGAGTGAGCGTCTCCCGAAAGTGTCATGTTACATCCAGACTTGCAAATGGGGATTTCCTTGTGAAGTTTTCCCACCCACAATCCAAAAGGGTTTGCCTTTGACCGACAGACAAAGGGGTCTTTTCTTTTGAAACGCCTGCTGATATGTTGTATGCACAACGTAATATACATTACTTTTTTGTCAACATACACCATGACATCTTTCCTGTGAGTAGTGGTATATTTTTTACATGTAAACTGCAAATACACATGTGAAACCATTTTTTGGGTCAGTGTTTAAAAATCCTGCTTCTCAGGTCAAAGGGACCTTCAGTTTTCACTTGCTGCCACAAGAAAAACTGTTTTTTTGTTAGTGCTGAACAAAACCTGCTTTTCATGTAAAAGGAACTTCAGTTTGATGCCTTTGAATGCACCCCATAGGCCAAGGCAATTTTGGGGTGCTTTGCAGCTTCTGCAACAGAGTTCAAGATGGGAGACAGTTGAGAGTATCAGGCAGCAGGCAGTTCGGCGAGCGAGGCTGGACTTTCTGCTGCAGGCTGCCATAAACAATAGCTCAGGGTCAAGAATTGTTGTGTCAGTGCAGTTCGGTGGTTCTGAACCACTTGTCGAGGCATTTCCAATTGCTTTAGCGAACGCAGTACAACAACGGTCAACTGTGCAGTCAGTTGCAGCTCGAGGGTTTCAGTTGGCTCAAAAAGGTCCTTTAAGGAAGACGTTGGTAGATGCTTGTCGATGCACTCCTCTTAGCTTCTTCAATGGGCGAGTGAGGAGAGTGTTCCAGGCAGCTGCCTTGTCCTTGATTTGGTTCAGAGACTCTCTGGCCCTTTCCACCTAGGAAGCTTGCTACAGAGCATAGTAGGGCATGCTGTGTGCTGGCTGAGTACTGGCTTTGATGCTGCTTGGAGGTCCTCTGGATTCAGTATCTCCCACTGTTCCCTAGGAGGTGTTTAGGGGAAGGATCAAGCTTCCCTTTTGGATGTCCTGGACTTCCTTACGTGGCAGAAGGTGTAAGGCAGATTGTACCTTGAGACAGGTTCCATATGCTGAGTTCTTCTTGTTACTCCTTGCAACATCTTTACATGATCTCACCAAAAGAGGGGTACAACCCTCTTTTATAGCCAAATGTGCCACAGTGATTGGTGAAGTCTAAGACTACCTTAAGTAATCTATCCTGGGTCTCCACCAATAGTATCCTGTATGCATGAGGTCAGAACCAGAGTGCTTTGCAACAGAAAAGATAAAATGGTGAAAACATGTAATACTAAATCCACCCATCTACCTGTCTATTGTGTATCAAAGGGTATCTTTGGTCAATGGAGCTCTCTGTAGTTCCTAATTAAAGCAGCAGGACTGCCTTGCATCTGCGGTGGGACCAGATTTCCTGGCATCATCTATTCAAATACTCGTACTTCTGAATGGGGTCCCCTGCGGGGATGTCTACTGTAAACACATAGGGCCTCATTACACGGATGGCGGTAAGGATTTACTGGTACCGGTAAAATACCGGTACCGGTAAATCCTTACCGCCTTACTACGAGGTCCCTTTGCGGGTTGGGGGATTTAACGCCTGCTTTTTGCAGGCGTTAAAAACCAACCCGCAAAGGGACCCAGGGAGCTAATTACGGTACCGCAATTTGCGGTACCGTAATTAGCACCTTCCCCATTCCAATTGTGCCCTATGGGGCAAAAATGGGAATGGGGAAGGGCAATGGTGGAAGGGGGAATTACCGCCCCGCCAACCTTGGAATGGGGTGGTAATTCCCCTTTCCGCAAAGGCGGTGCCGGTATTTTACCGGCATGAACCATGACGCTAATAGCGCAATGGTTCTCCGCCATCCGTGTAATGAGGCCCTTAGTCCCAGACACGACAGATCACTGTCCATTGATATGAAGGGCAGGAGCTGGCTTCAGGTTGACACAGTGCATATCTAAGATTGTTGGGATTTTTGGTCTCCTTTGTTAACCTCTACAGCCAGGCCCCATGTGGGACTGTTTGTAGTATGCTCCATTAGTATGCATTATGTTAATTAATGCCACCATTCTGCAGGTCTCAACAAAAGGACATGAAGGATCCATGGAGCCTTTGATAGTTAATTAGGCTGGCCATGGCGCAGTGATGGTTTTGCCCTCCCCCTTCTGAGATGACATGGTGTAATTCTGGTTCTCATATCCTGAATAAAAATGACATGGGGGACTGTGCCTGTAGGCTGTGTCCACCCAAAGTACACATGTCTATGTGTATGTCGTGCAGTGAGCATCAGAAGATTTGCGCTGATTAGTCCCACACATTTTCCAGAGGTTGATCTACCATCATTCAATTTCATTTAAAATTTCAGAAAAACAAGGCCAGCGAACACCCGCTGTGCTGATAGTCGAATTCCTCGCAGTGACATACAAGGTAGAGTGGGGGGGCAAGAGTGTTAACACTCACCTAGGACACCACCTGTTAACAGTCACCTAAGCTTACCTACCCACCTATCATCCTAAGTACATACCTAGACTGAATCTATCCAACTGCTCCGTTTCCTGTCTACCAACCATCTACCTACCTTCCTGTGACAAAATGACTACTGCCCTGCAGGAGTGCATGGCTAAGCATTTATCAATCTGCCCACACAGCTCATACTACTACTGAACCAGCAGTGATCCCAATCATTAAAATCAGACATGCACAGCTCAAAAGGTATACCGCTGTTGCCACTTTTGGTTTGCAGGTCGAAGGCTATATTTCAGGAAGTGCGCATAATAACAGTAGCAAGCAAAACAGCTTTAGCGGAATGTTCCAAAATAAAACATATGGCCAATTAAAGTTATATAAAAGTAGGCAGACTTTAATAAAACAAAAACTGCATGAAACAATTAAAAGCACTACAAAACAGCCCCCCTACAAGAAACACAGAGAATGAAGAACTTTCTGTGAAGTGCCCTGTTGGCTGATAAGCAGGGGTGTTTATGCAAGGAACCTGGCAACCATGGCAATAGTTCAAGTATATTTTGTTGTAGAAAAGGTAGAGCGAGAGGGGGTGGGAGCTTAAAAGTCATCATGGTCCCAAAAGATGGATCTGGTGGACAGTGCCTCTTTTCAGTACCTTGGGTTTCTTGTTTTTGGGAACTCAGCAGTCGTGAGCCAGGCTTCTAGGAGCTTGCTGAGGTGGTGATTTAGTGTGGGTTTGGTGACCTGGCAGACTGGGTCCACCACATGGTGTGGTCCAAGCAGCAATGTCACATGGCTAGATTAAGCTTGGGACAGGCTGGCGAAGTTGCGATCAGAAGCTGTTCAATACGGGATGCATGGCCCAAAGGTGCTCCATGGTTTTCTGTGTTTCTGGGAGGCCCAATCCATGATCTCCAGGACAAGATTACTCCTTCATTTCTGCACTCCTGGGAGCATCTCAGGCATGTACGGGGGATCCTTCACCTCCAGTGAACAGGAGCAAGGCTCCAATGCAGCCAGTAGAGAGGCGTTGGATCAACAGCAGTCACTGCCACTGTTCCCTGAGGATTGTGAGGGGCAGAGCTCTCCCGTGCCTTGGATGTCTTTTGCCTTTGCCTCTTTGGTAAATGACTTTGGAATGGACTGAACTACCAACAGAGGTCCAAAAGTGTATGCTTCATGTTTTGATGGTTCAAAGATGAATACAAGAATGAGGATTGCTCTTCTCCTTTTAAATTAAAAGTGCAATATGTGTTTGGTCTAAATCACACCTGCTGTAAGAGGTGCAATTCTTGTTGTAACAGTTTGCCTTTGCCTTATGACATAACACCCAGAGTACCCTGCCCACAGGAAATTGAGGGGGTAGGAAAATGGCTGGCTTCTCATCTCTAGCTACTGTAATTATGTCTACATCTCCTGTATAATGGCTTCAAAGGGACTTCAGTGATCACCACACTGGTATGAGATTGGGTTTGCTATGCCAGTGTGTCCTCAAAAGTACATTTTCTCAGGAGACTTCAAGGCTGTAGTTTCCATGTCTTGGGGGAAGGTATTACCCTTTCTGCAGGCGAATGGAAGAGGCAGCATCTTAGCTATTGTTGCACAAAACAGCTGTGGATATAATTAACACCAGTATAAATCAGTCCTGTCATAGTTGGAGCTGCTTACAGAGCTGACACTAGTGTAATATACAATTGATGTGGCTGTACAATTGTGTGTCCTCAACAGTCACCAGGCCACAACCAGTCATGTCTTATATTTAAAGACTTACCTGCCACCAGACGGACTAAAGCAGACTTTTTTTTTATAAATCAATTACAAATGTTGCAGGCATTCACTAGTTCTCAGTGCAATATCCCTGTTTATATTGTGGTCCTGTCACTTGCCTCACAACTACTACTCTTTTGTCAGCCCAAGAGTTAAGAGATAGTGCAGTATTTGTTGCAGTTGTTGGTTCACTGAGCACCTAGGTAATATGTTATTGAATCCTGTGTGTTCCGTAAAAATTCAACAAGTAGAAACTTCTTTTTTTCTCTACATTTTCTCTCTTTTTTCTGGGACTCCAGTGTGAATTAAGGACTTCAAAGGACCATTTATTTCCAAGGGAAACCAAATAATTTACATATATTGCTTGACCTTCACAAGAGATCCCCTATCTGGTATCTCTTCTTTACAAAGTGATTAAAAACCAGATAACCAAGATAAATATTGGAAAAGTATAACTGGGTGAGCCATATGTTCATAGAAACCTTTTAACTGTGTAAAAGAACATAATGAGATCATTGAAAAATTCTATTTCTATTGTCTTCAAGCAAACATCTATGTGTGCATATTGTTTTTTGTACGTATATGCCTAGTTTTCATATATTTGTTCTCTACTTCCTTCATGTAGACAACTCTTCCTCTTCTGATGAACCATTGGTAAACATCAATGGGGAAACACGTGTCGAGAGATACACTTGTAAAAACAGTACTATTGTGAAATTCAATGTTGATTACCAATTGAGTGGAGAAGTCCTATAATTTACCTATTCCGACAAATATGAATACTACAGATTGAACACATGTTGATCATCATCAGTGTGAAGTAAAACTTGGACCAACTTTCAAAAAAGGATATAACCAATAAAAAGTATTTTTGAATCAACAAGTATCAGAGAACTAATTGACCATTTGACTCACCAGTAACAATACATATATCATTGGTCATTTTTGGTTGGCGCATTGAAGTTTTCCTCCCATTTATACATTTTTTCTTGATAATCTGCACGTGTTGCAGCCACACAACTTGGGAAGATCCATTGCAAGACAACCAACAGTACAACAAACAGTTACTAAGAGGAATCCCCTTTGGAGAGCTTTGCGGGATGCGCCGATTGTTTATTGCATTTAGTTCTTCAGAAGCCCTCAGGCTGATCCCTTACAGTCCTTGAAGCTAATATTTTAAAAAATGGAAGAAACATTTAATAATAGAGAGGCTGAAGCGGAAGAGCTTTTTCTCAGACATCGCCAGTCACACTCATCACAAACAACCCAGAAAAACAACCAGTAATTGAGATATTTTTGAACAATTGGAAAACCAGAGCTCAACAACTGGTGGGAAATAAAAACATTAAGAATGTATCTTGAAGTCGGTAGGATACCGAGGGGTCTCCACATTTGTATCTTCCCATCATTTGATGAAGATGACAGAACAGCATTAAATGAATGGGTTGACCTGTTGGCTAACACATCAAAAGAGATGAAGGTACGAGTTATAAATCAATCAGCACTCACTCATGAGAAGATACTTAAGAACATAGATAGCCTTAAAGACATAATTAAACAACTTAACTGTCCAGAGATCCTCTTTAAGAATTATCACATTTTATATGAATATCTAAGTAATTATGAACAAGAACTGAAACTTAAAAAACAAAAAAAACTTTTATTAGAGATTGTAATGATTATATTAACAACAGAATCTACACCTTTCACAGCAAATATGATTCCAACCTTAAGTTTCAATACAAGCAAAGAAAGAATCCAAATGAAACTAGTAACACCTCAACACTGTCTACATCAGACATAGAAACCATGAGTATCAAAGATTCTATTCCAACTGATTTTGATACAGCATCAGCATCCTCTGTGGGAGACAAACTAACTTTGCCTCCCCAAACTGCGACTCTACAGGATAGTCCTTTTTTAGAAGAACTCATGCGACACAGGAAAAGCTCTCACTCAGTAAACCAAACATATTGTGGCACAAAATCAAATCAAAAACAAACTCCAAATATTTCTCATCCAAATGCCCCAGAGGCAAGAGACACAATGCACGTAAAAGAAAACTAAGGAGTAGAAAGAAGATCGCAAAAACAAGGAAGCAGGAGATAGACCTGATAATCAATCTATCTGATTTTTAAATGACTCCTGCACTTACAACAGCATTAAGCCAAGGTCTCTACTTTAGCCTCACATACAGAGGAGACTATTTTCAGACACAACTGGACCTTTACAAATTCTGCAGAAAGCTCCACTTTAAAACATTATTTGAAGAAACTCCAATGAGAAGACCAATTACAGCTACTCCAATTCCATCTACACTGACAGAAAGAATGGTAGAAGACACTGTCGATCTGTTAAATAATGAAGGAGACACACTATACACTAAGGAATCGTTTTTGGAAGAGCAAGGAATTGAATCATTCCTATCAGAGGAAACCAATCTTAGACCCAAATCAACCTTTATACCAGTCCTCTCTTCTGAAAATGTCCTTGACATCTTCCATAAAGCAGTTAGTAACAATTTAAGAGGCAACTATTCACAGAATAAGTGTTCAAAATCCAATGACAACCTCACCAAGGAAGAACAAGAAGCCCTCAAATCACTGGTAGAAGATGATACAATTATAACAAAACCAGCAGTCAGAGTAGGCAGAATCATCCTCTTTAACAGAAAAGACTACATAAGGAAAGGCATACAAAACACCTCAGCATTAAAGAATGTTTTGAAAAATTACCAGCCAAACCTATACCAGAATTGGAAAAAAGAATGGAATGGAAAAATAAAAAAACTGATTTGATCAGGGGCTCCTAAGTGAAAATGAATATCATTGTTTACAATGCAAGGACTCCATTATGTCCACCATATATTTTTCTACCAAAAGTTCACAAAAACTATAAGGATTTTCCACCATTTTGACCCATTATTAATGGCATTGGGTCCCTAATGGAGAACATATCATAATATGTTGATACACACCTCCAGCCACTTGCATCAGGATTAGCCTCATTTGTCAAGGACACTAACCATATTATTCAACAGATTAACCAAATTCCATGGGAATCAAATTATCTATTTGTTACTCTAGATGTAGTTCAATTGTACACAAGTATACAACATAATAAAGGAATGGAAATTACTGTGTTCTTTTTAAAAACCAGATCAGTCTCCTATTCACAACAGAATGACATGATTTTTGCAATGTTAAACTTTTCTCTCATGAACAACATGTTTTGCTTTAACAACGACATATACAGAAAGCTCTAATGCACTGCTATGGGGTCCAAGTTTGCCCCTCAAACACAAACCTAATTATGGGATTTTTTTTTATTAAAACATGCCTGGAACCATGAACGTTTTCAAAACAACAGCAAATTCTGGGGTTGCTTCATTCACGGCATTCTAATAATATGGGAAGGTGACAGCAAACTACTGGACATATACATCAGTTATCTCAATACCAATCAATACAATTCACATTCACAAAACAAGCAAGCTCCAACTGTATCAAATTACTTGATTTAGAGTTATTTGTGGAAAACCCCCATATTCAAACAAAACTATTTACAAACTTTCAGCAGGAAATAGTCTCCTCCATGCTACATCTTATCATCCAAAACATACCATCAACAATATTCCGTATGAGGAGATTCTCAGGATTAAAAGAAATTGCAGCACGCCTACCACTTATCAAGAACATCTTCAAAAAACTGAAACCAAATTTAAACAAAGAGGTTGTGAATTCAAAACTGTAAAAAAAAAAAAATACTGTCAGAAAAGCAGAACTAATCTCCAGAGACTATCTCTTGACAGATAAACCAAAAAGACAGACCACAAATACCACTACTAAATGTATAACAACATACAACACAGGAGCACAAAAACTAAAAAAACCTCTAACTAAGCATTGGAATATTCTCCTTACAAACTCAAGTCTACAAAAACAACAGGGAAATGAACCAAACATTAGCTACAGGTGAGCACCAACTATCAGAAATGTAATATGTCCAAGCTTTCTCATCCCAAATTCCAACAAAAGCTCCAGAAAAATCCTTTTTTCAAAAAACAGTTATGGGCACATGCAAATGTGGCCATTGTAAACTTTTCCCTTATCTACAACAAGGCAAAAAAGAAATTCAGCTTCCTACTTGAAAAATGAAGTCCATAAACCAATTTGTCAATTGCAATACCAAATATATTATATACAGGATTGAATGTGTTTGTGGTAAGATCTATATAGGAAGCACAATCAGGAATTTAACAATAAGAATCTTTGAACATTTACGAGCAATTAAAAATCAGGACCTGAGATCTCCTCTATATGTCCATGTCATCACAGACCATCCAATTTTCAACATTGAAGATTTGAAAGTATTTGGTTTAGAGAAAGTACTGCAACTACGAAGAGGGGGCAACAAGGAACTTCTCCTCTGCAAAAGGGAATCTAAATGGATTTGTATAATGGGCACTTGCATTTCAGGATTAAACTGTGATTCAGAAATTTTAATTTTCTGTAAATGGATTTGAAAATTTCTATTGATTAGTCTATGTAGAACCATGTTCTTTTTACACTCTCATCATCATCATTTTCTCATAAACCCATCCTTCCCTCTTCTTCTTATTTCAGTCTCATCATTTTCTCTTCTTTCTTTTTTCTTTCTGTTGGCTATTCACTAATCCAGTCAATATAACTAATTCATCACAAACATAATGTGTCCTTGGTTAAACCTCATTTTACACTTTATTTTTCACATCAACATATTCTAATATATATTATATATCTTTTCATTTACAATTTCATTTTAAAATATTCTCCTTGTTTGTGACCTACAATGTATTGCTTTAATTGATACCACTCAAGTAATACCCAATTGCATGTCATTTTTCATTAAATTATAAAAATATACAAATATTCAAATTGCTCTTTTTAGTTGACATATATACTAATCAGATTGGTAAATTTGCCACACCTTTTCATTATCCTTTCATTACCTTTTCATCATTATTTATCTTAACTCATCTTTTTTGGTTAATATCAAGAACATTTTTTCGTATAGGGAATCCATTCTCAGCCGCACCACACATGAAATAATTTTACAGTTACAATATGGCCGCGAATCACAGGGCGTGCGCGATGATGTCATGACGCAGCATCATGTTACATTGGAGCATGACGTCATGACACCCACGCACCGCTATGCTGTGATATAAACAGCAGCAATGTCAGTAGGAAGCTTTGTCTCCGCCAGGATACCACGGCTTTCTTATGCTTTTCATGACATTCTATTGATCCTACTTTTAAGATAAGATGATTAAACAATTATTATTTACCATTTTCTTTGATCAATCTTTAAAGACAAAATTAAAACAAAATAGCTTTTAGAACGTAGCCAATTAACAAATAGAATTCAGTACTCTCTTTTAAACATTATACAAACTACGAAAACTTTTTCTTTTTTTCTCTACATTTTCTCTCTTTTTTCTGGGACTCCAGTTTGAATTAAGGACCTCAAAGGACCATTTATTTCCAATTGAAACCAAAAAATGTAAATATATTTCTTGACATTCACAAGAGATTCCCTATCTGTTATCTCTGCTTTACAAAGTGGTTAAAAACCAGACAACCAAGATAAATATTGGAAAAGTATAACTAGGTGAGTTATATGTTCATAGAAACCTTTTCATTTTGTAAAAGCACATAATGAGATAATTTAAAAATTCTAATTCTATTGTCTTCAAGGTGTTGTTGTTTTTTTTTTTTACTTATATGCCTAGTTTTCATATATTTGTTTCTCTACTTCCTTTACGTAGACAACTCTTTCTCTCGTGATAGGAGACTGTAGGGAGACTGGTTAGAGCAGATTAACATATGCACACTATCATTTTGACATGGGCATTTATGAATTGGGGGCCTGATTAGCAGTCCTCATTTTTAGAAATAAAAAAAAAACATGTACTATTGTATGCTTATACAAAAGAAACACAACCAGGGATTTCACACCCTTGCATATTGAAATCAGTAACAGTTCCCTTCTACCTAACTGTTTATCTAAGCTTAACCTACTTATCAATCCACCTCTGCCCAACTGTGTACCCACATGTACACTCTCAATGTTCCTACCATGTAGCCATCTACATATCCATTTGCCAAATATAACCCATCAATCAATTGATTTACATATCAACATGTACCCCACATATGCACTCACCTACACCCAACGAATACAGCTACATAATAACCAATACTCTACCTAAGCAACTATGTGCCCACCTATGGCTTACTAAACAAATGACTGCATTGCTCACAAGACACCATATAGACCCCCACTCACTGATCTATATATGTATACATGTACAAAGTTAGATAGCTACTTGGTACCTACCCATTCACTCATCAACCTACCCCCTACTTTTACAAAATATCAATGTACCTATCTGCTTACAGTCTACCTACCACCACTCTAACCATTTAAGTACAATCCATGTACTGAACCACATATATATTTACACTCTAACTGTGTGAATCTGTGATGACCCACCAAATTTGATGTTAACAATATTCAAATTCATACATTTTTGTGGACTTGCTTTTAATGGTGGGGTCACCCAATAGATCCCATTGCCTCCCATCACCTTCCTCAGGTAACCTATACTAAATTACATGTACAGCTTTTGAACCAATAATACTCATACATTTAAAAACACATTTGGCGTATAAATCAACAACTAAGTCATGTGAAAACAAACAGAAAACTGTGTTATGATCTTGAAACATGTATCATATGAAAACATATTTGAAAAGGCCTATATATTTTAATAAATGTTAAAATGATGAATATAAATAGCTTTATGAAAGGTTCATGCCATGCATTTGGCCAATGCTTCCAGATGTCGGTCTAGGCTGTGGGATCCAGATGTGAGGGCAGGTAGCTCACACTGTCCCCCTTCTTTTCACATGTATAGAAATGATGATTAACCAATATGAATTGGGGGTTGTATGAATATTAAATTAATGGAAAGATTTGACCAATCCAAAAATGTGACATAATCATGACAAAGCTTGGGAACATTATCCATGACAAAAAAAAGGAAACACACAGGGAGTAGAGAGACTGACACTGAAATAATATTTTCGCAGAAGGGATGCCACCATTTCCAAATGGATGAGTTCTGAATCTTGACATTAACTGAAGACGTGTTCCCTACTCTAAAGCAGAGTATTACCTGGAGCAGACTTAAATTCCAAGAAGGAGCTGAGGCTGAATAAGAGTTATTTTTAAACTATTGAGGGCATATTCTGACGCAGCACATTAAAGACTATTTCAAAGTGAGCACAAAGATTCCATAACTGCAAATAAAAATTCCCATATATTCAGTGCCCTACTAAGTTACAGGGAGTGAGAAGGTTTGGAGGGGTAATTTTTTTCACGTGTTGCTCATTCCAAAGGGAACCTATTGGTATATGTGTGTGAAATGCAACAATGTTTTCACACTTCATTTAATGCCAAGTGAGTTTTGACTGCCTGTAGAAAACATAGCATTGTCTTTGCACAGAGCACAAGGGCTGCTCAATTGGCAAATCAGACTGAGAATAGGATATTGTAGTTTGCTAGTGGTAATTATAGTATTCTTGCAATGTACCTACGCGGAGGGAAATTATATGTAACTAGGAACAAACATGCTTTGCCAGTGCTGTGTGTGCTATGTAGAACAGGGAGCACTTCCCACTGCTGGCAGTGTAGTATTTTGTAAGTGATAATTAAATTGAATCTAGCGTTATTCACAGGTATAATCTAACACTTTAGACTGTGAATTGGTGATCATGATACATAGTTTAAATAGAAAATTGCTAGATAGTTTGTGACCCGTGAGAGCCATATACATGTAAACAGTGAATAGGGAAATGCAAGGGAGTTTACACACCCTAATTCCATTATCAAAGAAAATCATACTAATATAAATTGCATACTCCTCTCTCTTAACATTGAACAGTAGAGGAAGGGCTCTGCACTTATTGGATCCGATTTGTGAAGTGAATTCGGGAGGGGGGACTCATCCATGTTTTCAGAACTCATACCATCTTTTTCCTATACTGCAGAGGTGTGATCCTGTGTATTCTAAATTGAGCACATTCATTTTCCTAACTCAAACTTGCACAATTAGATACAACACATCATAGTGTGCATTCAAATTGCATGCACATGCTAGAAAACCACAACCCTGCGTTGTACTTGTTTTTCATAATGGAGAAAAGAACATGTCCTAAATGTGTTGATTGTGTGTTGTATGATTATTTGGACACACTGACCAATTAGCAGGACTGTTGTCATAGAATTGAAAACACTATGCAGAGGTGGCCTTATATTGTTGGACACATGTTAATTTGACATGATGGTGATTGAATGTGGGTGTGTACAACTCCTAACTAGATTTTCACAAGCAGGCTAATTCTAATTGTGCAAATAAATCATCATAGTTTATGCATTTGATTGTGGTGACTTCCCCTGCTTAAAGTAAGAGCACCACCTTCAATTGCTTTTGTTAAATAAGTTTGAGATTTGATCCTACAGCTTGTCTTTTGTCCCAGAATTGTGGACTGGGAGTGTATGCCAGAGAATATTAGATTAGCAGTTGCCACTTAGTGAAAAGAGTGACAGATCAACTAATAGATCAGCACATGCCTCTGAAAAATATGTTCTTATTGGCCACCAACCAGATTGGGTCCCGTCGAGAATCCTGGTTCCCCCGTACTGGGCTTGGGTATGGAGGTTCGGAGGCCCGTGCAGATAGTCCATAGACCCAGACCAAAGGTTGATAATCAGCTGGCGACTTTTGTAAAATGTAGGTCTGGCCAAACCGAGAATCCGATAAATGGTTTTTCACTACTTTAAAATAACTTAATATACAGACGTGTGCCAAATTTGTGAAAACACTTTTTCACGACCAGTCACACACTTAACATGAAATGTAGGTAGACATATCTCCAGTGGAATGTAAATGAGAGCAAACATTTGTATTTGAAGAATGAATGAGCGAAAACAAAAAGTGAGTGTCCTCTTATATATTTGCACAGTTTGCTAAGATGCACACATCTTTCCAAACATTTTTAGCCTTGTTTATAGATATTTTAGGAAGGTTTCTGAAGATTCATCAAATGAAATCAAAGTTATAAGCCATTCAAAAAAGTATCTTCCAAAGGGGAGTCCAATTTTACCATAAGTATAGGTGGCTATAACAACCTGTCATATATTTTGGAATATGGGCATGCATTGGGCCTGCCATGAAGTTAGAGGTGAGCAATTCAGCAGCAAAGACTGTTTGAGAAGCTGGGTCTGGTTCAGGATACCTATTGAAGTAGGCCAATTGCATGGGAATAGCAGTGAGGTGGGGTTGTCAGAGCTGAAGTGCAATATTTCTATTTTGAATACATTAATTCAAAGACTATATTGTTCCACCTATTGTCCATTACAGAGGCAGTCCAGTATTAGATGTCTCTCTTCCGTGGCGTCTATACTTCTGATACACAGTAGAGTGTGAGCAGCATCATTGTGATGCCACAATAGTGACTGTCCAGTATGAAATAAAACTGGAGCCACACAGACGTAGAACAGTAAAGTGAAAAAGACAAGCCTTGTGGATACCCAGAGGAAACACTGGAAGCTGCAGTGTCAAGCTGTAATCGAGTGGGTCCGATTGGTGAGGATGGCAAGGGGCCCGCGCAATGCTGAACTGCCAAATAGGCAATGGGACTGAACTGGATAGTCCAGCCCCTTTAATGAGCATCAATTACCCATGAGATGGATGGGGATGCAGATCCTACTCATATATCAAATAATAGAGCCAACTCAGGAATTTGACACAAAGGAAGACTGCTTTAATGTCAATTATCTAAAACGGGGAGCATAACTAACATCAACGCAAACACTCGATATTCAAACTCAAAGCATTTAAGAAAAAACAGTACTTTTATAAGCAAAATGTGTCATTAATGACGTTGGCCTATGTCACTACCAACATCATCCTATGTGGCGAACTATAAAAACCCATTTGAGGGAGTAATTGACTCTGAGTGAACATCTAAGTATGTGATCCATACTAGTCTAAAAATGTGAAACTATGTGATTGGTTACTTAACATCAGGTGGGCAACTAAGCCCTCTGATAAAATGACCACTATGAACGTCACTTAATACACAACATCCCATTGGTTTACAAGCTATAGGACCCCTGAATACGCAGGTCCTCTAGAATTGGTTGGCACTCTATCCATCTTCAGTACTTTTCCACCTACGTTAGCAGCCTGCAAGCTGGGCATCCAGATGCTGGTGAGGTTGCCTTAACTTTAGCTTCCCACCAATTAGCATATCAATCCATCATCACCTCAGTGGTCTGCTGTCAATTAGGCAGTGGAACTTCATCCTTGAGAGTGTTCTTAGCTGTGAGAAAATTAGGGAGTGAGCAGCACACTCTGCCTTCAGGTGTAGGTGTGACCATCTTGTTCATCCAACTTCATGCTTCCATGTGACTAGAGACCATAAAATCAAGCCTTTTTGTGTATTTAATATTTTATTCCAATAGACCTCTGACGTCTTCCTTTTTATGTTCACTCCTTCTGGACAGGAGATTTGTTCTTTCACATGAGTTTGTACCCAAAATCAGTTTACTCCAGTTTAAAAAGACCTTGGCTTTTTGGGGCTCATCCAACCTCGACCTTTCTGTGCTCCTCTTCTGTAAAACAATGTCTGCTTTTTTAACTGCAACACACTGAACTGAGCTCGTTTTGTTAATGTCCAACCTGCTTTAATACATTTAGTCGAAACATCCATAATTCTCTCATTCCTATGTATGTATACGTTGGCGCTTCCCACAATCTATTTCACTATAAGCTTAGCGCAAGCTTCACAATTAATGTGCTGCTTGTGTTTCTTCTGCATCAGTAAACGTGTAAAGAGATTTAATATCTTCATCTGTTTCTGTGGCATAAGTTTCTTCACCTTGAGCCCAAGATGTCACTTATCCTTACGGCTTTCTTGATGCCTTATAGAATATCTGCATTCTCTGATCATTGCATCTTTTTATGTACTTCATCTTCAGCTCCATATAACATATACTTGGAAATGGCTAGTAATACTACCATTCATCCTTCCCGTTTATTGGTTCTGCTTCTTCAGGGATCTAATTCAGATGACCATTTTATTTCTTTGCATGCAGATACATTTTTCTCAATGGGTACTTTGGCTCCCAGATTCTCTTGAGTACTGGCTCTTTCACTGGCACTGGACTGAGTCTATATTCTGCTCTTTGACGATTCAGCTGTTCTGTAAATATCACATACTCTGGTCTCAAGCATACAGGTATAAGGGGCGGGCGGTCGATTGAGGTGGGGTACTTGGCTCAGTCTCTACACTCCCCCCCTCTGGGTGATTCATCAACCACTCCCACATCATCCTTCACATCCAGGCAGCTCGGCCTGAAGAACAACCTTTTGGGAACCACATCTGCATGATTCCCTTCAGGCATCCTGCTTTTTTCACATGATGATCCTTATTCCATGTCACAAGCTGGCACTGTCCGCTTGGACTGCAATAGATCCACCTTCCCACATATGTCTTATGATTCTTCGGATACAGGAACTTTGTCCCCTCAGGTGCATTGACGCTGGCTTTCACAAAGTCTCTGATCTCCTCATCTGCCAGATCTTTAGGCTTCCATCCTAATTCAACATCTATCATGATCTTCATCCCTATGGCTTTCTTTGCTGTCTTCTTGCATTGTGAGATTATTATCTTGATCACACAACATCCAAGCAATATCATCACTATCAGGACTCCAAGGAAAATGTCTGCCATTCATTGTGGGACCCAAGAGAAGAGTCATCCAAACCAGTTGTCATCAGCAATGGCTTCTACTTCCTCTATCATCTGGCCATGAAGTTTTGTCAGCATGTCTATGGCCTCTGTCAATGTCCCATTCTCATCATCATGAGAACATATAAATGTGCAACATGATTCTCCAATTTCTGCACAAACACCTCCATCATTGCTGTGATCATATCCAAGACATAGTTTTTCTGAAGAGTCATCAATCGTATGCCTCTCATCTCTTCTCTATCAATCGTATGCCTCTCATCTCTTCTCTGATTGCATTGAATCCTTTTATTGTAGTGTTAATTGTCTGCAGCAATTCCGATCTGGTGATTTGTAGCCAGTTGGTATTTCTCCAACCTGAACAGCTGGCATGAATATCAACATGAACATAGATGAGGTCTGGCTAAACAGTCTGTGTTCATATGGTATGGCATCAAAGACTTCTATTGACTTAGCAGAGAAACAGTTCTCTCTCTTCATCCTCTTTATCAGCTCCATAGATCTCTTCTTCCTCAGGTGAGCATCTGCTTTTCGGAAATTGTCAATATGTAAATCACACATTAGAATCAATAAATCTGGAACATGGACATTCACCAGTGTGCTTATTCCTCCCCAATATGCAGGCAATCTGATATAGGCTCTGGCTGCACAAGCCCAATAATGATCAGTGATCACTGCTGTACTGTGTACCATTCCTGGAACATCAAAGATTCAACCACAATTCTTATTTTCTCCACCTTTTCTTGGGACATTATCAATTTTGAAATTTCTAATGGCACAATCTGCAGAGTTCCTCCTCTGTCTTCAACCCAAGTCAGTAATTTAGTAAGTCTTGGCTGTAATGGCTTACAACCATGCTGCACAATGTCAATGACTGGTTTATAGCATCCAATGATCACCCAGGCTCTGCAGACGACCACTCCTTCTTCCAATCTATTGGTTGATAACATTGATCCCCAGACCTGCATTTGACCTCTATTCTTCCATCTTCGAGTGTCCTTTCACTCCAAGCTTCTCATATCTTAGTGTGGGCGTTAGTTTTTGTTTTAGTATCTTGCACATAGTCATCTTCATCTGGATCTGTCCATTCAGTTGGCCATTTGCGATAGGCATCTTGACCCATGAACTGGCCTCTGGTTTTGCAAAGTGCTATGTGTGCAAGACAATGAGCTGTTTGGACGTATATTTCAATAGCTATGAAGGCTTTTGACTTTTCCATACTGTATGGCATGAGTGCACACACAAAACATTCCTCATTCAAAGTCCTTCCTCCTACTTCCTACTTCTTTCATATGCTGGTACCAAATGTTATTTCCCAAATGTGATGTACTGTCCAAGTAAGCATTTAGCTCAAAATCATCTTCTTGAGTGTTTCTTTTAGTTCTCATTCTCCTCATGTGACCTTCCAGAATCATGTCATGAAGTGTACCAGCATAACTCCTTCTTTCTGGATAAATCATAGGCAAATCTATTAGTGGACAAGGTACACCTGTTAATGTTCCCCTGGTAGAAGAAAGTTCAGAGAGTTTCCTTGGCTCAGCTGCCCATTGAGGCATAAGCATGTCTCGCATAAACTCCATTTATGTCTGTCTTTTAGGAGCTACCTTTGGGTTCTTCACCACAGGACCAGGTGTATTTGCATGCATTACTTGTAAAGGCGCATTGTGTCTGGCAACCTCTCATCTTGCCCATTTTCCCAGACCTGTTTCTTGTGTCCAACCAAAATTTCTACAATTTTTCTTGCATGTGAATGATTGCTAATGGTGCTTATCTCAGATTCAGGTAATTGGTAATCTTTCTTAGGAACAGGAATAACTACATTGGGCCTTGGGTGTTTTGCAGTTGCCACAATTGCTACTTCCATCTGCTCAGGAAGATTCACTGGTGTCTTAGCCCCATGTATATAACGGTAGAAGGATATGCAGACTGTGAGTGAGAGCAGTATGATTATAAACAGAATGATTATAAACAGAATGCATCCATAAATAAGGAAAAGGTATGTTGATGTACAACACCTATTCCGTGGACAACGTGAATGTGTTTCTACGTCCGGAATCACAAAATTGCTACTAGTACTACCCATGTTTTATTGCCTAAGTAAGGAAAAAGTAATTTTTTAATACATCAGCATTACACTCTCCTCCTGGAAGTTGCTGTCCTGCCTTGGCACCTTCGTCCTTGATCCACTGGTCTGCTTGCTGAATAACAGGAATTAACTCTCAATCTTTCTTTTTCCTGGAGACAGTTTTTAACCATGCAAAATATAAATGTCTCCAGCAAGAAGAAAGCTGCTTTCAATATGTCTAGATTATTTCTACAACATATATCAACTCCCAGTCCACTCCTCAAATTTACTTTAAGCCAGACAACATGATGAACTTCTTTCAGCATAAAACAAAATCTTTGGGCCTCATTACAAGAAAGGCAGCCACGGAATGAACAGTGCTGGTAAAGGACTGGCACTGTTCATTCCCGGCTGCCCTATTACGAGGTCTGCTGCGGGTCTCGCTAAGGACGTCTGGTCAGACCAGGCGTCCTTAGCGGTACCCGCTAGCAGACCATGATGATAACAACGGGCCCGTCATTAACGGGCCAGTTGTTAGCATCCTCCCCATTCCCATTGAGCCCTATAGGGGCTCAAATGGGAATGGGGATGTACCGGGACCAGGTCCCGCGAAAGAGAATTACCGGGCCCTCCAAGGTTGGAATGGCCCGTTAAGTCCCCTTTTGCGGGACCCAGACCCAGAACCACACCCGGACCCGGTACCCAGTTTGGGGGTAGCCATGCCACTAAAAGTGGTATGGCTACCGCCAAACTCATAATGAGGCCCTCCTTCTTTGACCAGCAACCTTCTCGATCTGTCCCTCATAGGAAAGTTGCACACCAACATCCTGTGGGTTCTCTAAGAATATAAGCTTACTTGGATAATTATTCTCTCCAAGATCTCAGCCAGATTTCCAGTGTTACTGGGATCCCTTAAGAATGTGAGCATATCTGTGTGTCTGCCAACAAGATGTGGGTATTATTCAATCAGACAAAACAAAACCCTTCCAACAAGTCTGTGTGCAGCCTCAGGTGACAGGGACATTTGTGCTATCCCCACTATACTCAGGTAACTGCAACACTTGCTCAATAACTGCAGCAAATAGTCTCCTTACAATCGGGCCATTTTTAGGACCTTGCAAAGATTTACGTATATTAGAAGTTTTCCCCACAATCGCTGGATATGAGCGCAGCACATAGAGAAAAACTTCAAATATAGTCCTTGAAACATTGTCATTGGATAACACCATGGGCAAATCTGAACAAGAACTCAGTGTGGAATGAATCAGGATACTACACTCTCTTCCAGTTATCAAAGCCACAATTAGAGTCTGGCATATTTCTCTTCTTATCAAGGCTTAAGCATGCCTCAGTCCAAAGTCAATAAACTACTGTGGCTTTAAGAATATAGATCTTCCCTTAACCCTGCAACAGATTTGCACAGAGTGTAGGAATTTCTGCTTCCCTTAACCTTTTCAAAGACAGTAAAAGGAGTGTCCCAGTCCAAGCCACCGGCCAACACTTTTTATCTTTCTTATTTGTCAGCTTCTGCGTCCTTCTTCCTCATCATAGATCTCATCCGCACGTGCTATGGTTCTTCCCTGATGCTTGTACCTGCTTCTCTATGTGGAGGGTGGCAAGTTTTCTCCAGCAAAAATCTTGACTTCTCCAATAAAAATCCAAGTATGCTTGCCCTGCACTTTGACAGCAGACGGCATGATATCATCTACTATAAAAGGGCCATTGAAATATGTTTGTCCACCTTTTTCTTGTGTGGTTCCAAATTAGGATCTCATCTCCGGTGTATAATTTGGGAAGACAAAGCTATTTAGATTGACTTGTTGAAGCATCTCCTTCTGTGTTCTGTACTGCCCTGCACCCTTGTTGCTGCAGCTGTCCTGAAATGACAAAATACTGGAAGTCATAAAGTTCAAATAATCATGCATTTCCATTCCTCACAAATCTGCAGATGACTGGGCATCACTTCTAACTCTGGATGGAGGCATTAGGGGTGTTCACATTCACCTTCCAGGCACAATTTCGTGAGGCATGAGATGGTGGTCAGAACATGGTTGGTTCCTCAAAGCATATAATGCCAGTGGTAGGCAATGAAACCACCCTTTCTTTAGAGTAAGCTTCAACTTGGCTATCCTTTCCTTAAGCAAGCTGTTGAGCCTCTCACAGATCCCATTTCCTTGCAGATGATAAGCTGAGGAAAACTTGTGCTTTAAACCAAACAACTAGCTGATCTGCTCAAATGTTTGGTTCACAAAATGTACACTGGCATGCCAACTGCTTGGAGGTAGACCCTCCTTTTCCAACGTGCTAGCCCTGTGTGCACTGTTGACGTCACATAGGTGGATTCACTGTACACTGTTACTTCATGGTCTGCATGATTCTCGAGCGCGACAATCAGTGCCACCAACTCTGCAGCTTGTGCTGAGTAGTGAGACGGTGGTCGTGCACTTACCGATGTCTGCAAATCCCCATTGGCTGTGTATTTTACCACAGCAACACCTGTATATCTCCGTCCATCATTTTGATTGATTCTTAAAGAACCGTCAACAAAAACAATTGCTCCACCTGGCAAGGCATTTTCTTTGACTCTTGGTATTTCATCATAGAACTTTTCATAGTTTGAACAGTCTTGCCCATGCTCATCCTCTACCAGTGGTTCGGCTACAAACATGGCAGGATTCATGACTCTGCATCAAACTATTTTGATCGCTGGATTTGATATAACTACCTCATAGGCAGAAGTCCTTTGAGTAGTCAATGTACCCTTAGGTTTCTCTAAAATGGCAAATAGTGCATGTTCTACAAATAATGTGATGGAACATCCCATCACTATGCTCGTGGCTTTCTCTATGGCGAACACGGCAGCAGCCAAAGACTGTTTGCACGGAAAGTGACTTCTCATTACTGAGTTTAAAATCCCTCTGTAATATGCAAGGGGCTTATACCCCAATTTGGTTCTCTGCGTGAGTACTGCAGTCATAACAGTGCCATCTGTGTGCAAGAATAAAAATAAGTCCTCTGCATAATTAGGAATCCTTAAAACTGGAGTTGTTCAAATTGCTTTTTCCAGCTCTTCAAATGGTTCCTCCATTTTCTCAGTCCACACAATTTTTCCTGTGTTACCTGTACTTTCTTTAAAGCCTGTAGTAAAGGCCTTATATATGAACTATATTCAAAGACCCATGCTCTGACTTAATTCCATAATCCCAAAAACCAATGCATGTTTTTTATCGTGTGTGGTTTTCAAAATAGCCGCAGCCCTCTCAGGAGTAACTTTCTTTCCATCATGTGAAATCAATTGGCCAATATACAAAACTGCTTGTTGACAATACTGTAACTTTTCTTTGTCAACCTTATATCCTTTGTCAGCAAGTATTATCATTAGCTGGATAGAATCGCGTCTGCACTCCTCCTCTGAAGTACTGCAAACTAATATGTCATCTACGTATTGCAGAACAACACTTTGCAAATCGATATTGTTCAAGTCCATCTGCAGGGCTCTATTGAAAATCGACAGAGACTCACAATACCCCTGGGGCAGCTGAGTACTTTTCAGTCTCGTTTGTCTGAACGTAAATTACATCAGATCCTGTGAGTCTTTGTGCAATGGAATTGAGAAAAACACATTTTTCAAATCAATCACAGTGAAACATCATGCTCCAACAGGTATATTACATAGACTTGTGGATGGGTTAGGGACTAGAGCAAACTCGGCTTCTACAATTTGGTTTATCGGTCTTAAATCTTGCATTAGTCCCCAAGACACCCTTAGATTTTTTGATAGGATACACAGCAGTATTACACAGTGACTATGCCGTCACTAAGATGCCCTGCTCCATCATGGCGGAAATTGTTTTGAAAATATCTTCATCTGCCTCTCAAGACATGGGATACTGTCGTGCTTGAGGTAAAATTGCTTCTGGTATCAGTTTAATCTTCACTTCTCCAACCCCCTTCAATAGGCCTACATCATAGTGGCCTGTGGTCCATAATGAAGCTGGCACTTTTGCCACATCTTCCGAAAAATACTCGGGACGTTGCTGTGCCAACATCATTTTCTGAGGTACCTCTCGTTTGATTGCTCTTACCCAATAAGTAATTCTAATTTCAAATACTACTTCATCATCAGACAGATGATCACCAAACACGTCCTCATCGGTGACGTCAGTTAATCTTTAACCTTGTCCAAATGCAATTACTGCACACCATTGTATGCCTTTGTCATCGTTCCCATCAAGCAAAGCCATTTCACCTCACACTATGGCTGCTTGTAATTCTAAGGGAAATACTTGCCCTTCTTCGTTGCCCATAGGTATCTTTAGTCTAAACAGAAATGTATCAGGTATTCTAATTGTCTTGTCTGCTAGGCCTGGCAGATACGCCAATAGAACATTGCTCTCATGGCTACTTGTCCTGCAACTGCTCTAATAATTTCACACATGTTTAAATAATGCATCCTTGGAGTTGAGCACACTATGCCCTCATCGGTAAATGAGATGGTCATATTGAGCTTTGACATCAAATGTCGACCCAATATATTGACAGGTGTCTGCCTAGAGTATATAAGCGGCACCTTCATGTCACATCCTCCTATAGAAACTTGTAATTCTTCTATAAAAGGAACTCGACTTGTAACTCCTGAAAAGCCTTGAGTATTCATGGCGGTGCCAGACATTAAAAAATGTCCCTCATGTATACATGAGCGTGTTGCACCTGTGCCTACTAAAAATGAAAATGTTTTGCCCCCTGTAGTGACGTCTACCCTTGGTTCTTCATAAGGATTCAGCATCACTGATAGGACTGAACACATCAAGTCCCCCAGTGAGTTGTCCTATTGCGGGTCCAAACACATTCCGTTACCTGAAAACGGATTCCCTCTACTAAATGTGACACTCCCTATCCTAGGTGTCATTAATTGCCCCGTATTTGTACTCTGCTGAATCTGCGTGGGCGCATACTGCGACTGCCCTTGTGGTGGAGCCATTGTTACCTGCTGTGTCTGCAAGTCTTGCTGCACTCTCAGCGCTTGCTGCCCTTGCATCGTTTGATTCTGAGCAAACCCATCACTATACTGCTGTGAATATGCAGACGGGTTTGAAATCCCTCCTCTTGAAAAACTGGTCATGTTTGCACGAACCCTTGACTTGTACACATGCAAGCAAAATGCCCTGTCATCCCACATGTCCAACATAGGGGTGTGTTAAGCTCACCTGGTCACTGCGGGGGCATTAGGGCACGGTTGGAGCCCTCCCTGGACTGCACTCCTCAGGTTCGAGCAATTCCCTTGACTGCGATAGTGTAGACTGCTCGGGTTGCTGGTTATACCCCTGGAAGAAGGTAAGGGGCAATGAGAATGCTGCGGTGGAAATGCGATCCCCCTTGGACGCTTCGTGCCTGAATGATTTGAGCATGCATTTTCCCATATGACCTCGCCTGTTGTTTTCTAATGATGATCTCTCCGTCCTGCTTTCTCTCAGCAAGGCGCCGTGGACAGAACAAGTTGCATCACTGGTCCTTATGCATGGTGGCCCAGACCAGCTGCAACCAATCCTGCCTTGGAGGTAAGTTTTTGTAACAATGATTATTGTCCGTAACCTTTGTGTTGATTTTACCCCAATGATTATTGTCCGTAACATTGTATTTTCCTTTCTTTCCCTTTAGGTATGAAGATGGGCCGCAGAGTCGCAGTGATGGAAGAGGGTTCTGAACAATGCCAAAGAGGATCCAGAAGAGCCCACTAGAAGGTAAGTTGGGTTTCCTGGTGAAGTGCAAGTTTGTGAGTTGCGTGGCCAAGTAGTTAAAAGTTCATGCATTTGATAACCTTATGCTTTCGGTCTCCCTTGCAGGTTCAACCAGACGGTGCTTGATTGCGAGCGATGATCCGAACACCTGTCGGCTGCCAGATGGAAGGATCCACGAGGATGTTGAGCCAGAAGATGACTCTCGTGTTGTCGGGCGTTCGGAACAGGTAAGGATGCAAGGAGCTGCAAGAGTTGGATCAGTGGAGACAGGTAAGATGTGCGCAGTAAATGCAGAGTTGAAATTGGGTAGCAGTGCTTTGAGCGATGGCATGGCTGGTCCCAGGTAAGATGCGCACAGTAGCTGAAGAGTTGGAACGGGTAGTGGTGCTTTGAGCGATGGCGTGGCTGGGTTCAGGTAAGATGCGCGCGGTAACTGCAGCGTTGTATTGGGTAGTAGTGCTTCGAGCGATGGCGTGGCTGGTCTCAGGTAAGATGCACACGGTAGCTGTAGGATGGAGTTCCGGAGACTGAAGATAATCGTGATGAACTGGAAACAGGTAAGGAACTGTAGACGGCGGTAAGCGTTATGCTGCTCCAGAAGCGCCAGCGCCAGCATGCGGGTGGGGCTTGCTTATATAGCCTGGCCCCAGCCACTCCCTTCAGGCCCGCCTTGCAGACCCACCTTACCACTCCCTCTGACTTCGGCATGTGCTTCCAATGTCTTTGGAGGGCTGTGCCAGGCCTGGATGCACATGCCTTAGGCACACTGTGTGCAGAGCACACTTTTAAATGAGCTTGGCGCCAAATGTGCCAGAACTGGGTCCATTGGGACCCTGCAGGGCAAGAAGGTAATGGCACAAGAGCTGAGGCCATGACAGCACTCCCCCTCAAGGCCGCCCTCATGGTTGTCCTTCTTCCTGGTCCTGGTTTGGTGGCATTGTCCCAGTGAAATTGTTTGATGAGTTGTGGAGCATGGACAAATTCAGCTGTTCCCAAGTGTGATCCTGAGGCCCGTAGCCCTCCTAATTGATCAAACAGTATAATTTTGAGTGCACTTTCTTGGAGTCCAGAATACTCTTAACCTCATTTTCAGGTTCACCTGCGATGAGCTCTGTTTCTGGTGGTGTTGAAATCTCAGTGTCCGGTCTCACTGACTTTAGAAGAGAAACATGAAAAACTGGGTGGATTCGCATGTTGGGTGGTGAATCCAATTTCATGGCCAGAGGGTTAATAATGGCTTTAATGGAATGTGGTTCGAGGTATCGTGGCCTGAAGGCCCGGGTCTATTTAAGGCAATGTTTTTGGATGCCAACCATACTTTATCTCTGACATGATATTGCAGGGCTTCTCTTCTATGTCTGTCTGTAAATTTCTTTTGTTGTTCATTGGCTCGGTTTACATTTTTGGTAACTTCTTTAAGAGACTGATCAATTATTTTATGCAATGAGTTAATTGCTGGCATTTCGAATTCGTCAAGCGGATCAAAAGAGGATGTTCTTGGGTGCCAACCACTTATTGTAAACAATGTAGTCTGTCCAGTGCTAGTATGGATAGAGTTGTTGTATGTGAATTCGCTTAACCAGAGAATGTTTTTCCAGGACCCTTCCGTTTGCTGTAACTTACATCTCAGGTATTGTTCCAGAGTATGATTGGTCCTTTCCGTTTGACCATCAGTTTGGGGATGGTGACTCGTGGATAGACGAAGGTCGATTGGGCTAGTTTACAACATCTTCTCCAAAAGGCTGAGACAAATTCAGTTTCACAGTCAGAAACTAATACGGATGGAAAACCGTGTAATTTTAGAATGTGTTCCAGAAATACTGTGGTCATAGTAGCAGCAGTGGGAAGCCCCTTTAGTGGAATAAAATATGCAATTTTTACGAATAGGTCTACAAACAACCAGTATTGTATTGAACCCATTGCAGGGTGGCATGTTGGTGATCCAGGGTGTCCTTTCACCAATGACTCGTGATAGTTTGCTATTACCTTGGTTTGCACATCTTTGTCTTGGCTATATAGTCTTCCTTGAATGTATGGTAGGTTATCTTTAAAGGAGTACTGGTCCCCCTTACCCAATCATCCCTTTTCGGCTTTCTGATCCATCTGCACTTGGAGATCGGTCTTCAAGTCTTCCCAGGAGGAAGATGCAGCAATCTGATTTTGAATCTGTTCTTCAGGAATAATGGCTACTGGTTCGGATGGATTAAAGGTGTCATTGTCGTCTCCCATTCGTGATAGGGCATCTGCCTTTCCATTACGCACTCCAGGTCTGTTAGTTATTACGAAGTCGTATTCGGCAAATAATAAAACCCAACGCAGTTGAGGGGAAGATTGAGACTTCGCTGTTTTTAAATATTACAGGTTATGGTGGTCTTTGATAAAAGTGACCGTGTGTCTTGCCCCTAGGAGGTAGTGTCTCCAGGTTTTGAAGGCTCCTTTGATTGCTAGGAGCTCCTTGTCAGTGATTGCGTAATTCTTTTCTGGTGCAGAACATGCACAGGACCAGAATACTATGGGGTGAAGCTGCCCTGTCTCTGGGTCCTTTTGCGCTAACACGGCTCCAACAGCAATACTGGAGGCATCCGTTTCAACCAATTAAGGCAGGTCAGGTCGAGGATCTCGAAGTATAAGTGCTGAGGTGAAAGCTTGTTTTAATTCCAGAAAGGCATTCTCTGCCTCAGGGGACCAAAAGAAAGAATTTCTAATTCTTGTTTAGAAAAGATGTGATTGGATGGACGATCTGTGAAAATCTTGAAATAAATTGTCTGTAGAAATTAGCAAACCCGAGTACACTCTGTATCCCTTTGATAGATGTCGGAGATGGCCACTGAAGGATAGCTTCCACTTTGCAAGCATCCATATCAATTCCTTTTGGAGTAAGCATGAACCCCAAAGATTCAACCTCTGTGACGTGAACAGAGCATTTTTCTAATTTAGCAAATAGTCAGTGCTGACAAAGCTTTTCCAAAACCGCCCTTATGTGGCCAACATGATCTTCCTTGGACTGTGAATAGATCAGGATGTCGTTGATGTAAACGAGGATGCAGACATCCAACAGCTCGTGGATTACATCGTTCATAAAGAAATGGAATACCGTCGGTGCATTGAATAACCCAAAGGGCTTCACCTGATACTTGAATAGTCTGTATTTGGTTCAGAATGCTGTTTTCCATTTGTCACCTTTTTTAACAGGTACAAGCTGATAGGCCCCCGAAGGTCTAGTTTTGTATAGATTTGAGCACTCTTCACTTGATCGAGTAATTTGGGGATGAGTGGCAGAGGGTATCTGTTTTTAACTGTGATTTGATTCAACAACCTGTAATCAATGCATGTTCTGAGGTCGCCTTCCTTCTTGGGTATGAAGAAGAGCGCTGAAGCAGCAGGAGACTTAGATGGGCAGATGAATCCATTGGCTAGGTGCTGGTCTAGGTAGGTTTTCATATGTTGATTCTCTTGCTCCGTTAAAGCGTATATTCAACTGCACAGGATTTGAGCTCTGGGGTCTAGGTTGATCTGGCAGTCGTAGAGCCTATGCGGAGGAAGGGTATTTGCTTGGTCCTTTTGGAACACGTCTTCATAGTTCTGCTACTCCAGGGGTTAGGCACCAGCCAGTCCCAGGATCGTTTTTGCCCTGATTTTTTGGTTCTCCGGGGTCTTATGGTAACAGGTTTTGGCACATTCCTGCGGAAAGCTCAGCACTCGAATTTGCCAGTCAATCCTGGGGATATGAGTTTCTAGCCAAGGCATTCCATAGATCATCTGGAACTGGGGTGCCCCAATAAGATTAAAGGCGATTTCTTTGCGATGACCATTCTTACACATCAGCATAACTTTGTCCGTGTGTTGCGTTACTGGTCCCGATTACAATTGAGAGCCATCCGTTGCAGTAACGTTTTCCGCTTGTAATTTCTACTGAAGGGGGAGGCCTATTCGCGTGGCTAAATTCTGATCAATATAGTTACCCACAGCTCCACTGTCAATATACGCTTCCAAAGCATGTACCTTTGATGGTTGCTTGTGGTGGACTATGAGAACCGGAATGACTAGGTGTGAGGTCTGAACTTCTTTCTTCATTTCGTTTGACAAGTGGACCCCTACACTTGTCGGGCGTTGGAGTTTTCCTGGATTTGGTCTTTTTCATCATTGTTGTTATCCGTTGCACCTACTATTTTCTTGGGGGGGGGTTTGTTGGGCAATCCTGAAGAAAATGTCCTGCCTTGCCACAATATAAACAAAATTGTTATTGCCTCCTTTTTTCTCTCTCAGATTTGGATATAGGGTCCCGTAATCCCCCAATCTGCATGGGTTTGGATGGTTCATGGCTCTTGACTTGATTGTCCTTGGGTCGCATATAAACCGGCCATCCTTCAGTCCTTGTACGATCCATCTTTCTGTCTTGTAACCTATGATCCAGTTGTACCGTCAGATTCATATATTCTGAACAACACTCGGGAGGGTTGACCACTTGGGCTAGTACGTCCTTTAATTCCCCACGCAATCCTCGATAGAACAATGAGGTTCTCTTTTCTTCGGGACAGTTTGTTTGTGAAATGAGACAATTAAAGGTGGCAATGAACGTCAGCAGATCATGGCTTTCCTGTCTTAGGGACAACAGTTTGTTATCTAGGGCTTGTCCTTGGGTGTGCCTACCAAACAACTTTTCCAATTCCCGTTGAAATTCCCCAAAATTGTGAAGTACAGGATCATCCTGGTTTACTAATGGTATGGACCAGAATGCTGCGCTGCCTCCCAAATATGAAAGTACAAAGGCGACTCTGGCACTATCGTAAGGGAAGGCCCCAGGACGGCACAAACAGTGAAGATGACGCTGATTCATAAATATGGCTTATTTGTTGGGGTCACCATTGAACCATTCAGGTGGGGCCAAAGGTACAGCCCCTGGGAGTACCACTTGAACTGGTGGGGATGGCTGTGGCAAAGGGGTTGGTGCAATTCCAGTTAAAGGAACCTGTCCTGCCTGAGTTTGAAGCATCTGCCTTGCCAGATCATCAGTTCGTTATCGAGCGACAATAATATCTCTTCTTAGGGCATTTGTCTCTTGTCTGGAGGCATGCACTTCAGCCCGAAGTTCCCCCAGTAATTTGGCTAATTGTTCTGTCTCTGAGGTGTTCATAATGCCGAGGCAGAGATTCGAAGAGGCTTCATGTTCTGTTACGCTCATCTGGTCTCTGTGGGGGCGTTGGGGCACGGTTGGAGCCCTCCCTGGACTGGACTCCTCTGGTTCTCGCTCTTCTCTCGACTGCGATAGTGTAGACTGCTCGGGTTTCTGGTTATACCCCTGGGAGAAGGTAAGAGGAAATGAGAATGCTGTGGTGGAAGTGCGATCCCCCTCAGACCCTTCGTGCCAGAATGATATGAGCATGCGTTTTCCCATATGACCTCACGTGTTGTTTTGTAATGATGAGCTCTACGTCCTGTTTTCTCTCAGCAGGGGCGCCGTGGACAGACCAAGTTGCGTCACTGGTCCTTATGTCTGGTGGCCCTGACCGGCTGCAACCAATCCCGCCTTGAGGTAAGTTTTTGTAACAATGATTGTTATCCGTAACCTTTGTGTTGATTTTTCCCCAATGATTATTGTCCTTAACGTGGTAATGTCCTTTCTTTTGCCTTAGGTATGAAGGTGGCTTGCAGAGTCGCAGTGATGGAAGAGGGTTCTAAACGATGCCAAAGAGGATCCAGAAGAGCCCATTAGTAGGTAAGTTGGGTTTCTGGGTGAAGCGCAAGTTTGTGAGTTGCACGGCCAAGGAGATAAAAGTTCATGCATTTGCTAACCTTATGCTTTCTGTCTCCCTTGCAGGTTCATCAGACGGTGCTTGATGGTGAGGGATGTTCCGAACACCTGTCGTCTGCTAGATGGAAGGATCCACGAGGATGTTGAGCCGTAAGATGACTCCCGTGTTGTTGGGCGTTTGGAACAGGTAAGGATGCAAGGAGCTGCAAGAGTTGGATCAGCAGAGACAGGTTAGATGCACGTGGTAACATGCATGTTACCACGTGCAGTTGGAATTGGGTAGCAGTGCTTTGAGCGATGGCATGGTTGTTCCAGGTAAGATGCGTGCGGTAGCTGCAGAGTTGGATCGGGTAGCGGTGCTTTGAGCGATGGTGTGGCTGGGCTCAGGTAAAATGCACACGGTAAATGCAGAGTTGGATCGGGTAACAGTGCTTCGAACAATGATGTGGCTGGTCTCAGTTAAGATGCGTGCGTTAGCTGTAGGATGGAGTTCTGGAGACTAAAGATAAACGTGATGAACTGGAAACAGGTAAGGAACTGTAGAGGGTGGTAAGCGTTACGCTGCTCCATCAGACTTACCCCGAAGCACCAGCATGTGGGTGGGGCTGGCTTATATGGCTTGGCCCCAGCCACTCCCTTTAGGGGCCACCTTGCGGCCCCACCTTACCTCTCCCTCTGACTTCTGCACATGCCTCCAATGTATTTGGAGGACCGCACCCAGCCTGGATGCACGTGCATTTGGCACACTGTGTGAGGAGCACACTTTTAAATGAGCTTGGCGCCAAAGCACCAGTTCTGGGTCCATTGGGAACCTGCAGGGCATGAAGGTAATGGCCCTTGAGCAGTGGGCATGACAGGGTGGCCTCCTAATCTGCCCATCCTGTATGTTCTGACCATCAATCTGCATGTATTGAAACCCACCTTGATTGTTTTGAAAACTTCCAGATTATTCTGCCAGTTTCCTTGATTATTCTGAAAACCTCTTCCTTGAAATCCACCCCTTCCACGTGAAGTAAAGCCATTATTACTCTGGTCAAACTGCCTCTGGTTATTCACCTGTGGCATACTTGCATTCTGCTGTGGATTCAGTTTATCTACACTCGTTAACATCACCCCTTCAATGACATATTTAGACAGCTTTTTCTGCACTAATTTTGCCTCTTCGCCTTTCCGGGCATCATCCTTTTTGTGATTCTTCTCTTGCAAGAGCCTGCAATAGTTCGCAATGGACAGCTAAACCATGGTTTGGATTGAATACCCACTAATTTCTTAAGCTTCTTCTGTACAGGTTCTGGTAGCCCCTGACATGATATATGATAATATACTGGTATAGATTTTTCCCAACACTCGCTCGTTTCCAAAACCCAAAATTCCTGAAACATTTGAATGTAAAGGAACAGATCATCTCCGTCATTCATGTTGTTCATCATTATAGATCCCATAATGGACGTGTTTGGATATAGTACTCTGAGTGCCTTCCAGACCGCCACCCTACAGTTATTGAATGGTGCACCATCATGAGCAGTGTTAACTATAGTCAGTCCAGGATGCCCTGCCCTTGTCCATACATCATCAGTTGTCTCACCAAGTGTGGTGATGAGGAGACCTTTAATTTCCCCTATGGCTAACGTGTTTCCTCCCGTCATTTTCTCTAACTCATGTATCCATTTCCCAGCACCCGAAGTTAAGCTCGAAAGCTTACACCTTAAGTTATGCTTATCCATCTGGAGCCATGGTATATGTTGTGGCCTGGCCCCTCCTTTTTCCAATAAGGGAAACTGCGAAGCCCCAAACTCATTTTCATCTCTCCTCATTTGTCTGTCCACCACAGGGACAATAGTCCCACATTGCCCTCTACCATGTAGTAATCTTAATCTGCTCACTGTAGAATTGCCACTTAGGCCGATACGACTGTGTCAGTGGCTCTGGCGCCCTTGTTACAGGTGCATTTAAATCCGACCATCTGACTTCTTTCTCCATTGAAAAACATCCCTTAGGGCCACATACGTCCCTTCTTCCATGGAAGGTGTCTCTGTCTTCGTCTGACATTTCCTGTGGCCAACTTGTGCAACTTCTCTCATCATCACCTCTGCTCAAAGTCAGTCTATCTAGAGACAGCTCCTTTGGCCTCGTACTACATGAAGCTCCTTTTGTATCATACAACTGAGTACTCTCAAATCAATCATTTTTTTCCTTCCCCTTTAACTCTTTCTGGGCTTTCATTTCATCATATAGTTCATCGATCGCTTCCCCAATGCTCCTCGAGTCAAACTCATCTTCTGGATTTACTTTAGACTCGCCTGGTAAGGAATCGTACTCTGGAAAAAATGTCTCTATATCGTCCCATGCTACTTCTGGCTCAGGATCTCTTATCTCCTTTTCCAGGTGATTGAGATTGCATGCTCTCTGCCTTCTTTTTCGTTCTATAGCATCATCAAATTCTCTTTGTTTCCTCGCTTCCTCTCTTACTCTGTCTTCCTCCTTTTCCTCAAATCCCTTCTCTCATTTGCCCTGCGTGTCTCCTCATCCTTTCACCTTTGCATTCTTTTACCCCTTATCTTCTGTTGTTCTACTTCTATTTTTTTCTGTTCTAAACTTTCCTTCTCATCAATCGCTCTCTGTCTATTATCACATTTTCTTTGTTCGTCTGCACTCTCTTCTTATCTCAACTGTTCTTCTTGGTATAACTGCTCTTATCTCTGCCTATGCTTTCTTTTTGCTCCTTCATCTTTCAATCGTTCCTCTCTTTCCTTATCTTTTTGTCTTGTTTGTCTTGATCTTCCTGTTATCTTATATCCTCAATGCTCTAACCATCAAGTTTTAATAAAATCTGACCACCCATCCATTCATTCTGTAACAGCGCTATCTCATCAGCCCTGTTTCTGTCTCCTTTCCATCGTTTTATCTCTCTTCCTAAATCTAGAGATGTACTTACTGGATCACTCCTTTCCTTAGTGCATCTCTCTTTGTCCGTTGGGACCTTAGAGATTACATCTTTCTCAGTATTGTTCTTATTGCTTTCGTCACTGCTTTGCACAGGTGACTCATATGCTGGGTTACTGTACCCTGTTGTGCTTTAAGCTCCCTTAATGGATATAACCCACCATCCTTCTTACTCTCATCTCCTGTTTCAGCTGGGGCAGGGGGGGCAGAAGGCTCCTCACCACCCTCTCTGCATATATGAAGTATCCAATCTATAGAATGTTCTTCATTCTTCGCTTGTTGATACATCTTCCAAAGCTCTAAACTAGCTGATCGCTTTTCTAGCTTCTTTCCTGTGTATGCTGCATGCAGATATGTCGTCATATGGTGCAAAACTGTCTTCGATGGAGAACCTACCTGTGGCCACGGCATAAACATTTTATCCGCTGTTCCCTTATCCCATTCCGCTCTATACTGTTTAAGATTATTTGCATGTTTCGGTAACTGCATACATAGATGCACAAGTGGTGTAATAGCCTCCATTTTTAACTTGTTTACTCTTAGCTATGTGTGGCACTTTGTTTTATTTTTAACCGCAGATTTATAAACACGTTTCAGAACATAATCTGAGCGAGCACCAATCGACGCTAGCTCCAATCCCACTAACTACAATTGTTACTTTAATCTCTCTAAAAACAACCATCAGGTTCAATTCTAAGCAATCAAATAATATTTTCCACTTATGACATCACCATACACAAAATCCACATAAAACAAACAAACAGACTCAACTGGTTACATAAATTATCTATAATATTCTTCTTAATACTCGTTAGCCCCCTCAAGATACTCTGTCTTGAGTTTAAGTTACTTCTTTGATCCCGTCTTTAACCAGGAACGTCTTCTAGTATTCCGCTATGGAACCATGGGTTCAAACTTATTTTGTTACGTCATAAAAAACGCAGGCCAGGGCGGATTCTCTTATCATCGCCTCTCTCATTATTTATATCATTGCTCTCCCACACTCAAGTCAATATCTCATTCCCCACATACATTATACACTTATTCTCACATTATATTTTATCCCACCTCCTTCCATTACTCTCTTTTTTCTTCACTCATCACCCATGCTTTTGTCAGCTCACTCAGTGTTTTACTCACCAATATCATCTTTTTCCTCTTCTGATTCTAGTGATCATCTGCCTTTTGTATCACCTATTCAACCTTCTGATCGATCTGCTTTGCGTAGAAACTTCACACCTGGTCTTGCAAGATGCTTCTTTGGCTTTATACTAACTACTATCTACAAGGAGCTTCATGTTCTTTCAGCCGAATGGCAAAGGTCATACAATATTACCAAAACTCTAACGTTTACTCAGATCGATGGCTCTTAAAACATCCTCTGCTACTGGATAGTCCAGCCCCTTTGATGAGCAGCAATTACCATTGAGATGGATGGGGATCCAGATCTTACTCATACATCAAATAATACAGCCATCTCAGGAAGTTGAGAAAAAGGAAGACTGTTTTAATGTCAATTATCTAAAACAGGGAGCATAATGAAAATCAACACAATTGCTTGATCTTCTAACTCAAAGCATTTCAGAAAAAAAAACTGTACTTTTACAAGCAAAATGTGTCATCAATGACGTTGACCTGTATCACTACCAACGTCATCCTACGTGGCAAACTACAAAAACCTATCGGAGGGAGTAATTGGCTCTGAGTGAAAATCTAAGTATACAATTCATACTAGTCTAAAAAAGTGTAACTATGTGATTGGTTACTTAACATCAGGTGGTCAACTAAGCCCTCCTCTAAAAATGACCACTATGAATGTCACTTAATACACAATGTCACATTGGTTTACACACTATAATACCCCTGTATACGCAGGTCATCTACAACTGGTTGGCACTCTATCCATCTTCAGTACTTTTCCACCTACGTTAGCAGCAATCATGCTGGCCGTCCAGACTCTGGTGAGGTTGCCTTAACTTTAGCTTCCCACCAATTAGCATATCAATTCATCATCACCTCAGTGGTCTACTGTCAATTAGGCCTTTGAACTTCATCCTTGAGAGTGTTCTTAGCTCCGAGAAAATTAGGAAGTGAGCAGTACAGTCTGCCTTCATGCGTAGGTGTGACCGTCTTGTTTGTCCAACTTCAGTGTTCCATGTGACTAGAGACCATAAAATCAAGCCTTTTCATGTATTTAATATTTTATTTCAAAAGACCTCTGACATTTTCCTTGTATGTTCACTCCCTCTGGACAGGAGATTTGTTCTTTCACATGATTTTGTATCCAAATTCAGTTTACTCCAGTTTGATAAGACTTTGGCTTCTTTGGGGCTCATCCAACCTCGCCTTTCTGAGCTCCGCTTCTGTAATTCAATGTCTGCTTTTTTAACTGCGACACATTGAAATGAGACCTTTTTGCTGATGTCCAACCTGCTTTAATACGTTAAGTGTAAACATCCATAATTGTCTCATTCCGATGCATCTATACGTTGGCGGTTGCCACAATCTATTTTACTATAAGCTTAGAGCTAGCTTCACAATTACTTTGCTGCTCGCGTTTCATCTGTATCTGTACACATGTAAAGTGATTTAATATCTTCATCTGTTTCTGTGGCATACGTTTCTTCATCTTGAGCCCAATATGTCACGTATCCTTATTGCTTTCTTGATGCCTTATAGAATATCTGCATTCTCTGATCACTGCATCTTTTTATGTACTTCATCTTCTGCTCCATATAACATATACTTGGCAATGGCTAGTAATACCACCATTCATCCTTGCCGTTTATTGTTTCTGCTTCTTCAGGGATCTCGTTCAGATGGCCATCATATTTCTTTGTATGCAGGTAAGGTTTTCTCAATGGGTGCCTTGGCTCCCAGATTCTCTTGGGTACTGGCCCTTTCACTGGCACTAGACTGAGTCCATATTCTGTTCTTTGTGGATTCAGCTGTGGATTCTTTGTGGATACAGTATGTTCTGTATATGCAACATGCTCTGGTTTCCAGCATACAGGTGAAAGGGGTGGCTCTATTGAGGTCGGGTAACCTGGCTCCTTCTCTACAGGACTGCCATGGAATAAGCACATTGTGGTCCACAGTATTGCAGGCTAAGAAGAAGTGCAGAAGAATTAAGGGACAAACACATCCTTGAGACTAAGAAGAGGAAAGCACCTGCTTATTAGAGAATGTTCAGGCTCCCTCTTTAGACCGGGAACCTGTTTGGAAATTACAGCAGAAGAGTTTTAAGTCCAGAGATAAGTCGACAGTCGTAGTTACAAGGCCTGATATGGTATGATATGGCATTTATAACGCACCTATAAACAAGTGTTTCAAGGTGCAACAAGACAAGGGAGGAGAAACAGAGAGAGGACAAAAACAATGATCTTCCTAGACCTAGTGTCATTCAGATTACACAAGTTCAGGAGAGAGGGGAGGGGAGAAGTGACAGGGGGAATGGGTTGATGGACAAGTGCAGGACACGGAATCAGGAAACAATAAGTAGTGCAGCCAACGGGTGGCAAATGTGAGTGCTAGTATTGCAGACAATAAGTGTCTAATAGAGTTACAGACACAGACCACAAGTGCAGGGGGGTGCCAAGAGGCAGTGCAGGTTTGCAGCTGAACAGGCAGGGACCTGGGCCCGGATTCAGAGGGTTGCCAGGTGATTAGTGAGTGTCTTAGAGAGGAGATCAGCAGGGGTGAGGAAGAGAGAAGGCAAAAGCAAAAAGGAAGGTCTTGAGGTGCTTCTGGCACCGGAGATGGTTCTGCTCAAGTTTCAGAGAGGCACGGAGGCTGTTCCAGAGACAGGCATCAGCCGAAGTAAGGGATTTGCACCTAACTCATTGCTTAGAGAAGCAACTGACCCTCAATGAGTGAAGAGCTTGAGTAGGAAGATATTTCGGTAGAGAGAGTTGGAGGTATTGCGGTCCCAGGCTATGTAAAGCAATGTGGATGATGCAGAGGGTCTTTAACCTGATCCTTGCCACCACTGGGAGCCGATGAAGAGATTTCAGTCCTGGAAAGATATGATCACTGGGCTTGAGGTCAAGGAAAAGTCTTGCAGTCCTGGATGAGTTGTAGAGGATGGAGAGTAGAGGCAGGTCGATTTAGATAGAGGCTATTGCAATTGTCCAGCCTAGAGATAACCAGAGCTCTGGAGACCGTGAGTTTCTGGGGGAAATGTTGACTGCATTGATACTTGCGGAATCCTGTGCAATATCCCCAGATAGCTCAACGACCACCTGGGTATTATCAGCATAGTTGGTGTACCGGACATCCAGATGGTCAAGCATGTCAAAAGGAGGTTGTATATAGACATTAATTACAGAAGGTGAGATGCAGGAGCCTTGTGGTACTCCAGCATTGATGGCATCTGGGCCCCGATAGGGCCTCCGCTGCTACTCTTGATATTCGAGGGCCAAGAAAGGATGCAATCCAGTCCACAGTTCTTTCAGAACAACCAGCTATGTCCTTTAACCTGTCGACAAGAATTGAGTCGTCAACAAGGTCAAAGGACACTGAGAGGTCTAAAAGCATCAGCAGGGCTGGGTGACCTCCATCCACTATGCCTGCTAGCGTAGTTCTCAGATTTAATAAGACTGTCTTGGTCCCGTGGCTTGCCCAAAAGCCAGACTGGTACAAGCCCAAGATGTTATTATACTCAACAAATTCCTGGAATTGAAGATAAGCCACTTTGACCAGGATTTTGAGGAGAAAGTGGCAATTTATAATAGGCCTTCGTTTTTGGCTAAATTTGGGTTCAATTAGGTCTTTTTCAGAGGTGGAGTTATCCAGACTTCTTTAAGTTTGGAAGGAACCACTCCTACCAGAAATAATAAATTAACCATATTTGTGATCCAAGGAGTGAGAAATTACATGGATTCTTTAAAAATGTTAGTTGGAAAAATATCACCCCTAGAAGGGGTGGTTTGTAAGTCATTCATGATTTTTAATTTCTCAGTGTCTGTGCACTGTTTAAATGGATTGGATGGCATTTGCGGACGATTTGATACTATTTGATCCTACTCCTTTTGGCCTTCAAAACAAACTGACATGCTTGGCAGAATTTTGCGCTAATCACAATTTGAAAATAAACACAAAGAAATCAAACATCATGGTCTTTACAAATAAAAAAAAGACTATTTGGTATAATTGGAACATTGATGGGTTATGTATCCCAAGGGCACTGGGCCTGATTTATTTGGGGTATAATTTAACAAATGCTGATTCAATCGCAAAATGGCAGTCGGAAATTAGCACAAAAGCACTGCCACTTATCTCTCAAATGAAACTAATATATAAGAAATGTTGTCAATTTTCACTGATACCACTGATTGATTATTATATTCTTAAAGTGGAACCAATACTCATTTATGGGTTAGATTTATGTACTCTTGAAATTGGCAAAATCCTTAATAAAGTACAAGGAAAAATATGGAAACAAGTATTGCGATTACCGATGTCATTGCCCAACGCGATAATTATTCATGAATTAGGGCTAAATTCATTAGCCTCAAATTATTTGTGGCGCAAAATTGCCAGTTATGCAAAGATGTTAGACCCAATACCAAATTCATTGTATGTAGATCTGGGTGAAATGTTAAAACTGGGAAATCCTAAATGGATAGTCGATGCAGGACAACAATGTATAATACTGATGGAAAGATTTGCAATGAATTCAGTGGATTTAATCACGCGACCACAAATAGTGAAGTTAAAACTACGTGAATCTGATTGGGCAGATACAGCCGATAAAATTGGGTCCTATAAATTGTATAGAGAATATGCAAAATTCCGTCATCCCAGAAAACCAGTACTGGGATATATCATGCAGATACCTGGTCAAAAGCTTAGAGAGAACCATATGCGTTTTAGATTCAATCTTTTTAGAACGAGAGAGAGGACTAAAAACTGGAACCAGATGGTATCAGTTTATGTAGAAGGTTGTAGATTTTGTAATGTAACAACAATTGAGACCTTGAAACATCTGGTCATTTACTGCTCCTATTTCTCCAAGCAGAGGCAAATTTTTCTGGGGAAATATCTGAATGAATTTAACAATCATGACCTTGAATTATTATGGATCCAATGTATGTGGGGAATAAGGAAATCATTGATTGCTGATCTGCATTATTTCTTGATTGTCATTGAAAGTAAATTGGAAAGAGAAGCGGATAATGAGATGATGATAATGATGTGATTGGGCCTCAATGTTAACTGTTACCTAATTGTTGTCTGTGATAACATTTCTTTTCTTCTGTTTTGTTTTTATTATTACGTAAATGAAATTGTTATACTAGAGCAACATAAATATGGTTTGATTTATGTAATTTTTATGTGATCTTATAAAATTTGGTTGTTGTAAAGATTTTATTGAAAAACAACACAATAAAGTTTTTTAAAAAAAAACAAAAAAGAAAAAAAAAAAAAAAAAAAGAAAGATTTTTAATTTCTCAGTGTCTGTGCACTGTTTAAAGTTAAACTCTGATTTACATGTATTAGTAGGAGGATCCAAAGAACCAGTATCCGTTTACGCTGATAGTTGCTGTTTCATTTGGATAATCTTTTTATGACCAAGAACTTTGAGAACTCGTCTTGGATTGATTGACACCACTCAGAGTCCTGTTTGATGGTATTAGGAGTAGTGCTTTTCCCTTCAACTTCTTTCAGGACTTTGAATAGTTCCGAGAGCTTGATGCAGCATACATATTCTTTTGTCAAAGTATCTTGATTTTTCTGCAATAATAACTTTTTATAATTATTGACAACATTTTTATATTTAGAATAGGTTTCAACGGTAGGATTTTTACGCCAGTTTCTTTCGCAGGTACTTTTCTGTAATCTGGATGCAAACACTGAGTCATTAAACCAAGCGTTCTTTAGTGTTTCAGGTTTAATGGATTTGAACTTTCATGTGCTAACACTTCAGTGACTTTATTGATTGCAGTTGACAGATGAGCAACCAAGATATAACATTCTAGAACGAGTCTGGGCAGAATAGTTTTGGTGTTATCAGTTCTATACATTTGGTACTTGAGGCATTCCTGAAATCCTGATATTTTTTAAGGTCTTGGGTATTTTAGTCACACGAATGGGAGCTTCGGGTAGGCAGATGGTAAAAGTAACTAGCTGATGGTCAGACCATGGGCAGGGGGACCACACCGGCATAAGGACCTCTAGACAGTGTGTAATTACCCAACGTAGAATATGGCCTTCTCGATGAGCGCATTCCTTAACCCATCAGATGTAATCAAAGGAGTCTTGGGCTTCCTTAACTTGTATTTTCACTTCACTTTGCCATTTCTGTCCTTACACATACTTGTCAATATATAGGTGTGTTATTATTAATAAATAGTAATCATTATTTAAGTTTTCTTGACAGTTACAGGATGTGGTATTTTGAATGATGCCTGGGTCAGTTTCCTAATGATGTAAGGATTTTTCCCTGCCATGCCACGCATTTCCCTACTCGCGTGGTGAAAAACATGTGGTCCTCTCCTCTGAAATGTGGGAACGTTTGCAGTTTCCTTACTCTAATATTTGTAGTTCAGTGTAAGTCCCGGTGTACAATGACTGCGTCTTGGCTTTTGCAGATGGCTCTGGTCCCAGGCAGTGCTCTCGAAGAGCACAATTAGGAATGCGAGCCGAGAGATGGGCAAGTAGCTGGTGTGGTGTGAGTAGTTTAAATTCAGTTTCTCATTGGAGAAGCAGTGCCTTTGATTCAGGTGTGAGTAGACCAAGCCCGGACATGAGGACTTGGTGCATATTGTCAATAGAGCTTGAGTTATAATAACCAATGGTTAGTTTCCGGGTTTGAGTAAGGCATCGGATTGCCACAGTGTTTAAGGCAGTTAGCACATCCAAACTTTTTGCAATTTAGCAATGTGCTTGAACAGTTTTGCTGGGGATTTTGATCTAGGAAAGTTCATTCATAAGGGATGTAATAATATTTGTGAGATTGTGGCATTTTACAATGGCACTATTCAGTTGTTTTGGCGTGTATTATGCTGAATGGGCTATATTGCCATGTGGCATGCTGTGGCATGCTATTTATACACGATCTCATGGTAATGTGCATTCGTACATGCAACCATCAGACATGTTATGTGTTTTGTTCACATCACCAGACTTAAGCATGAATTGTGTTTGTATATTCTGCCTTGTCTCAAGATTTAAGGTCTATTTTTTCAATTGAGAGAAATGTGACTGGCTCTATGGAAGCTATTCTATACACACCCTGGTGGCATGGAGTAAGATCTACATACACAATCACAGAGGCTATACTCACCTATAAAGACTGCATGGGCTATAGTTGCTCATAATAGCATCACATCATACAGTGAGGCTATATTCAATAATAACAGCCTGTGCATATTTTGAGAGCTATATTCACTAATGTCCTTGTGTCAAACTGGTGAATGTAAGAGGGTGAATACACATATCACCGGCCTCCCCTTTATAGCCTTACTGATCCGCTGCACGAGGGGGCGGGTATGACTTTGTGACACGCTTCTCCCCTTGGTTGGATTGTAGGGTGTTTATGTCAGATACAGTTAATCTGCGTATTCTTACTGATGTCGAAATCATGGGGGGAGCACAAAAGATATTGATATTTTATTTATTGCGTAAAGCTCTCATATTGTTCCAAAGAAAGGAGAATGTGGGTTACTACATGTTTTCTATATTCACATGTAGTTTGGATTAGATAGCTTTTGCACCATTATGGGCCATATGGTTAATATAGGTTTGGTTCACCTGGGTTGACAACTCCTGGTTTTGATTGGGGAGGCCCGCTAATGCTCCTATTGGGGTCCAAGAGAATTTCAGTACTTTAAATGGTGGGTCAGCGATAGCATACTGCTCTTGGGGTTTAGGGTTAAACAGGATTATAATATGTTATGTTATATAACAATTGCTTTTGAATATAGATTTGGAGAATATTAGGGCTAATTAGTTTGGTCTTATAGGGAACAAAGGAGGGCCATATAATATCGCAATGTGCTATAGATTGGATCGTTCCATTACATATTATTTTCAGATGCTCGGCCTTACAGTTAAATTATCGGAAATGATTTTCATTCTAAAGATTCAGGTTTTTACCAATTATTAATGGAACTCCAATAAGTTGGAGAGAGAGGGTTCTACATTTGATATTTTATTTGTATTCAATCGTTTATTTGTTGTTTTTTTGCTGTTACTGGTGCTGGAGCTATGCATATGACTTTGCAGAGATCTTCAAGTTCCCCTGTAAATTCCCCTTTATTCTACAGGACTTACTCCAACATTTATACAGGGCAGAAGCAAACCTCACTTAAAGTCTTGAAATGTCAATGGTCTAAACAATCCTGTTAAGATGAAAAAGGTCTGCACTTATTTAGGCAACCTGAGAGTGAATGTGGCTTTAATACAGGAGACAGTGTTACCTAAAGAGGAATCTGATAAGCTTTTCAGAGGTTGGGTAGTACAGGTGTTTTCATTGGTACATGCTTCTTAATCAAGGGAGGTTGCTATCTTGCTGTACAGAAATATGCCTGCAAACGAATTCCCAGAACAATGAGGGGAGAGTGATGTCAATATGCCTCAGGATCCAGGATTCAGAGATGTTATTGTCTAACATGTACACCCCATCAGACAATGAATGTGGTATTTTTCAATGAACTGTCAAGGTACTTGTAATCAAAGACCAGTGAGAACATAGTACTTCGGGGGCATTTTAATGAGGTGTTGGATGCTATGTTAGACAGAAGTGGAGAGTATGGTATGGTCTGGATCAAAGTGCACTTGAAGGAATTGTTAGTGAATTAGGGTTGTCTGTTGTTATGAGACCGGAGTGAGAAACTATACATTTTACTCTGGGGCTCATGATGTTTATTCGCAAATTGATATAATGTTGACCTCTAAAGGCCCAACGGAGGCTTGCCCAAGAATTGAAATTGGTGTTATCCATATCTCAGATCGTGTACTAGTTTCTATTTTAGTTGCTGTGGACTTTACGTTAATGAGGTCAAGCACTTGAAAATTGAAATCCTCATTGTTGTAGATTGATACAATTAAAGAAAAGATCATCAACGAGGCAGAGTTGCTGATGGGAAAAAAAACAAAAAACAGAAATGGAGTCCAAGATGAATTAATGATTTGGGAAGCCTTTAATTGCAACATGCGAGGTCTACTGTGTGGTCTAGCCAGCAAGGTCAAAGTGGAAACACATACATGAATCAGTTCAATTGGAAAAGAAAATTAAAATTCTTTCAAAGAGAATATGCAAGTATCAATTTGGACAAAACAAGAAGAAAATGGGTGGCAAAAAAAATATATGGGCAAAACAAATATGTTCATAAAAGGGAGATTTTGCTGTATTTAAGAAAATGTTTTTTAAAAAGTGTGCTTATTACTAGGATGGCGCGAGGTGTAGCCATCTATTAACTCACCGACTGAAAATATGCAAGTATCAATTTGGACAAAACAAGAAGAAAATAGGTGGCAAAAAAAAAATATATGGGCAAAACAAATATTTTCAGAAAAGGCAGAATTTGCTGTATTTAAAAAAAAAAAAGAAAACATTAAAAAGTTGCTTATTACTAGTATGGCGAGAAGTGTAGCCATCTATTAACTCACCAACTGAAGAAGCTTTCTGGTGATAAAGCTATCAACACAATCAGTAGGGAGTCTGGAGAAATGACATAAAACCCAGAATGCAATCACCTGGCCTTGGTGGCATTCCAATGGAATTTTATAAAATTATGCCAAATGTGGTGTATGATGTGATTTAATATATGTTGGATTCATCACTAAAAATGAATGAACTTCCAGCTACTTTCAGACATTCCAACATAGATCTGATCCATGAGAAAGAAAAGAACATTGTTACACTGGGGGGTTTCGGGTCTATCAGTTTAATACATACTGATTGCAAGATTTTGGCAAAACTACCAACAAAAAGATTGGAAAGAATCTTACTGGCAATTAAAAACGACGATCAAGCAGGGTTTGTGAAAGGGAGGCACTCTGCAAAAACACGTGAAGGCTAATACGAACAATATGGGGGGGGGGAAATAATTGAATACAATGGTCTCTGTGCTGTCATAGGATGCCTTTGACTGGATAGATTGGTGTTTTAGTTTCAGAACGATGGAGAAATGACATTTTAATCAATGCTTCTTGAAGTGGGTTCAGTTGCTGTACAAACACTCCACTGCCACTGTTACAATGAATGGCCTTAAGTCTAAATCATTTCACTTGGAACGAGGTAGTAGACAGAGATGTTAATTTTTGCCATTGCCTTTTGTGAATGCGCTTGAGAGTTTAGCAGAATGGATTTCAGGAGATAACAGTTTCCAAGGAGTTAACTTTGGGGGAACTAAAAAAAAAAAAAAACTCTGGTTGTATGCAGATGTTGCTGGTGCTGTAGGACCTTGAGCGTGGCTCTCTGGGTATTGGATTGATTGGTCAAAAACAGAATCAATGCTGATTACAGAATTCCACCATAGAGAAGATGTACAACAATGTGGGTGGGGTCTGTTGGTATCCAAATAAGGTACAATATATGGCTGTTTGTCTCACAAGAAATCTGAAGGAAATGGTGATGCTGAATATGGCCCTGGCTCTATCCAGACTTAAGGATGATTCGGGGAGTGGGTCTGTTCTGAAACTGTCTTTATGGGGTAAAGTGAATGCAACCCAGACCCCTTTATTCGGCAAAAATCAATTGGTTAATGACTTAAATTGAGCTATTCAAAAAATGTTATGGGGTGGAAGGCCTCCTAGACTGGCGAGCTGGACGTTACAACAGGCTGTCAGTAGAGGGGGTGTTAGTGGACCCAATTCTGAACTCTATCAATTGTCATTTTCGGTAATTCATATATTGCCATTCCTGAGTGACCCACCGGAGGAGTGGGTAACATCAGAGTCCAATACAATAGTCCCAATGGAGCCCAGGGCTCTATTTACAATGGTTTACCAACAGAATATCTGAGGTGGTGCTGGTGAGCTCTGTCACAGAAACTAGGAGTAGACCCATATGTGGCGGGGAAAGCGTCACTGTGGTTTAATCCTGAAATATCAGACATGGCTAAAGGGTTGTACAAGTCGCTTTGGCATCTAGCAGGAGTGGACCAGACAGAAGACTTTTAATGGAAACTTGATTCCTTATGAGGCTTTAAAGAATATGAGAGTCATGGATGGATGTACATCTGGTCAGTATAGAATATAGAATGTTAAAAAATGCCATCTCCAGAACGTGTGGCGTAGATAATGTCGAACTGGGCGGAGAATACATAGCAAAGTCACATGAACAGACTGCTTCAGGAGTTCATAGTGCCTCATTGGCATACTCATTGCTCCAGAAGTTGGATCCCTGGAATACAAGATAGATGTCAAACATAACAGGTGTATTTGTAGTGCACACATTCACCCCCAGGGGGGCATCTTGGCGCTATTGACAGTGTGAGATAGCTGAGGCCCTCCTCACATCTCTCCCCCAGGTACCCTCTTCTCGTGAGGCCAGGGAAAGGGAGGATCCCCTGGCTGGAGGAGAATTCGGGAGTGGGGAGAGTATGTCCTTAGGTGAGACCTGGTATCCCCCATTTTCCTTTCACAATGACCCCTCCATCTCTCAAGGCTTTACAGACTTTTGTCAGCCCTTTCCCTGTGATTCCCCTAACGCATTCCCAAAATACACCAGTATGCTGCTGGGACGAAGAAGATGACACCTAGAACAAAACATCCTCACTTTGTGAAAGCGCACACCTATCAACCCGAGCTAAGTACTGGGATGGGGAAGAGGACAACAGGAGTAAAGCATGATGACTACTGTTTGAGTGGTGAGCAGTCTTGTTATTTTTGGAATGAAAATGGAGGTGGGAACTTTAAAAGGTGGAATCTCGATGGAAATGGAGCCAGATGTGGGAGAACGCCCATGAACTGCTGGGTGCAGACACACCTCTCTGGTGAAGCGGTGTGGCAGGAAGAGCACTCAAGACCTGTGGAAAAGTGCAGAGCATATGCAGGGGAAGCATAGGTACAGGACGCTGGAGGCCGGTGACAAGCAAAAAAGAAGGAGGCCGACGGGACCGAGGGAACCAGTCCTGTGAGTTCTGTGTTGCATACGAAGGACTGCTGGAGTGCGCGTGTGTAGTGATACACAAAATTGCAAATTTGCCAATCAGTGCTTTAGATGACAGCATTAGCCGCTGAAAGCCAATAGTTTATTCAAAGTATGTGCCAAAAATGCTGACAGTAGTCTGTTGTAGCACTTCCATTACGCAGTAGTGAGCTACAAGGAATATGCAGGCCTAGTAGGGGTGGTAGGTCACATTATGCATTGTAGATAGACACAGGCAGGGCGAAGGCCCCAGCTCTGTAGCTAATAGACATTATTGGAGTGTTTGGAACATTATGGCACCTATATAGCGCTTAGATAGCCAGTCTTAAGCGCTATGAACACTAAGCTATGAGTGCATGCCTTTTAGAGCTTGCTCACATGGGGTTAATTCATCTCGGCTTCTCTTAGAATATTCTGCCTTTCTAACGGTAGCCCTGCATGGCTTCGTAAACAAATCCTCTTTCTCTGAGAAGGCACTAATAAGACATTCCTGAGCTTTCGCGCAGATGGGCTCCAAGTAGGGAGGGACACAGAAAAGGAGCACAGTGGAAATTCACAGAGTTGGGTTTTTCCATGAGCAAGCCTATATTTTGCACAGGGAAAGTTCTGGAACTGTGCGTCATGGACTGACAGCACAAGATTATAAAAATGCATGCCCACATGACTCAGGTGGGAGATCGATCTGTGGACTTGGTTCGAGCAAGATCAAGTGTCCGGAATTTGTGACTCTGTCGGTACCCTACAGCGCTGTCCTCTGAGCGGGGCTTGTTACAGCTAGCTTATGAGGGCCAGGGTCTCCCAGTGCTGATTGAAGGGGCGTAAGACTGTGTTTCTCTATGTTTCTCTATGTTTCTCTATGTTTCTCTAAGTTCTATGTTTCTCTATATTTTGCATTTCTCCAAGTTTTGTGCTTTGTAATCTTCTCTAACTTGAATCCCAAGATATTGCTGAAATTCACTGTTTAGAATAAATACTAAAACTTTTTGAAGGTGTCATTTGTCACTAGCATGAGTTCACTGCTCGGCACAATAGAACCTGTATTTTGGGCTGAATTGGGTAATTATTGCTCCCAAGGGCTGGTCCCGAGGAAGATTTGCTCAATATCAAGACAGCGTGTCACAGAAGACTGCTGGAAACCCGTGGCGACGGAGGCCCTGGAAAGAAGCCGTAAGACCAACTGGTGAGTGAAACCAGAAGAGTGAAAACCGAGCTAGCAGGCGGTCATAGAAATAAAGCTATGGACATTCATATAAATGGAAAACACGCATTGCTATGTGAAATTAAAGCAAATATAAGGCACTTTGAATACTGAAGGAAACACAAGCAAGTTAAACCGGATATAGGGTATTTTGAATATCAAACAAAATGAAAGCAAGTTGGGAACACTCTTAATAACACTCTTAATAATAAAGAATAATTCTTCCAAAAGCACATGAGTAATTTGTTCGCTCACCTGGCTCAGAGCGAACACGCCGATAGAAATAAAATGATGGAGGCATTATTGGAAACTTTGAAATGGATGAACAAAAACACAAATAGCAAGAATTCCTCTGTGACACCTGATATTATTCCAAATAATATCATAAAGAACACACATTTGGCTGCGACGAATACATGTACAACTATGATTCATGGAAATGAGCAATCCCAATGGTTGCAGTATCTATAAAGACAACAAATCAACAAACTAATAGAAGGAAAAGAAGCCAAAACCAAAACAATGGCATTGAAAAACAACAAAGAAATGAGGGTATCTTGCTTTCGAACCCAGACAACGTACAAGAAATAAGCGATGAGAACAATCTAATGGAATCACGCGTAACTATTGATGCTGAGAGTACACTTGCTCAATTTGAAACAGAGCACATTGATGTTAACACACCTTGTAAAGAGAATTGAAATTAAAACGTCCCCATCGACTTGAGTCCCAGAAGGGTCCTACGTGCCGCAGACGCGGGCATATGTGAGAAATTGAAAAAATCGCAGCGAAGGGTACACATGGATAATGTACCTAACCATAAAGGAAAAGGGCCCATCCAATGTACACAGAAATCAAAAATCTTCGAAGAAGCCCGCGACCAATGACACATGGTTCAAGAGCATTTCTGAGAAACCTACCCATGCACCCTCCACTAAATAAATTAATTGAAAATGGGAATAGAACAAGGCTCCAGGATACTGACAATTGCACAGCACCGATTATTGGCCCGTCAACAAGTAAGACAGCAGCCCAGAAAGCTGCTAGCATAAATGAGACTGGAAAAGAGTCACCCTCCAATTCCAACAGAGGTAAACAGAATGATTGACCTCAACCCGTTAGAAGATTTATCCGAATATTTGGAAGAAAATTAAGAGTGCTACACAAGTTGGTGCGAAACATCACACTTAGCTCCAGCCAAAGCAGTTGTAGCCTCCCCCATACAGGCTCTTGCAAGGAAAAACAAAGTAACTGAAAGAACTGAGTCTGATAACGAAGGAACAATAGTGCAGAAAAGAAGAGGGTCACCCAACTTCATGACACTCTCTGAAAAACAACAACAGCTACAAAAGACTTTCAAGGACAATGAATGCAAGAATCAGACTAATAAGAAGATCTGCCGTTTTGAACCCAAACTAAACAAAGAGAGTGCAGTTACCACCCAAGGTTTTAATCGCTATCTAGAGGAAGTGACAGTAAAGGCAAAGGAAATGAACCGGGTAAGGTATTACTCGAAAACATCTTGACTGAAAAAATGAAGTCAATTTGAACACAGGAATTGTTATACAGCTACTCCCCTGCCTTCCAGCATTAAAATCCTTTTTGTCCGATGACATTGCAATAATTGAATACATGCAAAAAATCTAGTCTGGACCGGATCTGCCTACATCTAAAATCGAACTCAGCAAAAAAAGCGTGATTGAACGCTCAAGCTACTCTGTTACAATTCGGCTTTGATCTAAGAGAATATAACAACTACTGTGTCAATAAGCATAACATCAGGAAAAATGAGTCAAATAGCATTGACAGATGCCAGTAAACAAAACAACAAGAGATGAAGAATTCATATCTCGAGAGGCCAATTACTGTTACCTTCAATAACTTAGCAAATCATTCGTCCCAAGAAGAATGGAAACCCGTCTAGATCATCAGAGAGGACTGTGGGATGTTTTTACCCATGCATCCGAGCCCTACCTCAAAAACTGTGCAGTACTGGCATTGAAAACATCATGATGACCAGAGCTTCCCAGAAAATACCCAGGGAAATGCAGGAAGAATAGGCTGCCACCCATCTTTGCCTATGTTATGGGCACAGAAGGGCACTGCCTAAAACCACCATTGGACTACCCACACAGTAGCCTGAAACCATTGGGAATGGCAATGCTGATTGCCAAAAGCAACCTAGAATTGTGGGGAATACATTTTCTTAAATCCCAAAAATGGGTGCATTACCAGTACTCACCACTATCAGAAAGCCGGCAGTTTAAAACCACATCAGATTTTACTTTTTTGTATAAAACTGAATAATTGAACCCAAAGCAGGCCAAAGAAAGACTTACTGAGAGGTGGATACAATGTAAAGTTATATTCCGAAGTGACTTGAAGGTTATAACAAGACTAGCTGAGCTGTGGATTTCAGCAGTTTAAGTAAATTTGGACTGAAAGACACTAAAAATCTAAATGTTTAAAAGAAATGAGTGACCTATTTCTGAGTGTCACATAGGTTGCAATTGTTTAAATGTCATAGTTTTAAACTTAGAATCAGCATTCTAGCTGCATATGTAAAATTGTATGTTTATTTGAATGCAGAAAACTGGGGAACAGAAATGACATGTAGCTAAAAACTGGCTTAAAGAGATTCCAATTTTGCCTGGCAACTACCCCCCATCAGGAGTGAAACTTGAGTCACAGCTGTGTTCCTAGGCCTATCTGCCTTTTGCTGGCCACACTAAGGATATGCCATCTCTCTGATAATTGAATTAAGGGGAGCCCCCACAGAATACAGGAGCTCTGAACAAAGCCCTGTCCTGACTCAGGCAAATGTTTTATTGGCGGGAGTCGTAAATGGAGCTTCCTCCTGGAAGGAAAGGGGAGGGGCACTGTCTGTGAGAGCAAGCTGGCTTGGCAGAACTGGAAAAAACAGAAATTCAACCTTGTGCTGGGGGGAAACCACACCACTTTGGGGCCAGAACATAACTCTAAAAAGATGGATCATTCATAGAGCGGACTTGTGAAAATTTTATAAATGATACCATAATTCTTGTGATTTTTCTGCCCACATTTTAAGACGTGTTAGGACCCGGTGGTATGATCTGGGGGAAACTAGCAGTTAAGAGGGTATTACTCTAAATGTATGCATGTTAAAAATCTGACACTTCATCAATTAATGTCCATACTCCTTGCGCGCATGTGTGTAAATTTGGGTTAATGTCCGAAATTGCAAAATCAGTTAAAAAGTGCAAATGTTGCCATTTCTGAATGCAAGCCCCCAGGAAGAGCAGATTTGGACAGGGTATACCTCCTGTGATATGTGAGGGGTGCATGTAATTTTAAACAAATGTGTACCTGTGCAAATATGTCTTTTTTTTTTATCAAATATAGATTGTGTGCAATTTGACAGGGGAGTGTCCTCTCTGCAAGCCATAAAATGACATCGCTCTGACTCACAGTTCCTTCCCCAATCAAGGGGAAGAGGAGGAAGTGGCCAATGGCAAGTGGAGAGGGGTAGGGTCTAGTGATGCTGCACACACACCAATTTTAAAAACAGATAAAAGCAGACAGACAGGACAGATAGGGACCTTCATTTCCATCTGCTGCGGGACGCTCTGCCGGAAAAATCCATACTCTACCTCCATCAACCTCCAGAAAGCCAACATAGAGACTTCAATCTATCCACCTTCAGAGACCCAGACCAGACCAGCAGAGTAGAGCTGACCCAGACCGCTGTTAGCAGAACCAGAGAGCTGAACCGGAGTCCAGTCCAAAACCTGACCAGATCCGTGGCGAGGCATATTTCTAAATATATTGTGAGTACCTAGCAGAACTGTTCAGAACCAATCTCTTAGTTAAAATAATCTAATCCAAGCTATTTTAATCTAAGTAGAACTGTCCTTTGCAAGCTGCACCCTGTCATTTGTTAATTCTGCAGCTGCACAACTGACACATGTCATTTTCAAAGCTTCACTTGTCAAATTGAGTAACTTTTAAAGTTGCAAATCCGAAAAACAACCTTCACAGAATCGCTCATATCTCCGCGACCGTTTGTCTTAGAGACTTGCAGTAACTTTCATCTGGAAGCTGAGATCCTAGGCTGTCCTAGGATCCCAAAATGATATTGCTAGCACTTGTAGTTCCTCTGTAATCGCGCCCGGCGCACTTGCGAATTTTACCGCGATTTGCAAATTTCTCCACGTGTAAAAACAGCCGCTTCCGTGCTTCCATTTGCCAGAAATTCGTTTAACCTGCTAATCATCCCTGAATCATTGCAAGAGTGAGCCTGGACTAATATTAACTAGATTCCACTCACCCTGAACCTCTAGAGGGAATTCAAAGCATTTTTAGCATATCTTTTTCACTTCATTGCCAGCACATATAAAAGCATTTTGGGCCTGTGTTTCAAACTTTTGTAGTCTAAGCTTGCTGGGGTGAACTGAATCACATTTGATTGCATTTCTGAGAACTGTGTGCCTTCCTTCCATTTCCTTGCATTTGTATAAAGGGGGGGAGTGGATTGCCAGAGAAAAGTGATTACATTGTTTTGTTGAAATCATATTGAGTATTTTCTGTACGGCCTTTCATTCAACATTGCATCCATTTGAACCATAAAAGTATTGTTGCTATCTTATCCATCCTATAACCACTCATCATTGATTATAAAGAAGTGTGCTAGTGCCAGATTCTCCGTTGCTAATCTTTATCATATCAGATTAAGTGTGACATTTAATTATTAATGTATTATAAAGTGTGATATATATATCTATTGTTTAAATTATCAAATAAACCTTTTAACTTGCAAAACAGAACTACTTCTTGACTCAGTGGGGTCAGGAGGATTCCAAGAGAGGGGTGTTATATAGGGGTAGTCATCCAGAACGCATGAACTGGACATACAGATATATCAATAAGGGTTTTCATTCAGTATTCTAGACTAGGCGTTGACTTAGCTGTAGTGCTGAGTTGAATCCTCTTACAAATTGGGGGCTCGTGCCGTACGTTTGGGTTAGATTTACCATGTGTGCAGATTAATACAGCATGCCAGCTCACCAGATACACATATCCGGTCGGATCACCACGCTGTGTTACGCTGTAAAGCACTCCTCAAAGGAACGCTCTAAGGAAAAGGTCTGTTTTGCAAAAATAAAATACAAACTTCTGTAAGTCAGGACAGAGACCAATCTCTAGAATGACGACCTTAGTAGACATGAAAATAGCCAGAGAGCACTTCTTACATAAGTTATTTGTGAGAGGTGAGTGGACTCACCAGGACCAAACAGTCTGGTTGCAGGCCATCACGCAACAGGTCACAGAAACAGGGTCAGATATATGGAGAGATCAGGGTCCCTTACATGTGGCCCTGAGTGAACTATATATGTCCTCTAAGGCCAAGGATGAGCACAACAAGATTGCCAGGGTAGCGGCATATTTATATTTACATATGGGAGCCATGCAGGACAAATGTGCTGAAGGCCAAGATTTGGCGAGTAGGCAACTGCTGGCATTACAGAAGGCCCAATCTGATCTGGACTCTTCTGAGCAGAGGCTGCAGAGGAGCGAGGAGTCAGAAAATGATAGTAGGCAGTATATCATTAAAATAAAAGAGGACATGGATATACTGCAACAGGAAAAGGCTGACCAGGATACTAGATTTCTGGCCCTGCAGAAGGAGCACCAAGACAGTTTGGACTCCTTACTGCAGAGCCAGAAAAAGCTGGAGCAACAATTAGACTTTAACAGGGCATGCACGGAGCAGGTAGCCACCCTGCAAAGTCATCTAGATAGAGTGAAGGTAGAGACCAACAAGCTGATTTTGAAAGACCTGGATACCCAGGCAGAGTTTGATGAAGAACGCCAGAAAGCTGGTGCCTTTCAAAGGCAGAGGGATGACCTGGCGGCACAAATGCAGGCTCTTAGTCAGGAAAGAGACGCCTTAGGCCAGGAAGTCTGCCATTTAAACAGAAAAATGGAAGAAAATCACCTGGCCCACCAGGGACTGGGTGACCTCCAAAAAGAACACCAGAACTTGTTAGAGCACACCAGGAGGGTGGAGGATGCTCTAGCAAGAAAGGAGCAGGCCAATAGGGACACAGCTCAGGAGGTAACCCTCCTGCAGCAAAGACTGGCCCAGTGCTCCAGGACCAATCAGGAAACACAGAGAGAGAATGAGGCTCTCTGCCAGCACAATGATAGACTCCAACAACAGGTAGCGATGCAGGAGAGACTGATAGAGTCTAGTAAGGCCTTAACTGAGGAACTGAAGGCGCAGGCTCTTGCATTGCAACAGGGAGCAGGGGCGGATAGAGATGAGGTTCGCTGGGAAAGAGAAACTCCTGAGCATAACCCCAGGAGCCCTAGTACCAGAGGCCTTTATCTCTCTCGGTCCCTGGACTCTGCCACCCCCATGTCCCCAGGCGCACATGAGCACAGGGCCACAGGGATGGCAGATTACTATCCAGCCAGAAGCATGGGGCTCATAGGCCAGTTCCACCCAGGAATGGAGGGGCGGGCATCCGGGTATGGGCACCCCAGCACAGTGCAATTTAATGGGGAACCCCAGGAGAGTAGGCCCATTAAGGGCATCCTGAAAACCTCTGCCCAGTTAGGTCAGTGGGGGGGTACCCATCAAATCCTGGCAGCAAGGAGGGATCTGAAGACTCCTCTGAGCGGTACAGGACACAGGAGACCAGGTCCCCACATTCTGCCAGCCATTCCCAGGCTCGCAGAATCCGGGAAAACCTGGAAGAACAGATGGGAACCTCTGGGAGCAGTGCCTCTGAGTCAGAAGATGAATGGACCAGGGTTACCCGTACCAAAAGGGCCAATAAGACAAAAAGGGCCTTGCTTAAGGACCCCTTAAAGCAGATTAAGGCAATCAGGAGCGTTATCATGCCTTATCATAAGAATGCCAAGTATTCTGTTTGGGAGCACTTAGAGTTGTTTGAGCAAATGATGGAGACTTTCCATTTGAAGGACAGCCAAAGCTGTATTCAATATGTAAAGTGGACCTTCTCCCCGGAATACTCCAGTTTCTTTGCGGGGCTGGAGGACCAAAATCATTTAAGATGGTCCACCTATAAGGCGGCCATCTTGAAACATTTTTCTACTCATAGAAATCCTCAAGAGGCTCGCAAGGCAGCCTACAATTTACAATGTGGGGAGGGAGGATCAGGCCCCACAAGAATTTGTGCAAGAACTGAAATGTGCTTTTGCGCAGACCACCAGAAGGGTGCGCACAGACAGTAGAGAATTCATTAATACATTTTTTCATGCCTTGCCCAAACACATAATGACCCAGCTCGTGAGGGATTTTCACGAGAAAAGATCTTTAGACTGGGTCATTGAACAGGCGACCCGGATCTATGAGGTGCAGAAGCCAATCGAAAATAAAAATAATGCGCCCAAAAACCCCAAAGCCAACAACACCCCTGCTGCTGCCAAGGTGGCAGAGGTAAAGGTCACCCTCGTTTTAGATTTGGAGATGGGGGGGCCTAAAAACCTACCTGCACCTAATAATGCTAGGCCCAGAAGGTTCTCGGGCCAGTCACAGACAGGGAGCCAGGGAGGCAGCCCCACAAATGGGGTGCCTCGCTCTCCTGATTATGTAAGTCCTCGCTACAAAGGTAACAGTCCAATCCTGGGTTATGTGTGGACTCCCCCAGCCCAAGGGGGGGGGATCCAACCGATCACCGAACCCAGGGAACTTCCCTCCAAACTTCCCACAGGAGGGCAGAAATTTACCAAACCCTGGGCAGAACTTTTTCCCCAGATATCCACCCGACTTTCAGCCCCAAAACCATCCATCCTTCTTTCCCCAATTCCCTGAGCCCAGACCACTGAATCCGGGAGAGGGGAGGTCAAGGGTGGAGGGGTACCAAAATCTTCCCAACCAGGAGTACTACCAAAGAAGGGATAGCTACCCTTCCCGGGATCAGCCCAGGGGAGAAAACAGGGCCCCGTATCAGCCTGAGCGGGTTTCCCAGTTAGAGCGCCAGGTTCAAAACATGGCGCGGGATCTGGGTCACATACTGAGGGCTCAGCAGAACCCTCAGATGGGCGTGCCGGCGCAGAACGCACCCAACTCTGGACCTGGTGCTCCAGAACAATGACGGGGGCAGCACCCCGATAACTCACCGGTTCCCAGGGAGGAGGCACAAATGGAAGGGGGGTGTAAAGCCTTGGAGGAAGCTTCCTTCCTCACTTGTAAACAGCCCCTGGAAACCCAGGAACCAGAAACAAAATCTCTTGCCCCGGAAAGTCTGCCTCCAAAGGAGCAGAGGGGGGGTAGGAGAAACAAAAGACCCAAACAGACTCAGTTTGAGGAGGAAGTACAGATCTTCCAATTTGAGGGAGAGGGATCCTCAGAGGATCCTGGGAAAAGGATCTTCTCCTTCAGAGAGGGGGGAACTCCTCCCAAAGAAAAATGGGTCCCTAAGGATGAAAATCCAGACTGGGGAGATGTGGAGACTGAGCTACCGCCGCCCACCATCTCATCCCAGAACCAACAGCAAGAAAATCCCCTGGTTCAAACCCATCCTGGTGACTGCCTCCAAAAAGGGCGGGGCGGCCCAGAACCGGAGCCAGGGGAACCCACCATGGCTCTGATCTCCAGTTGCCAACTTTTTCTTTCAGATTCCCAAGGCTCTCCACAGAATTCTGCCCAAATCTCTTCGCTAGCGATGTCCAAAACCAGAAAGTTAGCCCACCAGTTGTCCAAAAATGTGCATTATCTGTGCCCCCTTGAGGAGAAGGAGGGAAGATATTATGCCCCGGTACAAGTACAGGGGCAGGGTACGATTTCAGCGCTGGTGGACACGGGATCTCAAGCTACCCTTCTGTCCAGAAGGGCCTTTGACGAACTGAATGCAGGAAGGGGAGAGAATTACCAAATTCCTCTCACCTCTCTTCCTGGACAACTGCAGAACTTTGACGGGAAGGAAATTCCCGTTGAGGGGACTGCAGACTTGGACATTAAGATCGGGCGACACAAGGTGAAACACCCGGTCATAGTAGTGACTCCAGAGGGCACCCCTTGTTTACTGGGGAATGACCTCCTGAGAAGGTTGTCACCCCTAATAGATTGCGTAAACAAGGTCCACTGGACCCAGACTAGCCGACCAATAAAATTAAAACAGAGTGTTAACCATGTTAGTTTAAACGGCACATGCCACATGGTTGAACAAAAATCTGACCAAGTAGAATTCCACTTCCAGAATAACCAAATTCCAGACGTGACAGTAATAGCGGTAGGACAACAGACTGGTGATGGGGGGTCCTCTCTATTTCTGAAAATCAACCTTCCTTCCAGTTTAAGGTGGTATTCCACCCTGGAAGGAAACACCCTGAAATTCTTTACTAATCCACAATCTGATATTACCACTCCTATAGTCCAGGAAGATGTGAAATCAGCTCAGAGCCTGGCTGATATTCAGCAAATCGGAGAGCAGTTGTTCATCCCTGTTCAGTTAAATGATGGGAAAGACTCTGTTCTCGCCCGAGTGTGTTTTAACAACGGTAAGAGCTTCATCAGCGAAGCCATGTTTCGCCAACTCCCAAAAGATCCAGCATTCCCACCTTCAAACTGATAGACAAATGGGAAATGGACCTGGAAGCACCTAATTGGTGTATGCTCAAAATCTCCATTGGCAACAAGAGCATAGTCCATAATTGTTGGGTCGTGCGAGACGTCTCTGCCGCCTTTTACTTAGGCAGTGACATTCTCAATCGCTTTGCCATTAGTTTGGACCTAGTAAACTTCAAAGCTTGGTCCCGATTAGCGGATAATCCCATGGGCTTTGATGATCCAGAAAAAGCATTTAGGTCAGCTCAATTGCTACCTTATGCAGTTGAAATTCAGACTAAAGAGGAAGTCACCATCCCAGAAAGGACCCGACAATTCTCCCTGGAAGTGAAAGCTAAAAGAGGACAACATTTGAAAAACCCTGATGCTTACATACATCTAAACGCTTCTCTCCAACAGCAAGGGTTGGGGGTAAACCCAACACCATTAGTCAACACAGAACATGACACCATTCCAATAGAGGTGGATAACAGCGACATAAAGAGTATTACTCTAGCCGCAGGCACCATATTGGAATGGTGGTTGATGACCGACATTTTTCCATTCATTTAGGTAATGAACTGTTAGGGCCAATCCCCAAGGACTGCGTTGACAGTGACAGTGAGGACCATACAACACCAGACAGGATTTTTACCCGGCATGGGGGGAACTTCCTGGTGTACACTTCCTGCCCCTATGGTAAGGAAGATGTGACTTGTGACTTCAGGAGGGATGAGGTGATTTTCCAGGTGCATGAGGGCTGCCTTTCCCACCTGAAGCCTCCGGTCCAAATCAGCACTCTGACCAGGGACTTCTCCACCCAGCTGGAGGAGGCCGCGGAGATAGCCAAACCAGAAGTCTTTCCAGGCTTCAGGCAGATGGTGGAAGAGAGAGTCAACCTAGCTGATGCCTGTGTGACTCTGGAACAAAAGCAAAAGTTGAAACAAGTTTTCTTGGATTTCCAAGATCTCTTTGCGGTAGACTCATATGACTGTGGTCGCACTGACATCCACACAACAACAATCCCCACGGACCCTGGCATGACTCCTGTGTTTGTGAAGCAATATCGCTTGCCTCTCGCATCAATGGAGTCCCTTACTGAAATAATTAAGAACCTTGAGTCCCGGGGAATAATCCGTCCAGTCCACAGCACCTTCAATAATCCGGTGCTGGGAATATTCAAGCCGAACGGCCAGTGGAGACTCTGTGCTGACCTTAGGGAGCTCAACAAACGGGTCTATACTTCCCGTTGGCCTCTGCCCTACATTGACCAAGGGCTGGCCCAGATTCAGGGGTCACAGGTATTCACTGCAATAGACCTGACCAATGGATACTGGACCGTGCCTGTCAGCAGGGAGGACCAATACAAACTGGCTTTTACATTTGGGGGCCAGCAGTACACATGGACCCGGACTCCCTTCGGATACCTCAACTCCGGCAATGAATTCAACATTTCCCTACATAAGGCCATGCCCGACCTGGGTGCGAGGGGTAACCTGGCTTATGTAGATGATGTCCTCATCAAAAGTTCATCTGTGGAGGAACACATAGCGGAGATCCGTTATGTTCTGACACAGTTGAGGGAGCCGGAGCAAAACTTTCCTTTCAGAAAGCACAGTGGTGTAGAACCCGTGTTAATTTCTTGGGGCATGAGATTACTCCTCAGGGTCTCTGTCCCCAGGAAAAGAAAGTGGAAGCACTTCAGAAACTGAAAGACCCCACAACTCTGCGGGAACTATGGAGCCTCCTTGGACTGACTAATTACAGCAGAAAGTTCATTGAGGGCTACGCAGAGATCACCAGACCCCTGATTCATCTCCTGAAGGGGGGGGGTCAAGTGGGAATGGGGTCCAGAACAAGCCGAGGCGTTAAAACAACTCAAAAGAAGCCTCTCACAAGCGCCTTGCCTAGCTTACCCTGTCAGAAACAAGGAGTTCTTCCTGGAGACGAGGTTCTCTAATACGTGCTTGACGGCCGTATTATACCAAAAGCATGACAAGGTCAATAAAGTAATCTCCTATGCGAGCAAAACTTTATCCTATGTGGAGGAAAAATTCAACGATTGTGAGAAGGCACTCCTGGCAATGGTGTGGGCATTGAAGAATTACCGCCCGTTTATCCAGGGGGAACACATCATAGTGGAGACTCCACACCAGCCTCTGCAATATCTCCAAAGTGACAGAATCCGGGCCGGAAATGTGAGTAATTCCCGAATTACTTCCTGGATTCTGTCAATGCAAGGCTTTCCTGTGGAGGTCAGATATGGCCAAAACAAGAAGAGTCCCCTCGCGCAAGGTCTGGCTGACTTGCATGATTGTGCCAGAGAAAACTGTCTCGAGGACGAAAGTCTAAAAATCAAGGACAACATGGAGGCATACCTTAATTCCCCACACAAAGTCTTTGAAGAAGACAAGTGTGAGGGAATGCCGACTGTCTATGTGGATGGATGCTCTTACCATGTTGACAACAACGGGGAGAAAGAACTGGTGGCCGGCGTAGGGAATGCATGGGTGAATGAGTCCCCAGAACCCTCTGCTGGATACAAAATTGGTCCCCGAAGTAGTCAGGTGGCAGAATTGATGGCTGTGCATCAGGCCATCCTCACTGCTGTCCAGCATCAACTCCACAAACTGGTCATAATCACAGATTCGGATTATGTACGGAACGGGTTCGTGGAGCACCTGTTTAATTGGAAAACCAGAGGCATGTTATGTGCTAACAACAAACCCTTGAAACATGGGAAGTTGATTCAAAACATTGATGACCTCGTCACCTCGAATGGGATGACCATCTATTGGAAAAAGATCAAGGGTCATTCCAAAGTAGAGGGACCAGACAAAACTGGAAATGACTTAGCTGATCAGCTGGCCAAAACCGGGGCCATCCAAGGGGATCTAATTGAGATTGAGTCCCTGTTGGGGGAAATCCAGGTCACTGCTATCACTAGGTCCCAGACAAATGCTCACAACAACCTTTCAATTGCACAATGGAGTAAGGAGACCCCTGATGCTGATTTGATTACCGCTCAGAAGGGGGATCCAATAATTGGGAAATTTTACCAGCACCTTGAGGACCATGAAAACTTTCCCCTGACGGATACCGATTACATTGGGAAAGAGGACCTAAGAGTGTTGATGAAATGTCCAAAAATGTTCCGGATCCAAGACGGTTTGCTGGTAAGGAAATCCAAAGCTGGCCACGATCAGTGGGTGGTTCCTACCTCATTCCGAAGCCTGATGTTAAGTCACGCCCATGATGCGGCCACCGCCGGTCATAGGGGGTTTCACACAACATTGGAAATCTTAAGAGAGGTTGCATACTGGCCACACATGGGGCAGGACCTCGACCAATACTTGAAGGGGTGTCTTGTGTGTGCACAATTTCAGCCATCATCCCTCAAACACCGTGCGCCTCTCCAAAAGAGGGGGATGACACTGCCATGGTCAGATTTACAAATCGACTTTGTAGGCCCTGTGATTCACTCTGCTAGGGGGAATAAGTACATGTTGACTGTGACATGCTTGTTTACCAAGTGGGTGGAATGTCTCCCAGCCCCAAACTGCAAGGCAGAAACAGCAGCTGCCTTGATGATCAACCACATCTTTTCCCGTTGTGGTCTACCTCAAAGGATTGAGTCAGACAGAGGTAGCCACTTCACCAGTGAAGTAATGACAAAGATGTGGGAGATACTGGGGGTCAAAAGGAAGTTACATATTGCTTACAGGCCAGCTTCTTCTGGGGCAGTAGAGAGATACAACCGGACAATTGTGAGCATTTTAAAGAAGTTTGTGGCAGATTCTGGGCCAAGTTGGGATATCCGATTACCTCTGGTCCTAATGGCCATCAGATCTACCCCTTCATCTGCAACCAAAATGTCACCATTTGAGTTGATGACTGGGCGCAAGATGGTGCTTCCCCAGCATTTGCTCTATAGGACCCAAGAGCAGACACTAATAAATGCCTCCACAACTCATGAGTATGTGGAGAATTTAAGGAAACACCTTCAACATGCTTTTGCTTATGCTCAACGGAATCTAGAAAGATCAGCTGATAGCATGAAGACCCACTATGACCTGCAAACTTCCAGGAAGGAATATCAGGTGGGGGACCGAGTCTATCTATACAATTTCCAAAGGAACCAGGCCAAACAACAAACATTTTTGCCTACATGGAAAGGACCCTTTGAGATCATAGACAAAATCTCCCCTGTAGCCTACAAGATCCGCATCCCCAAAGGCGGTTCGGCAGAGGGGGAAGACAAGTGGGTCCACATAAACCAGTTGTAATGTTGCCATCCCAGGCACGCTCTGCAACAACTGGAGGAATCCTCTGGAATCCTAGCGGGTACTGTCTCAGACTAATTCAGTTCCCATCATAAAACATACCACATCTAGTCTCTAAAATATTGTGATTTGCATGAAACTGTCTCTTAGTTATACTGTTTTTTTTTTCCAAAATAAGAATGTAATGTTTCGTTATGAGGAAATGCATATGCTGCCCTACTATCTCAACAGTGGTGGAAAAACCTCTATGAGTAGGTATTGCTGCTTTTGCTTTATCATCCTAGGAGAGATGAAACCATGGAGAATGACCAAGGAGGATGACCTGGAGACCGGGAGCAGAGACGCAAGGGGCCCAGCGTACCGCCCAATATTCCCATCAGGACCGGCGAGGAGAACCGATCGATCAGTACCGGATGGAGGAAAAGATGCTGAACTGTGCCATCTATTGGAAGAAGATGAGGAAACATCCCAGGTCTTGCGAGTCCCATCAGTGAAACAGAATGGCCATCGCAAGAGGGGGGCTTGTGGGATGTTTTTACCCATGCATCCGAGCCCTACCTCAAAAACTGTGCAGTACTGACATTGAAAACATCATGATGACCAGAGCTTCCCAGAAAATGCCCAGGGAAATGCAGGAAGAATAGGCTGCCACCCATCTTTGCCTATGTTATGGGCACAGAAGGGCACTGCCTAAAACAACCATTGGACTACCCACACAGTAGCCTGAAACCATTGGGAATGGCAATGCTGATTGCCAAAAGCAACCTAGAATTGTGGGGAATACATTTTCTTAAATCCCAAAAATGGGTGCATTACCAGTACTCACCACTATCAGAAAGCCGGCAGTTTAAAACCACATCAGATTTTACTTTTTTGTATAAAACTGAATAATTGAACCCAAAGCAGGCCAAAGAAAGACTTACTGAGAGGTGGATACAATGTAAAGTTATATTCCGAAGTGACTTGAAGGTTATAACACGACTAGCTGAGCTGTGGATTTCAGCAGTTTAAGTAAATCTGGACTGAAAGACACTAAAAATCTAAATGTTTAAAAGAAATGAGTGACTTATTTCTGAGTGTCACATAGGTTGCAATTGTTTAAATGTCATAGTTTAAACTTAGAATCAGCATTCTAGCTGCATATGTAAAATTGTTAGTTTATTTGAATGCAGAAAACTGGGGAACAGAAATGACATGTAGCTAAAAACTGGCTTAAAAAGATTCCAATTTTGCCTGGCAACTACCCCCCATCAGGAGTGAAACTTGAGTCACAGCTGTGTTCCCAGGCCTATCTGCCTTTTGCTGGCCACACTAAGGATATGCCATCTCTCTGATAATTGAATTAAGGGGAGCCCCCACAGAATACAGGAGCTCTGAACAAAGCCCTGTCCTGACTCAGGCAAATGTTTTATTGGCGGGAGTCGTAAATGGAGCTTCCTCCTGCAAGGAAAGGGGAGGGGCACTGCCTGTGAGAGCAAGCTGGCTTGGCAGAACTGGAAAAAACAGAAATTCAACCTTGTGCTGGGGGGAAACCACACCACTTTGGGGCCAGAACATAACTCTAAAAAGATGGATCATTCATAGAGCGGACTTGTGAAAATTTTATAAATGATACCATAATTCTTGTGATTTTTCTGACCACATTTTAAGACGTGTTAGGACCCGGTGGTATGATCTGGGGGCAAGCTAGCAGTTAAGAGGGTATTACTCTAAATGTATGCATGTTAAAAATCTGACACTTCATCAATTAATGTCCATACTCCTTGCGCACATGTGTGTAAATTTGGGTTAATGTCCGAAATTGCAAAATCAGTTAAAAAGTGCAAATATTGCCATTTCTGAATGCAAGCCGCCAGGAAGAGCAGATTTGGACAGGGTATACCTCCTGTGATATGTGAGGGGTGCATGTAATTTTAAACAAATGTGTACCTGTGCAAATATGTCTTTTTTTATCAAATATAGATTGTGTGCAATTTGACAGGGGAGTGTCCTCTCTGCAAGCCATAAAATGACATCGCTCTGACTCACAGTTCCTTCCCCAATCAAGGGGAAGAGGAGGAAGTGGCCAATGGCAAGTGGAGAGGGGTAGGGTCTAGTGATGCTGCACACACACCCATTTTAAAAACAGATAAAAGCAGACAGACAGGACAGATAGGGACCTTCATTTCCATCTGCTGCGGGACGCTCTGCCGGAAAAATCCATACTCTACCTCCATCAACCTCCAGAAAGCCAACATAGAGACTTCAATCTGTCCACCTTCAGAGACCCAGACCAGACCAGCAGAGTAGAGCTGACCCAGACCGCTGTTAGCAGAACCAGAGAGCTGAACCGGAGTCCAGTCCAAAACCTGACCAGATCCATGGCGAGGCATATTTCTAAATATATTGTGAGTACCTAGCAGAACTGTTCAGAACCAATCTCTTAGTTAAAATAATCTAATCCAAGCTATTTTAATCTAAGTAGAACTGTCCTTTGCAAGCTGCACCCTGTCATTTGTTAATTCTGCAGCTGCACAACTGACACATGTCATTTTCAAAGCTTCACTTGTCAAATTGAGTAACTTTTAAAGTTGCAAATCCGAAAAACAACCTTCACAAAATTGCTCATATCTCTGCGACCGTTTGTCTTAGAGACTTGCAGTAACTTTCATCTGGAAGCTGAGATCCTAGGCTGTCCGAGGACCCCAAAATGATATTGCTAGCCCTTGTATTTCCTCTGTAATCACGCCCGGTGCACTCGCAAATTTTGCTGCGATTTGCAAATTTCTCCACGTGTAAAAACAGCCGCTTCCGTGCTTCCATTTGCCAGAAATTCGTTTAACCTGCTAATCATCCCTGAATCATTGCAAGAGTGAGCCTGGACTAATATTAACTAGATACCACTCACCCTGAACCTCTAGAGGGAATTAAAAGCATTTTTAGCATATATTTTTCACTTCATTGCCAGCACATATAAAAGCATTTTGGGCCTGTGTTTCAAACTTTTGTAGTCTAAGCTTGCTGGGGTGAACTGAATCACATTTGATTGCATTTCTGAGAACTGTGTGCCTTCCTTCCATTTCCTTGCATTGTATAAAGGGGGGGAGTGGAATGCCAGCGAAAAGTGATTACATTGTTTTGTTGAAATCATATTGAGTATTTTCTGTACGGCCTTTCATTCAACATTGCATCCATTTGAACCATAAAAGTATTGTTGCTATCTTATCCATCCTATAACCACTCATCATTGATTATAAAGAAGTGTGCTAGTGCCAGATTCTCCGTTGCTAATCTTTATCATATCAGATTAAGTGTGACATTTAATTATTAATTTATTATAAAGTGTGATATATATATCTATTGTTTAAATTATCAAATAAACCTTTTAACTTGCAAAACAGAACTACTTCTTGACTCAGTGGGGTCAGGAGGATTCCAAGAGAGGGGTGTTATATAGGGGTAGTCATCCAGAACGCATGAACTGGAGATAAAGATATATCAATAAGGGTTTTCATTCAGTATTCTAGACTAGGCGTTGACTTAGCTGTAGTGCTGAGTTGAATCCTCTTACAAATTGGGGGCTCGTGCCGGACGTTTGGGTTAGATTTACCATTTGTGCAGATTAATACAGCGTGCCAGCTGACCAGATACACATATCCGGTCGGATCACCACGCTGTGTTACGCTGTAAAGCACTCCTCAAAGGAACGCTCTAAGGAAAAGGTCTGTTTTGCAAAAATAAAATACAAACTTCTGTAAGTCAGGACAGAGACCAATCTCTAGAATGACGACCTTAGTAGACATGAAAATAGCCAGAGAGCACTTCTTACATAAGTTATTTGTGAGAGGTGAGTGGACTCACCAGGACCAAACAGTCTGGTTGCAGGCCATCACGCAACAGGTCACGGAAACAGGGTCAGATATATGGAGAGATCAGGGTCCCTTACATGTGGCCCTGAGTGAACTATATATGTCCTCTAAGGCCAAGGATGAGCACAACAAGATTGCCAGGGTAGTGGCATATTTATATTTACATATGGGAGCCATGCAGGACAAATGTGCTGAAGGCCAAGATTTGGCGAGTAGGCAACTGCTGGCATTACAGAAGGCCCAATCTGATCTGGACTCTTCTGAGCAGAGGCTGCAGAGGAGCCAGGAGTCAGAAAATGATAGTAGGCAGTATATCATTAAAATAAAAGAGGACATGGATATACTGCAACAGGAAAAGGCTGACCAGGATACTAGATTTCTGGCCCTGCAGAAGGAGCACCAAGACAGTTTGGACTCCTTACTGCAGAGCCAGAAAAAGCTGGAGCAACAATTAGACGTTAACAGGGCATGCACGGAGCAGGTAGCCACCCTGCAAAGTCATCTAGATAGAGTGAAGGTAGAGACCAACAAGCTGATTTTGAAAGACCTGGATACCCAGGCAGAGTTTGATGAAGAACGCCAGAAAGCTGGTGCCTTTCAAAGGCAGAGGGACGACCTGGCGGCACAAATGCAGGCTCTTGGTCAGGAAAGAGACGCCTTAGGCCAGGAAGTCTGCCATTTAAAAAGAAAAATGGAAGAAAATCACCTGGCCCACCAGGGACTGGGTGACCTCCAAAAAGAACACCAGAACTTGTTAGAGCACACCAGGAGGGTGGAGGATGCTCTAGCAAGAAAGGAGCAGGCCAATAGGGACACAGCTCAGGAGGTAACCCTCCTGCAGCAAAGACTGGCCCAGTGCGACAGGACCAATCAGGAAACACAGAGAGAGAATGAGGCTCTCTGCCAGCACAATGATAGACTCCAACAACAGGTAGCGATGCAGGAGAGACTGATAGAGTCTAGTAAGGCCTTAACTGAGGAACTGAAGGCGCAGGCTCTTGCATTGCAACAAGGAGCAGGGGCGGATAGAGATGAGGTTTGCTGGGAAAGAGAAACTCCTGAGCATAACCCCAGGAGCCCTAGTACCAGAGGCCTTTATCTCTCTCGGTCCCTGGACTCTGCCACCCCCATGTCCCCTGGCGCACATGAGCACAGGGCCACAGGGATGGCAGATTACTATCCAGCCAGAAGCATGGGGCTCATAGGCCAGTACCACCCAGGAATGGAGGGGCGGGCATCCGGGTATGGGCACCCCAGCACAGTGCAATTTAATGGGGAACCCCAGGAGAGTAGGCCCATTAAGGGCATCCTGAAAACCTCTGCCCAGTTAGGTCAGTGGGGGGGGTACCCATCAAATCCTGGCAGCAAGGAGGGATCTGAAGACTCCTCTGAGCGGTACAGGACACAGGAGACCAGGTCCCCACATTCTGCCAGCCATTCCCAGGCTCGCAGAATCCGGGAAAACCTGGAAGAACAGACGGGAACCTCTGGGAGCAGTGCCTCTGAGTCAGAAGATGAATGGACCAGGGTTACCCGGACCAAAAGGGCCAATAAGACAAAAAGAGCCTTGCTTAAGGACCCCTTAAAGCAGATTAAGGCAATCAGGAGCGTTATCACGCCTTATCATAAGAATGCCAAGTATTCTGTTTGGGAGCACTTAGAGTTGTTTGAGCAAATGATGGAGACTTTCCATTTGAAGGACAGCCAAAGCTGTATTCAATATGTAAAGTGGACCTTCTCCCCAGAATACTCCAGTTTCTTTGCGGGGCTGGAGGACCAAAATCATTTAAGATGGTCCACCTATAAGGCGGCCATCTTGAAACATTTTTCTACTCATAGAAATCCTCAAGAGGCTCGCAAGGCAGCCTACAATTTACAATGTGGGGAGGATCAGGCCCCACAAGAATTTGTGCAAGAACTGAAACGTGCTTTTGCGCAGACCACCAGAAGGGTGCGCACAGACAGTAGAGAATTCTTTAATACATTTTTTCATGCCTTGCCCAAATACATAATGACCCAGCTCGTGAGGGATTTTCACGAGAAAAGATCTTTAGACTGGGTCATTGAACAGGCGACCCGGATCTATGAGGTGCAGAAGCCAATCGAAAATAAAAATAATGCGCCCAAAAACCCCAAAGCCAACAACACCCCTGCTGCTGCCAAGGTGGCAGAGGTAAAGGTCACCCCCGTTTTAGATTTGGAGATGGGGGGGCCTAAAAACCTACCTGCACCTAATAATGCTAGGCCCAGAAGGTCCTCGGGCCAGTCACAGACAGGGAGCCAGGGAGCCAGGGAGCCAGGGAGGCAGCCCCACAAAAGGGGTCCCTCGCTCTCCTGATTATGTAAGTCCTCACTACAAAGGTAACAGTCCAATCCTGGGTTATGTGTGGACTCCCCCAGCCCAAGCGGGGGGATCAAACCGATCACCGAACCCAGGGAACTTCCCTCCAAACTTCCCACAGGAGGGCAGAAATTTACCAAACCCTGGGCAGAACTTTTTCCCCAGATATCCACCCGACTTTCAGCCCCAAAACCATCCATCCTTCTTTCCCCAATTCCCTGAGCCCAGACCACTGAATCCGGGAGAGGGGAGGCCAAGGGTGGAGGGGTACCAAAATCTTCCCACACAAGGGGTACTACCAAAGAAGGGATAGCTACCCTTCCCAGGATCAGCCCAGGGGAGAAAACAGGGCCCCGTATCAGCCTGAGCGGGTTTCCCAGTTAGAGCGCCAGGTTCAAAACATGGCGCGGGATCTGGGTCACATACTGAGGGCTCAGCAGAACCCTCAGATGGGCGTGCCGGCGCAGAACGCACCCAACTCTGGACCTGGTGCTCCAGAACAATGACGGGGGCAGCACCCCGATAACTCACCGGTTCCCAGGGAGGAGGCACAAAGGGAAGGGGGGTGTAAAGCCTTGGAGGAAGCTTCCTTCCTCACTTGTAAACAGCCCCTGGAAACCCAGGAACCGGAAACAAAATCTCTTGCCCCGGAAAGTCTGCCTCCTAAGGAGCAGAGGGGGGATAGGAGAAACAAAAGACCCAAACAGACTCAGTTTGAGGAGGAAGTACAGATCTTCCAATTTGAGGGAGAGGGATCCTCAGAGGATCCTGGGAAAAGGATCTTCTCCTTCAGAGAGGGGGGAACTCCTCCCAAAGAAAAATGGGTCCCTAGGGATGCAAATCCAGACTGGGGAGATGTGGAGACTGAGCTACCGCCGCCCACCATCTCATCCCAGAACCAACAGCAAGAAAATCCCCTGGTTCAAACCCATCCTGGTGACTGCCTCCAAAAAGGGCGGGGCGGCCCAGAACCGGAGCCAGGGGAACCCACCATGGCTCTGATCTCCAGTTGCCAACTTTTTCTTTCAGATTCCCAAGGCTCTCCACAGAATTCTGCCCAAATCTCTTCGCTAGCGATGTCCAAAACCAGAAAGTTAGCCCACCAGTTGTCCAAAAATGTGCATTATCTGTGCCCCCTTGAGGAGAAGGAGGGAAGATATTATGCCCCGGTACAAGTACAGGGGCAGGGTACGATTTCAGCGCTGGTGGACACGGGATCTCAAGCTACCCTTCTGTCCAGAAGGGCCTTTGACGAACTGAATGCAGGAAGGGGAGAGAATTACCAAATTCCTCTCACCTCTCTTCCTGGACAACTGCAGAACTTTGACGGGAAGGAAATTCCCGTTGAGGGGACTGCAGACTTGGACATTAAGATCGGGCGACACAAGGTGAAACACCCGGTCATAGTAGTGACTCCAGAGGGCACCCCTTGTTTACTGGGGAATGACCTCCTGAGAAGGTTGTCACCCCTAATAGATTGCGTAAACAAGGTCCTCTGGACCCAGACTAGCCGACCAATAAAATTAAAACAGAGTGTTAACCATGTTAGTTTAAACGGCACATGCCACATGGTTGAACAAAAATCTGACCAAGTAGAATTCCACTTCCAGAATAACCAAACTCCAGACGTGACAGTAATAGCGGTAGGACAACAGACTGGTGATGGGGGGTCCTCTCTATTTCTGAAAATCAACCTTCCTTCCAGTTTAAGGTGGTATTCCACCCTGGAAGGAAACACCCTGAAATTCTTTACTAATCCACAATCAGATATTACCACTCCTATAGTCCAGGAAGATGTGAAATCAGCTCAGAGCCTGGCTGATATTCAGCAAATTGGAGAGCAGTTGTTCATCCCTGTTCAGTTAAATGATGGGAAAGACTCTGTTCTCGCCCGAGTGTGTGTTAACAACGGTAAGAGCTTCATCAGCGAAGCCATGTTTCGCCAACTCCCAAAAGATCCAGCCATTCCCACCTTCAAACTGATAGACAAATGGGAAATGGACCTGGAAGCACCTAATTCCAAACATCTCCTGCCAAGCAGGTGTATGCTCACAATCTCCATTGGCAACAAGAGCATAGTCCATAATTGTTGGGTCGTGCGAGACGTCTCTGCCGCCTTTTACTTAGGCAGTGACATTCTCAATCGCTTTGCCATTAGTTTGGACCTAGTAAACTTCAAAGCTTGGTCCCGATTAGCAGATAATCCCATGGGCTTTGATGATCCAGAAAAAGCATTTAGGTCAGCTCAATTGCTACCTTATGCAGTTGAAATTCAGACTAAAGAGGAAGTCACCATCCCAGAAAGGACCCGACAATTCTCCCTGGAAGTGAAAGCTAAAAGAGGACAACATTTGAAAAACCCTGATGCTTACATACATCTAAACGCTTCTCTCCAACAGCAAGGGTTGGGGGTAAACCCAACACCATTAGTCAACACAGAACATGACACCACTCCAATAGAGGTGGATAACAGCGACTTAAAGAGTATTACTCTAGCCGCAGGCACCATATTGGAATGGCGGTTGATGACCGACATTTTTCCATTGATTTAGGTAATGAACTGTTAGGGCCAATCCCCAAGGACTGCGTTGACAGTGACAGTGAGGACCATACAACACCAGACAGGATTTATACCCGGCATGGGGGGAACTTCCTGGTGTACACTTCCTGCCCCTATGGTAAGGAAGATGTGACTTGTGACTTCAGGAGGGATGAGGTGATTTTCCAGGTGCATGAGGGCTGCCTTTCCCACCTGAAGCCTCCGGTCCAAATCAGCACTCTGACCAGGGACTTCTCCACCCAGCTGGAGGAGGCCGCGGAGATAGCCAAACCAAAAGTCTTTCCAGGCTTCAGGCAGATGGTGGAAGAGAGAGTCAACCTAGCTGATGCCTGTGTGACTCTGGAACAAAAGCAAAAGTTGAAACAAGTTTTCTTGGATTTCCAAGATCTCTTTGCGGTAGACTCATATGACTGTGGTCGCACTGACATCCACACAACAACAATCCCCACGGACCCTGGCATGACTCCTGTGTTTGTGAAGCAATATTGCTTGCCTCTCGCATCAATGGAGTCCCTTACTGAAATAATTAAGAACCTTGAGTCCCGGGGAATAATCCGTCCAGTCCACAGCACCTTCAATAATCCGGTGCTGGGAATATTCAAGCCGAACGGCCAGTGGAGACTCTGTGCTGACCTTAGAGAGCTCAACAAACGGGTCTATACTTCCCGATGGCCTCTGCCCTACATTGACCAAGGGCTGGCCCAGATTCAGGGGTCACAGGTATTCACTGCAATAGACCTGACCAATGGATACTGGACCGTGCCTGTCAGCAGGGAGGACCAATACAAACTGGCTTTTACATTTGGGGGCCAGCAGTACACATGGACCCGGACTCCCTTTGGATACCTCAACTCCGGCAATGAATTCAACATTTTCCTACATAAGGCCATGCCCGACCTGGGTGCGAGGGGTAACCTGGCTTATGTAGATGATGTCCTCATCAAAAGTTCATCTGTGGAGGAACAGATAGCGGAGATCCGTTATGTTCTGACACAGTTGAGGGCCGCCGGAGCAAAACTTTCCTTTCAGAAAGCACAGTGGTGTAGAACCCGTGTTAATTTCTTGGGGCATGAGATTACTCCTCAGGGTCTCTGTCCCCAGGAAAAGAAAGTGGAAGCACTTCAGAAACTGAAAGACCCCACAACTCTGCGGGAACTAAGGAGCCTCCTTGGACTGACTAATTACAGCAGAAAGTTCATTGAGGGCTACGCAGAGATCACCAGACCCCTGATTCATCTCCTGAAGGGGGGGGGGTCAAGTGGGAATGGGGTCCAGAACAAGCCGAGGCGGTAAAACAACTCAAAAGAAGCCTCTCACAAGCGCCTTGCCTAGCTTACCCTGTCAGAAACAAGGAGTTCTTCCTGGAGACGGGGTTCTCTAATACGTGCTTGATGGCCGTATTATACCAAAAGCATGACAAGGTCAATAAAGTAATCTCCTATGCGAGCAAAACTTTATCCTCTGTGGAGGAAAAATTCAACGATTGTGAGAAGGCACTCCTGGCAACGGTGTGGGCATTGAAGAATTACCGCCCGTTTATCCAGGGGGAACACATCATAGTGGAGACTCCACACCAGCCTCTGCAATATCTCCAAAGTGACAGAATCCGGGCCGGAAATGTGAGTAATTCCCGAATTACTTCCTGGATTCTGTCAATGCAAGGCTTTCCTGTGGAGGTCAGATATGGCCAAAACAAGAAGAGTCCCCTCGCGCAAGGTCTGGCTGACTTGCATGATTGTGCCAGAGAAAACTGTCTTGAGGACGAAAGTCTAAAAATCAAGGACAACATGGAGGCATACCTTAATTCCCCACACAAAGTCTTTGAAGAAGACAAGTGTGAGGGAATGCCCACTGTCTATGTGGATGGATGCTCTTACCATGTTGACAACAACGGGGAGAAAGAAATGGTGGCCGGCGTAGGGAATGCATGGGTGAATGAGTCCCCAGAACCCTCTGCTGGATACAAAATTGGTCCCGAAGTAGTCAGGTGGCAGAACTGATGGCTGTGCATCAGGCCATCCTCACTGCTGTCCAGCATCAACTCCACGAACTGGTCATAATCACAGATTCGGATTATGTACGGAACGGGTTCGTGGAGCACCTGGTTAATTGGAAAACCAGAGGCATGTTATGTGCTAACAACAAACCCTTGAAACATGGGAAGTTGATTCAAAACATTGATGACCTGGTCACCTCGAATGGGATGACCATCTATTGGAAAAAGATCAAGGGTCATTCCAAAGTAGAGGGACCAGACAAAACTGGAAATGACTTAGCTGATCAGATGGCCAAAACCGGGGCCATCCAAGGGGATCTAATTGAGATTGAGTCCCTGTTGGGGGAAATCCAGGTCACTGCTATCACTAGGTCCCAGACAAATGCTCACAACGACCTTTCAATTGCACAATGGAGTAAGGAGACCCCTGATGCTGATTTGATTACCGCTCAGAAGGGGGATCCAATAATTGGTAAATTTTACCAGCACCTTGAGGACCCTGAGAACTTTCCCCTGACGGATACCGATTACATTGGGAGAGAGGACCTAAGAGTGTTGATGAAATGTCCAAAAATGTTCCGGATCCAAGACGGTTTGCTGGTAAGGAAATCCAAAGCTGGCCACGATCAGTGGGTGGTTCCTACCTCATTCCGAAGCCTGATGTTAAGTCACGCCCATGATGCGGCCACCGCCGGTCATAGGGGGTTTCACACAACATTGGAAATCTTAAGAGAGGTTGCATACTGGCCACACATGGGGCAGGACCTCGACCAACACTTGAAGGGGTGTCTTGTGTGTGCACAATTTCAGCCATCATCCCTCACGCACCGTGCGCCTCTCCAAAAGAGGGGGATGACACTGCCATGGTCAGATTTACAAATCGACTTTGTAGGCCCTGTGATTCGCTCTGCTAGGGGGAATAAGTACATGTTGACTGTGACATGCTTGTTTACCAAGTGGGTGGAATGTCTCCCAGCCCCAAACTGCAAGGCAGAAACGGCAGCTGCCTTGATGATCAACCACATCTTTTCCCGTTTTGGTCTACCTCAAAGGATTGAGTCAGACAGAGGTAGCCACTTCACCAGTGAAGTAATGACAAAGATGTGGGAGATACTGGGGGTCAAAAGGAAGTTACATATTGCTTACAGGCCAGCTTCTTCTGGGGCAGTAGAGAGATACAACCGGACAATTGTGAGCATTTTAAAGAAGTTTGTGGCAGATTCTGGGCCAAGTTGGGATATCCGATTACCTCTGGTCCTAATGGCCATCAGATCTACCCCTTCATCTGCAACCAAAATGTCACCATTTGAGTTGATGACTGGGCGCAAGATGGTGCTTCCCCAGCATTTGCTCTATAGGACCCAAGAGCAGACACTAATAAATGCCTCTACAACTCATGAGTATGTGGAGAATTTAAGGAAACACCTTCAACGTGCTTTTGCTTATGCTCAGCGGAATCTAGAAAGATCAGTTGATAGCATGAAGACCCACTATGACCTGAAAACTTCCAGGAAGGAATATCAGGTGGGGGACCGGGTCTATCTATACAATTTCCAAAGGAACCAGGCCAAACAACGAACATTTTTGCCTACATGGAAAGGACCCTTTGAGATCATAGACAAAATCTCCCCTGTAGCCTACAAGATCCGCATCCCCAAAGGCGGTTTGTCACAGGGGGAAGACAAGTGGGTCCACATAAACCAGTTGAAATGTTGCCATCCCAGGCACGCTCTGCAACAACTGGAGGAATCCTCTGGAATCCTAGCGGGTACTGTCTCAGACTAATTCAGTTCCCATCATAAAACATACCACATCTAGTCTCTAAAATATTGTGATTTGCATGAAACTGTCTCTTAGTTATACTGTTTTTTTTTTTCCAAAATAAGAATGTAATGTTTCATTATGATGAAATGCATATGCTGCCCCACTATCTTAACAGTGGTGGAAAAACGTCTATGAGTAGGTATTGCCGCTTTTGCTTTATCATCCTAGGAGAGATGAAACCATGGAGAATGACCAAGGAGGATGACCCGGAGACCGGAAGCAGAGACGCAAGGGGCCCAGCGTACTGCCCAATATTCCCATCAGGACCGGCGAGGAGAACCGATCGATCGGTACCGGATGGAGGAAAAGATGCTGAACTGTGCCATCTATTGGAAGAAGATGAGGAAACATCCCAGGTCTTGCGAGTCCCATCAGTGAAACAGAATGGCCATCGCAAGAGGGGGTCTTGTGGGATGTTTTTACCCATGCATCCGAGCCCTACCTCAAAAACTGTGCAGTACTGACATTGAAAACATCATGATGACCAGAGCTTCCCAGAAAATGCCCAGGGAAATGCAGGAAGAATAGGCTGCCACCCATCTTTGCCTATGTTATTGGCACAGAAGGGCACTGCCTAAAACCACCATTGGACTACCCACACAGTAGCCTGAAACCATTGGGAATGGCAATGCTGATTGCCAAAAGCAACCTAGAATTGTGGGGAATACATTTTCTTAAATCCCAAAAATGGGTGCATTACCAGTACTCACCACTATCAGAAAGCTGGCAGTTTAAAACCACATCATATTTTACTTTTTTGTATAAAACTGAATAATTGAACCCAAAGCAGGCCAAAGAAAGACTTACTGAGAGGTGGATACAATGTAAAGTTATATTCCGAAGTGACTTGAAGGTTATAACAAGACTAGCTGAGCTGTGGATTTCAGCAGTTTAAGTAAATTTGGACTGAAAGACACTAAAAATCTAAATGTTTAAAAGAAATGAGTGACCTATTTCTGAGTGTCACATAGGTTGCAATTGTTTAAATGTCATAGTTTTAAACTTAGAATCAGCATTCTAGCTGCATATGTAAAATTGTTAGTTTATTTGAATGCAGAAAACTGGGGAACAGAAATGACATGTAGCTAAAAACTGGCTTAAAAAGATTCCAATTTTGCCTGGCAACTACCCCCCATCAGGAGTGAAACTTGAGTCACAGCTGTGTTCCCAGGCCTATCTGCCTTTTGCTGGTCACACTAAGGATATGCCATCTATCTGATAATTGAATTAAGGGGAGCCCCCACAGAATACAGGAGCTCTGAACAAAGCCCTGTCCTGACTCAGGCAAATGTTTTATTGCCGGGAGTCGTAAATGGAGCTTCCTCCTGGACGGAAAGGGGAGGGGCACTGCCTGTGAGAGCAAGCTGACTTGGCAGAACTGGAAAAACCAGAAATTCAACCTTGTGCTGGGGGGAATCCACACCACTTTGGGGCCAGAACATAACTCTAAAAAGATGGATCATTCATAGAGCGGACTTGTGAAAATGTTATAAATGATACCATAATTCTTGTGATTTTTCTGCCCACATTTTAAGACGTGTTAGGACCCGGTGGTATGATCTGGGGGCAAGCTAGCAGTTAAGAGGGTATTACTCTAAATGTATGCATGTTAAAAATCTGACACTTCATCAATTAATGTCCATACTCCTTGCGCACATGTGTGTAAATTTGGGTTAATGTCCGAAATTGCAAAATCAGTTAAAAAGTGCAAATGTTGCCATTTCTGAATGCAAGCCCACAGGAAGAGCAGATTTGGACAGGGTATACCTCCTGTGATATGTGAGGGGTGCATGTAATTTTAAACAAATGTGTACCTGTGCAAATATGTCTTTTTTTATCAAATATAGATTGTGTGCAATTTGACAGGGGAGTGTCCTCTCTGCAAGCCATAAAATGACATCGCTCTGACTCACAGTTCCTTCCCCAATCAAGGGGAAGAGGAGGAAGTGGCCAATGGCAAGTGGAGAGGGGTAGGGTCTAGTGATGCTGCACACACACCCATTTTAAAAACAGATAAAAGCAGACAGACAGGACAGATAGGGACCTTCATTTCCATCTGCTGCGGGACGCTCTGCCGGAAAAATCCATACTCTACCTCCATCAACCTCCAGAAAGCCAACATAGAGACTTCAATCTATCCACCTTCAGAGACCCAGACCAGACCAGCAGAGTAGAGCTGACCCAGACCGCTGTTAGCAGAACCAGAGAGCTGAACCGGAGTCCAGTCCAAAACCTGACCAGATCCGTGGCGAGGCATATTTCTAAATATATTGTGAGTACCTAGCAGAACTGTTCAGAACCAATCTCTTAGTTAAAATAATCTAATCCAAGCTATTTTAATCTAAGTAGAACTGTCCTTTGCAAGCTGCACCCTGTCATTTGTTAATTCTGCAGCTGCACAACTGACACATGTCATTTTCAAAGCTTCACTTGTCAAATTGAGTAACTTTTAAAGTTGCAAATCCGAAAAACAACCTTCACAAAATCGCTCATATCTCCGCGACCGTTTGTCTTAGAGACTTGCAGTAACTTTCATCTGGAAGCTGAGATCCTAGGCTGTCCTAGGACCTCAAAACGATATTGCTAGCCCTTGTAGTTCCTCTGTAATCGCGCCCGGCGCACTCGCGAATTTTACCGCGATTTGCAAATTTCTCCACGTGTAAAAACAGCCGCTTCCGTGCTTCCATTTGCCAGAAATTCGTTTAACCTGCTAATCATCCCTGAATCATTGCAAGAGTGAGCCTGGACTAATATTAACTAGATACCACTCACCCTGAACCTCTAGAGGGATTTCAAAGCATTTTTAGCATATATTTTTCACTTCATTGCCAGCACATATAAAAGCATTTTGGGCCTGTGTTTCAAACTTTTGTAGTCTAAGCTTGCTGGGGTGAACTGAATCACATTTGATTGCATTTCTGAGAACTGTGTGCCTTCCTTCCATTTCCTTGCATTGTATAAAGGGGGGGAGTGGATTACCAGAGAAAAGTGATTACATTGTTTTGTTGAAATCATATTGAGTATTTTCTGTACGGCCTTTCATTCAACATTGCATCCATTTGAACCATAAAAGTATTGTTGCTATCTTATCCATCCTATAACCACTCATCATTGATTATAAAGAAGTGTGCTAGTGCCAGATTCTCCATTGTTAATCTTTATCATATCAGATTAAGTGTGACATTTAATTATTAATTTATTATAAAGTGTGATATATATATCTATTGTTTAAATTATCAAATAAACCTTTTAACTTGCAAAACAGAACTACTTCTTGACTCAGTGGGGTCAGGAGGATTCCAAGAGAGGGGTGTTATATAGGGGTAGTCATCCAGAACGCATGAACTGGACATAAAGATATATCAATAAGGGTTTTCATTCAGTATTCTAGACTAGGCGTTGATTTAGCTGTAGTGCTGAGTTGAATCCTCTTACAGGACAAAGGTGAAAATTGGAGCTGGCTATCATGAGCATTGGCAGCTGAGAAAACCAACTAGCAGGAGGGGAGGGGAAGGATGAACGCGGGATCTCTCCTCACATGGAATACTAGAGGTTTAAAACATGTATTTATTCAAAACTTGATAGATTTGAAAGACCCTACAGTGATATGCTTACAAGTGACCTGGCTCCACAAAGCACCAGCGAGGGACGGATATGTGACATTCTTATTCCTGCACTAAAAGGCCCAAGAGGAAGACCATTTTCTGGACTTATAACAATAATAAAGATAGGTGCCAGATTGAAAATTATTAAAAACACAAATCTTAACCCTTACTTGCAACTAACTATTCTCGAACACGAACAAAGCAATACGGAATATCCAGTAAATACTGTGATTTTGAAAATGCACTGTAATCTAATGATGATCACGAGCAAGGAATTAATTTGATAAGTAAATAAATCACGAGATAATTGTTATACTGAGGTAAAAAAATCCCGATGTGATAATCTGCGGAAACATGAATACGAAATGTCTGGACAAGAAGGGTAACCTTCTTAATGTTGACACGTTTCGAACATCAAACAAGGAGCAAAGAAGTCAAAGATGGTATACTGAACTGACAGAGCGAAATTGCTATATGTTAAATGGACAAAGAAATTGAGACATTCCAGGTAAGCCAACATGGACTAACGCACATTCTTCCTCCACTATAGATCGCACGTACAACTCCTGTACCTTCATGCACCTCATTGAATGCTTGGACAGTCTAGCGAAGAAAGACAGTGATCAAAGCGCGCTGATCATGACATGGAAATTGTGGAATAAAACCTCCATAAATCAAGGGAAAACACGGCTAAATATCATTAGTAACCCGGCGAGAGACAATCAGAAGGCAAGAGCCATTCTGATTGGCTCTCGCCAGGTCCCTACCCGGCCGGGAATCCCTTCATCGGGATTCCACGGCCTTTGTTCCCGGCGGGGGGCGTGGCAGCCCCTCAGCCAATGAGGAGTCTCGAAGCGGGGCCATCCCCGCTCCGAGCCTCACCGCGGCTGAAAGGCTGCCTTCACCCCCCGCCGGGGACTCGGGTAAGGATTTTTTTTTTCTAAATCCCCTCCTTCCCCCCTCCCCCCTACTTACCTTCTTGTTCCTGCGTCCCCGGCGGGGGACGAGGAACGCCTACAGCCATGTGGGGACTCGGAGCGGGGCCATCCCCACTCCGCGCCTCCACACGGCTGGAGTTTTCCCTCGTCCCTCGCCGGGGACGCAGGTACGTTTTTTTGGGGGTTTTTTTCTCCCCCCTCCCACTCCCGCCCTCCCAACCCCACTTACCTTATTTTTGATCCTTTTTCGGGAGCGAACGCGCTGGGAACACTTGTGTTCCCAGCGCGTCCGCTCCCGATGCCCGCCATGGAAAGGGAAAACGGACTCCGTTTTCCCTTTCCATGGCAGCGGCCATTTTCTTGGTCATTTATTTTTGTCCTGAAACGCTGCAGCGCCGAAACGCCGCAGCGTTTCAGGACAAAAACCAAAGCTTTTAGTGCCCCGGTCACGCAATTTTTGCGGGCCGGGGTACTAATAGCAATAGAACCCGAGCGTCGGGGGCATTACCGTCTCAGGTAATGCCCCGGGGCATTACCTGAGACAGTAATGCCCCCGACGCTCGGGTTCTATTGCTTAAATAAAAAAAAACATTTTGGACATAACTGCAAAGTATAATGAGAAGACTCTGGTGGATGCAGTGAGATTGAGCTATATGCCACTATTACCGTGTTACAAAGTGATACAAACAGGCTCAAAAACCCAACCCTGCAACACCAGTATCCATATAGTAAGGTTGTAAGAGAAGAAAACAAACAATTGAGAGCCGAATTAAAACTCAATAACGAAGGCACACACTCAAACAATGGATGAGGACATTAGGTGGAGGAAACAGCGCTACCGAAATTGGCTCAAAGGCTTTCAACTACTACGTGAGCGAGAACAAGGCGAGGTAATGCAAGCCAAGTCAAGTGTCATCTGCTCACTCCTACATAAAACAAGCTTCATGCCTAAGTAGCGTAGTGCCTGAAGAGCAATGGGTAGCACACTTCAATAGTGTATGCAAAGAGAATAATAAAAAGTCAATAATGAAAATCAATAAAAGCTCTGTCGCTTGGACAATCCAATTTGATAAAAATGAAATATCTGATGTAATTAAAAAATTGAAATCCTCAAATGCTGCAGGCGCGGACGGGCTAACAAATAATATTCAAAAAAAGCATCCAGAGATATCGAGTGAATTCTTAACAACACTGTCTGAACAAATAACCAAAATGGCCAAGGTACCCGAGTCATGGACCAGAGCAATAATCATACCCCTTTTCAAACAAGGGCAAAAAGATGATCCAAAAAATTATAGACCCATAGCATTACTAGATTTTATAGGGAAATTATGTGCAACTACTCTTCAGAAGCGCCTTGCAAAGTGGGCTAAGACAACTAACATCCAGGATTCAAGACAGACCGGGTTGACTAAAGGCATAGGGAAAGAACTTAACTTATTAATTCTGAATATCTTAAAACTCCATACAATCAAAGTCAAAGGAAATGTACACCTCGCCTTTATTGATCTCCAGCAGACCTTCGACACCATCGATAGAAATAAATTGTGGAGGAAAATAGCAGAGTGGAAATGCCCGGTAGAGATGGTTCAAGCAATGGAAGCCCTGTACACTAACACCACGATGCAAATAAGATCAAATAATCAGGGAATGCTGTCGTCTAAGATAAGAACAGAAAGATGAGTAAAACAGAGTTGCCCATTGGCTGCGACACTATTTCATGTATACCTGGCGGACTTGGGAGCAGCATTAAACAATGTAAAGGCTTTTCCGCCCAAAATCAATGGGCAGCAGATAGCATGGATGAATTACGCCGATGATCTAGTGCTGATCGATCAGACCCAAATTGGACTACAGCGCAAACTAGTTGAGCTACAAAGATACATGTAAGCAGACAGGCATGGAGTACTGCGACATGCGGATTCCATAAGATATTAAGCTATTCAGTTTTCTAAACCATTAGGCAAAGCTACGGGTAAACATGCTAAAAGCAAACATGAAAGCACTGGCAACCCAAGGCTGCATTATACATGCTCGATATGGAAAATATACTTTACTCGCATTAACAACGTTCTACAAACAGTAGGTAGTGCCTGCAGTGACCTATGGAGGTGAAACAGGTTAAAGCCTTCACAGAGACTTATGGAAAACTACGGAGTGGTCCTTTTGGAGAAAAAGCTCTCCACTTATCGAAAAGTGTCCCAATAACAGCTATAAGACGTGAATCTTACTATGGAAAAGTCTTGCTTTATTTAGGAAAACGACAATGCTAAATTCTGCATCGCCTTATAAAATTCTATGGCGAAAAGTCCTTGGAGAACATCCGTGGCCCATAGGAAATTGGCAAAAGCAATGCATGGATAACTTTACATATTTGGGCACGATGGCAGAGACGTTAATCAAGCATCCAGAAGCGATCAAAACCAAAATCTAGAAAAACGACTGTATAGAAACACAGAATTGCAGATTACAATACAAATCTCGTCTGTTATTTCCAAGGGAGCCGAGGCCAATCAACACATTACCGACATACTTAAAAAAGTTCCCAAGCAGTTACCATCGGAATCAATTCTTGTGACTAAAATTGAATCTATATCAAACAAAAGAGATTATGTACAGGAGAAAACAAGAAGGTGACTTCGATAACTATTGTAGATTCTGTAAGAAAACAAATATGATTGAATCAACAATGCACTGCTGACCACTTGTATGGGACTCACAATAAAGAGGACACATTACCTCAAAAGATACATCATGGATTCTAGTACCTTATCGACTGATGAATGGTGGAGACCTACACGGGGCGTGCATGTGCAGGTGTAGATTTTTTGGAAAAGATCCTCGAGTTAATGAAGATGCATGAAAAAGGAGAGAGTGAGACAACATAATTGACATCTTGACAATAATAACATGATAAGACAATAGGAAAGGAGAATACATCTGGAGGTGCTTTTCATGTTTAAAGTTTTATGTGTAAAAAAATGGTTGTAATAAACTAAAACACAATAAAAATATATAAAACATTTTTTTTAAAAACAACAGCAGTCTATTCCAGCAACAACCATCGATAGGACTAGACGCATAGCTGGAGTCGATTCCAGCATCATCCATCGATAGAACTGGACCCATATATGCAGCCTATTCTAGCAACATCCATTGATAGGACTGGACACATAGGTGGTGTCTATTGCAGAAATAACCATCGGTAGGACTGGACCCATAGCTGGGGCGTATTCAAGCATCATCCATCAATAGAACTGTACCCATAGCAGCAGTCTATTCCAGCAACATCCATCAATAGAACTGGACCCATCGTTGTGGCCTATTCCAGCATCATCCATCAATAGAACTGGACCCATCGTTGTGGCCTATTCCAGCAACATCCATCAATAGGACTGGACCCATAGCTAGGGCCTATTTCATCATCATCCATTAATAGAACTGGACCCATAGCAGCAGTCTATTCCAGCAACATCCATTGATAGGACTGGACCCATAACTGGTGTATTTTCCAGCAACATCCATCAATAGTACTGGACTCATAGGTAGAGTCTATTCCAACACCATCCATCAATAGAACTCGACCCATAGCAGCAGTCTATTCCAGCATCATCCATCAATAGAACTGGACCCATAGCAGCAGTCTATTCCAACACCATCCATCAATAGAACTGGACCCATAGCAGCAGTCTATTCCAACACCATCCATCAATAGAACTGGACCCATAGCAGCGGTCTATTGCAGCAACATCCATCGACAGGACTGGACCCATAGCAGCGGTCTGTTCCAGCATCAGCACCAGAGTGCTGCCAGCACCACATTGCAAGATGGCCAGCAACATCTCCAGTGAGAAGGGCGTCTCTCCAACAGCCTGAGATCAACAGCCCTCAGAGCAAACAGGCACACAGCTCGAATGCTCTGTGAGCCAGGATCTAACTCCTGTGTGGGCATTTCAAGGAGGGCTACCACAAGCCTCCATGACAATGAGTTGTCACTTTGCACGTGCGCTCATTTTAGTCGTCATTAAACGGACAGACGCAGATCCTGGTCACGAACCCCTTCCCGTGGCATTGGCTGTGAAGCGAGCGTGACGCATTCGCCATGCAATCAATTGTGTGTGGATGCAACAGCAGCTGGAAGCCAAGGCCTGTGGCAGTCCCTGAAACCGACGTCCATCAAGAGTCACCATAGGTCAGTGAGGTCATATCCGCCACCAGCCCACCGCTGTGGCTTTGCAGCATAGTGGCCCGTGCACACAGACTGGGGACAAGCGACGTGTGTGCATCTCGCGATTGGAGAGCGATGCTCTTGAGGGACGCTCTCACCTGTGGGCGATGCACAGCTAGGTAAAGCAGGCACGATGGCTGCCAGAGCAACGCATCGTGCCACAGTCCTTCGTTGGCCGCTTGCATGAGCTGCAGGCCCCTTCGACGGTCCAAGGAGCGCATGCGGCAGCCGGTGAGATGTGTGTGTGTAATTGAGGGCTGCACATCTCCCTGGGCTCCCCCTCTTTCTCCCACACACGAAGAGCCGCACACACTCATCTCTCGCTCTCTTTCTTTCCGTTCCCTCTCTGCCTACATTATGTGCAGATGCCAAGAGTCCGGGCAAGCCGGCCTGCGTGACATGAAAGCCTGTCTTTATATCTCTTTAAACCCCGCTCTTCTATTCAAATAGAGCTCATTGTTCCCTGGCTGGGATGAGAGCCGGTTGGGAAAAAAAGCATCTCTAGACGGGCCATTGCGTCTCCCAGGCCCCGGCCTCTGACTGGCTCGTTGCGGTCACGTGCTCCCGAACCGTGCAAACGCATTCACTCCAAATGTCGCCACTGATTAAACTGAGCCCACATTCACCGGGTTATTGAAGAGCGGCCTGGAAGCAGAAGAACGCCCGCCCTTGCAGCAGATGCACGCTCTAGCTGTGAAAAGGGACGAGCTGGGACTAAAACACGCGCCCTCCTGAACCTCCATCCCACGCTGGCAATCATGAATACACGTCGGCACTGCCCACTTCTCTTTTTCTCCTGCACTACTTGGCAGGAGGTTCGAAATGCATTCATATTTAAACAGCACGGCGATTCCAGGATACATTGTAAGCTGGCCTTTGACAAAGAAAGGCACCTCTCAAAAATAGTCAACAATCACCGACCATAAATGTCGGCCCTGTTGGAGCTCATGGTGCGGTGCTGTTGACGTGATGTGAGGGAATTAAGGCAGGCAGGCGTCGGACATCTGCGATGGGTCTTAATTTCATGGTGTGTTAAAGTTGTGTCTGTGATTGTTGAGAATGTTTGAGTGATATTATTTAGAGCATGTGATTGGAAATACGTGTTTGTTTGGTAAACCCAGATTTACAAATTACCACAGATTCAGCAGAAGCTACGTTTTTGGGCGTACTTATTGGTTTGAGTGGGTGGTTGGGCTGATTTCGGTATTGCAGGTCAAATTAGGCAAGTGCTGTTGGAGTTCATTTACAGCATGGTATTTATTTTATTTGATTGAGTCTAGCGTGACCCTAGCTCAAGAGCAGCTGAGCACTTTGCACCCGGATTGTGCCAGAGTAGGGCTTGGCATTGCATACAGCAACGCAGCACTATTGGTGCAGGTATTGTTTAAAGAGTCACTTTGTTAGTGTTTTGCGAAACTGGAGGCTGGCGGGGTCATTTCGAGCCTCTACCGGGATTGAGTTCCAGATAGTCGGGGCGTGGCAGGAGAAGTACTGCTTGTGAGTCTTCTTTTTGCGGGCACGCTTGACTCTGAACCTTTGATAGTTTTGCCGCGTGAGGGGTGAGAGCATCTAAAGGCGTAGAGTTTAGCTGTCATGTATGCTGGTGTTCTGATTGAGGCTGCCTTGTAGGTGATGCATGCAGTTTTGAAGATGATCTGGGGTTCAGGGGGGAGCCAGAGAAGCATGTGCAGTGTTGGAGAGAAACAATCACATTTGCGAGCAGCTGTAATGAGGAGGGCTGCAGTGTGGTGTGCTGTTTTGAGGGTGCCCGGTGTGCGGCTGGAAACACATTAAGGAGGGCAATTCTACCATCAATGTGTGAAATAACGAGGGCTGGGACCACTGTACGAAAGTCGTTTGGGGAAATGAAGTGTTTGATTTCGTGGAGTGTATCGATCTGTAGCCATTTAGAGGCAGGGGGTTGGCTAGGGTATTCGAGGGGAAGGCAGAACTCTGAAACATGATTATTTTTTTGAAAGTCTCAGAGTTGGTTGTGGGCAGGAGATTAGAATGCAGTGTCTGTACCTGAGAGTCCAAAGCACATGCCATCCTTTTCTGAGTACTGAGTACTGCTAGAGAGGCGAGAATCCCAGGGACCAACTCTCATAAACACACACGTGACCTTAGATGTCAGTGGACTTGGGTGGGGGCTGCAGATTACAGTCTATGATGTACACGATAGTTAGTGCTGGAAATGGACAGAGATTATGTGACAAATCAACTTCCGGGGCACCAGTGGTTCAAGGATGAATATTGGCTTCTAAACCATCATTCAGCCCCACACCTCTGGTACACCACAAGGGATCCAAACAGATTGGAATAGCAAACAAATTATATATCTCCTTGTCCAATTTTGGTAACGTGGACGGAACGGCAGGCTTATCTCCGAAAGGTTGTGGATTGTTGCTTAGTTGCAATACAGAGAAAATACAATTATTGCCCAATGATACAAGAGACTGTGCAGTCATGATTGTATACACATATCTGATTTATTATTATCAGAGTAGTCAGTTCTAACACACTACAAAATACAACCCACCCTGTAAAGGAACACAGAGGGCAGGCTATTTCATTAAGGTAAGGGAGGCACTCTGGATACTGACAGGAGGGTAGTCGGTAAAGAAACAGTCTTAACTGTTCAAGTTTATTTTGTTGCAGCACCAAGGGAGCAAGGGGTAGTAAATGTCACTAGGGGCCTTCGGAGAAGGACCTGCGAACAGAACCACAAGGTACCTGGTGCTTGAGATGATCTTGATGCTCGACAGTGTCGAGTCCGTTCCAGGACACCTTGCAGCTCCTGCGACAGAGTTCACGACAGGAAACAGCGGTGGGTATCAGGCGGCAGGCAGTTCAGCAAGCAAGGCGACATGGACAGCTGCAGTCTGGCCTACACGGTGGCTCAGGGTGAAGAATTGTTGTTCCTTTGCTGGTTGGCAGATCTGGAAAGCTGGTCGAGGCGTCTCGGGTGGCTTTAGGGACTGCAGCGTGACAACAGTCAAAGTGCAGCCGGTTGCGGTTTGAGGGTTCAACTGTCTCGAAAATGTCCTTAAAAGAGGGACGCAGGTTGAAACTTGTTGTGGCCCTCCTCCTAGCTTCTTCGCTGGGCACGTGCCATCCTATAAGGAGGTCAGCCCAAAGTTGAGGAGAGAGTTTGCAGGGAACAAACCTTGTCCTTTGTTCAGAGACTCTCTGGGACTTCCCACCTAGGAAGCTTGCGGCAGAGCCTAGTAGGCCATGCTGTCGGCTGGCTGGGTACCGGTTCTGGAGCTGCTGGATGGGTCCTCTGAGGTCGGTATCTCCCTCTGTTCCCTGGGAGATGTTTAGTGGAGGGATCGTGCTTCCCTCTTGGAAATCCTGGCTTCCCATCACTGGCAGAAGCTGTAAGGCAGACTGTACCTTCTGCCAGGTTCCTTCTTACTCTTTGCAAAGTTCTCAGATGATCTGCCAAAAGAGGGGCTCAACCCTCTTTTAAAGGCAAATGGGCCCCAGTGATTGGTGCAGACTGAGCCTACCTTAATTAACCAATCTGGGTCCCCATCAACAATCTTCTGTTTGAGTGAGGTCATAACCAGTGCTTTGCAACAGGAAAGGTAAGGGGTGGCAACATGTACTCCTAAGTCTCACCCATCTTCCTGACTGTTGTGGATCAAAGTGTCTCTCTGGTTAATTGAGCTCACTGTGGCTCCTGATCAAAGTGCAGGTCTCCCTTGAAGTATGTGGCGAAAACAGACTTTTGGTCTCCCTCAAATTGCATATGTCTTGCCTCTGAAAGGGGGTCCCCTTGCAGGCGTTGCCTACTGTAGCAGTTGTCCCAGACATGCCATTTACTTCCCTTCATACTTTGGAGTGGAAGCTAGCTTCAAGTTGACACATTGCGAATCAAAGAGGTGTTGGGTTTCCTGTCCCCTTTGTCATCTCTGCGACCAGGCCTCTAGTAGGTCAGCTTCAATTAACTCTCATCAGTATGCGCTGCCACCAGCAGACTCACAATGGGCAGTGCAGATCCATGGAGACTTTGATATTTAATTAGGCTGCCCATGGCAGGAGGAAGGTATTGCCCTCCTCCTTGTGATGTTTTCATGTTCACCTGGCTGTCACATTCCAGCTAAATCTGACAGGGAGGCCTGTGCCTGTAGGCTGTGTCCCCCCAGAGTACACATGACTATGTATTTGTTGTGCGGCAAGCATAGGAAATTGTGTGTGGTTTAGTCCCACACATTTTCTGAGGTTGATCTCCCATCATTCAATTTCTTAAAAAATATCAAAAAGCCCAGGCGAGTGTACACCCGCTGCGTGGTTGGTTGAATTGCTCACAGTTTACTAGGGAACTCCCTCCACTCCCCCGTTTTGAACATGATGGGAGGGTCGAGCTGGGTTTCAAATGTGGGGGTTCCAGTTGGGGGAGGCACATTGTCAGTGGTGTGGGTGGAGCTGAGGGGCGGAGCTAAGTATTGAATAATCCAAGTGCCCTGAACATTAGATGCTGACTGCTTTGCATAAAAACAAAGTGCATATTTGCAACATAGGAATGACTACTAATTTATCAAACATGTCTGTGAAAGTATTTGAAATGTGCATTCCCTCTTTAGCTTGCAAGGCACACTTGGTGTGATGTTCATTTCACCTGTTAGAATAGTCACCATCACAGCAACATGTGTGCAAAGCATGAGACATATATGCATCTATGAACCGTTTCACTGTTGGAGTGTTCTGGTGATATGATATTTTAGTTATAGCGCGCCTATACACAGCTGTTTCAAGGCGCAACAGGCAGGGGAGGGGAATAAAAGGGGAAAAGACAGCAATCTTACTAGTCCCAGTGACATTGAGATTGCGCAAGTGCAGGGGAGAAGGAGGGGGGAAAGTGCCAGGGGAAGGGGAGGAGGAACAAGTGCAGGACACAAAATCTAAACACCAAACAAAAAAATGGCAGCGTTCAGATGCTATTTGTGAAGTCGTTTATTACTGTGGAGACTTGCAACAGTCAGGGGCAGAGAGCTTCATCCTTTTGGGGGAGAGTGGGTTGCAATTTTTGCAGGATCAAAGCCTGTGTTGTTCTGGCCCAATGTCCTCCCTGATGATATGGGGAGGGAGAGGCGCAGAGGGAGAGAGGGAGAGTGGGAGAAGGGGTGAGAGGGGTGGAGAGAGAGAGAGGGGGGGGTGAGATGGAGAGAGAGAGGGAGAGAGAGAGAGGAGAGAGAGACAGAGAGCGGGAGAGAGAGAGGGAAAGAGAGACAGAGAGGGGGATAGAGAGAAAGAGCGAGTGAGAGAAAGAGAGAGAGAGAAGGAGAGAGAGGGGGAAGTGGAGAGAGGGAGAGAAGGAGAGAGACAGGGGAGAGAGAGATATCAGTCACATGACTAGGCATTCACTAGTGGATTGTTTCTTCCCTTTCTATCGCAATGAAACCAGTGATGATGTCCCCCTTTGTGAAAAGGTTCACTCTTGTGATGCAAGCGAGGGGTGGGGCACTCATTGGGGTGCCTGTGAAAAGCTTCCTCTGTGGCCCCTAGGCAAACTCGGAGCTCCTTTAGCCAAGACGCCCAGATTGTTCGGGGGAATGTCTGCTCTCTGCTGCCACCCGCAGGCACCAGGTGGCACAGCTGCCATGAACTAAAGCAACCAACGTGGCGTCTGCCGATAGGAGCATGTGTGCTTTAATAATCATTTCAACTATTGCACTTGCAACCAGGATCCAACTCAAAAAGCACAGAAACACTTTGGAGGGCAAATGATAGAATACATTATTTCACGTATGTGTACTGTCGTTTAAAAAGGCAGCAGGTCAAATCATGTCACTTCAGAGCGCCCCAAGTATAAATGGAAGGGGAAAGGGCCAAAACCTGACATCCACAGACTTTGTAATGTTCGGATCAGATAAGTGCGAGGTAAGGACAAGGCTGACATTGCGGATTTGCGGATAATAATATTAGAACAATTGGAAATGGAGAGAGGAAAACCAAGACGTCCCAGGGGCAGGCACTTTACAGCACGTGCATAGTACATGGAGCACCTGGGGAGACCCAAATGCACAGTGCCCAGAACCAAATCTGGAGGCCCTGAGACATAAAGGCATCACAGGGCAGACTGTGTCGGTCAAAGGATGTTTTTAACACAAGCATTGGCAGATTCAACAGTTTTGAATTGTGAGTAGGGCAAGTGTAGGCATTTGCCAGTCCCAGCCAACATGCTACTATCAGACCATAAGAAAGAACCAGCTGATACATGGTTTGATCAGCTGGGCATGTAACCGCAGTGCTGGGAAAATACCTATCTAATACAAATACACAATCCAAAATTGTTGGCTTTGCCAATGCTTGTTTTAACAGGACATCAGTGCCAGAAACAAATAAAGTGCACAAAACAGCTGTGATGTAGCCATTCACTCTCAGAAGGCTGCTTAAAAATAACACTTACAGGGTAAAGTTTGATGTTAATGCTTGATAGAGCGACGTCAAAGAGATCTCTGGAGGACGTGTGTTTGGCAAAGGGCAGGTTCTTGGTGGGAATGGCCATAGAGATTAGCATGGCCACAGTGATTCAATGGGTAGATGGTTAATAATGGAATAACATCCACAAGTATTATGTCCCTCCTCAGATGTCATCTCCCTCCTAACTGTACTGCAATGCAGAAATGTTGACTTTTGGTGGTGATTTAGCTCTGCCTAAAAGACAAAACTAAAAAATAAAGCTCCGGAAGGATTGTCTTAAATGAAGGTGGTCTTGCTGGGATCTGAGGTCAGTGGGGAGCACGTTCCAAAGGTCCAGTCACTGGATGGAGAGGGATTGGACGCACCACAAACTGCCTTGCCACTCTTTCACACTTCACTCCCAGGCGTGTACTATCTGATTCCTGCTTCTTTAAAGCTGCATGTTCTGGTGCTGCAGCTGTATTCCTGAAATATGGCCCACATCCATTGATCGGAGGTAGCCCAGGCCCAAATGTTCACCCAAGCCAAGCTGTGGGAGGACAACCACACCAATGTCAATGCAGTGGCTCGCAACTCTTTCAGCTTGATGACATCAAGAAGCAATGGAAAATCCAAAAGAGGCATCAAACAGAGTGATTCGCAAGGTGGCTACCCACCACAACCAGTGCCTGGCCATGGCGAAGGTAAAACAGTGACTGTCATCAACATGGCTGCCACGTCTCTCAGCTTGATGGCACCAAGAAGCACTGGCAAATCCAGAAGAGGCATCAAACAGAGTGATTAGCAAGGTGGCTACCCACCACAACCAGTGCCTGGCCATGGCGAAGATAAAACAGTGACTGTCATCAACATGGCTGCCACGTCTCTCAGCTTGATGACATCAAGAAGCAATGGAAAATCCAAAAGAGGCATCAAACAGAGTGATTAGTAAGGTGGCTACCCACCACAACCAGTGCCTGGCCATGGCGAAGATAAAACAGTGACTGTCATCAACATGGCTGCCACGTCTCTCAGCTTGATGGCACCAAGAAGCACTGGCAAATCCAGAAGAGGATCAAACAGAGTGATTAGCAAGGTGGCTATCCACCACAACCAGCGCCTGGCCATGGCGAAGATAAAACAATGACTGTCATCAACATGGCTGCCACGTCTCTCAGCTTGATGGCACCAAGAAGCACTGGAAAATCCAGAAGAGGCATCAAACAGAGTGATTAGCAAGGTGGCTACCCACCACAACCAGTGCCTGGCCATGGCGAAGAAAAAACAGTGACTGTCATCAACATGGCTGCCATAGCTCTCAGCTTGATGGCACCAAGAAGCAATGGCAAATCCAGAAGAGGCATCAAACAGAGTGATTAGCAAGGTGGCTACCCACCACAACCAGTGCCTGGCCATGGCGAAGAAAAAACAGTGACTGTCATCAACATGGCTGCCATAGCTCTCAGCTTGATGGCACCAAGAAGCACTGGCAAATCCAGAAGAGGCATCAAACAGAGTGATTAGGAAGGTGGCTACCCACCACAACCAGTGCCTGGCCATGGCGAAGAAAAAACAGTGACTGTCATCAACATGGCTGCCATAGCTCTCAGCTTGGATGACATACAGAAGCACTTGAAAAACCCAAAGAGGCAGGTCCAGAGCCTTGTCCATACCATCGAACAGAGTCACTAGAAAGGCGGTCACCCACTACTAGCGGTGAGCGAAATTTACACCCACGAAGCGAAAAGTGCGAAATCTGCACTGGAATCTACTTCCACCCATTACGCAAAATGAGCATTACGGTTACGCCGCCACTGAAATTTCACCCAGTTTTGTGCGGTTTCCCGCAGAGCGTGGTGTTTCATTCCCATGTCAGTTCCGTGTAGCGCAACCAGAAACTTTGCACAGGCCGTTTTCTTTCAATTTGTGATAGGTGTGCGCAGTGTCACGAGAAACTTTGTGCATGTTTTCTTTTGATCCGTACTTGTTTTGCGACACGAGAACTTTTGTGTCAGTCTCTTTTTGATCTATACTAGTTTTATGCAGCAGCATGAAAAACTTTGTGGAGGTCTTTTTCTATCTGTTGTAATTTAGTGCAGCAACACAAGAAACATTGCACAGTTTTTCGATTCATGATAGGTTTGTGTAGAGTCACACAACACTTTCTGTTGCTCTTATTTTGATCCATGCTAGGTTCTTGACACAAGAAACTCGGTGCAGATCTTTTTCGATCCGTGGTAGTTTCATGCTGCAGCACGAGAACCTTTGTGCTGTTTCTCATGATCCGTTCTACTATTGCACACCTACATGAAAAACTTTGTGTGGGCTTATTTTAGACCCTTACTAGTTTTGTGTTGCGGCACAAGGAATTTTGAATGCTTTTGTTTAACTGTTTAACCGTGTTTAAGCACACTAGGTTCACGCAGCTTTTTGTTTGATTCACACCAGGATCTCACAGCGACACGAGAATCATTGTGCTGTCCTTTTCGATTCGGGTTAGTTTCATGCATCAGCAAGAGAAACGTTTTGCTACTCTTCTCAATTTGTGCTAGATTCGTGCAATGGCACAAGAAACTTTGTGTGGTTTTCCATGATTAGTGCTAGTTTCGTGCAGCGACACAAGAAACTTTGCGCTAGCATTTTTTCTAGACCTGTACTAGTTTTGTGTTGCAGCACAAAAAACTTTGCACGTTTCTTTCCAAACCATGCAAGTTTCCACAGCGGCATGAGAAACCAAGCATAGCTTTTTGTTTGACTTGTGGTAGGCTCATGCAATGGACACCTGCACAACATCCAATGATATTGCTGCATTGATTTCCTAATTGTGTGGCAAGTTAAAGGAATCATAGCCGGTCTGATAGCACAGCGAGTAGAGCGCTCCCGGCAGGGCCTAGCTCAGCCTTTCATCCTTCTGAGGTCGATAAATGAGCACCACACACCGTGGGTAATAATAAGCAGCCCTCAGATACCCGAGGGTTTGTAGCGCTATATACATGCTAAATTAGTATTATTGCTGAACGAACAGATACATTTGCACATTTATGCTGAGGATAAATAGTCATAGGTAGCTACAATGCTTGGAAAAGTCTATTTCTAAGGTCCTTATTGTGCCAACGGAATGAAAACAATCTCTCATAAAGGGAGTTCCTTCATGTGAGTGATATGTGGGGCTTTGGGCCACCAGTGCTGTGGGCGCTGGATATCAGATACTGACATAGATTTGTCATCAGACTAATTATAGTAAGTGGAAGATGAATGCAACATAATATTGGGCCCCATTACAAGTTTGGTGGTGTGGTCCAGAATGGTCGTAATGCAGTGGTACCACTGCATTAGCGCTGCATTGCTGCACCACCAAACTCTAGGTCTGGAGGTAAGGATGAGGAAAAACCTCCAGCAAAATGCTAAATAGACGGAGTTACCTCTGCCGTAATTCTGCCGAAATCTCCATGCAGTCCAATATTAATGGGGACTAACATCGCCTTCGACCACGTGTAATGCAGCGGTAATTCCTCCGGACCAAGTTGCGGAAAGTGTAAATCCATTCGGTGGTGTTTCGGTAGATTTACCGACACGTTTTGGGCTAGTCTATTGCAAGTGCAAAATTGCTATAAGGTAGAGGATCTATTTACTTACCTTCCCTGTTACCCATCTGCTTTTGTTCTTTGGTGCAATTCTGAAAAAATAGTAATCAAAAAGGCATGCTATTTGTGTTTCTTGTGTGTCATAAGGCCACGTGGGGAATAGGCAGAAGCGCTGCTAGGTGGAGGCTCGGGGGGCTATAGCCTCGGGTCTTTTGGTTGTAGCCCTGGATAAAAGCTCAGGGCTAGCTAGCCCCGAGTCCCAACATAAGCGTAGCCTCAGATCTTTTCCAGACCTAGCAACACCCTGGGAATAGGTAGGAAGATCCACAGTGTGTCCATTTTCCAAAGCCAAGAAACACAGACACTACTCCACAGGCAGCAACAGACTATGATCTCATTGGGAGCGGCCCTCTGTGCCACATTTGTGATGGTCTTTTCAATGCCCTTTACCATCAGTGACAGTCTTTGCTGATCTCCACCAAACATGCATACACACATGGTGGAGAGCTCAAGGACTCACCTCATGCACCAGGAAAATGCCCATTAATCTGGGGTCAGTCCATTTCCGGTGCTTTGCAACCACTGCATGCGGCGAAACCAAGAATCCACCACAACACATGTCAGCAGTTGGGTCTCTATGATGAGGTGTCTGGCTTCTACAGAATGAGCCAATCACGGCCATGCATACAATGGGGAGGGTAAAGAAGAGGACCAAACTCAATGAGTTCTCCCTCATCAGGAGTCCCGGATCAGAAGTGAGGCGCAAATCATGAAAACAGACCTTCGGAGAAATGTTGGCAATGGTAACCATGGCAAACAGGTATAGTGAAATAATGCAGAATCTTCATGGTGCATTACTGGCAGTGAGGGAAAAATAATGTCTAGCGCTACAAACCCGCAGGTATCTAAGAGCTGAAATAACAGCTGATATTATTACGCCATCATGTGGTACTGAATTTATCGACCTCAGGAGGATGAAAGACGGAGCTGGCTCCGCCGGGATTCGAATCTGCATCAGTAGGCTTGTGCACTGGTGTCAATATGAGCGCTCAACTTGCTGTGCTATCTGATCGGCCTGTGAAAGCATCGTCGTGGGCAGGCAGGGCTGCATCTAATGGAAACTGTAGGGCAAACTTGGTGAGTGCAGCAGTTCAGGGAGTGTTGATCCCAAGCTGCTGCTCACTAATGACGCCGAACAAGGACGAAACACGTCTGTGGTTGCTTGTGGTCTCGTGCAGGAAAGGATGTGCTCTAGCTGTTTGGACTGGACTGCCCCATTTGGGGGTGGGATCAAGCCTGATTTGCATGTGGTCTTTCTCCTTTTGTAATGGTTTGGTAGGTGGAAGAACAATGGTCTGGAGGGTTGCCCAGAGCAATTTCCAGAGGTATAAGATTAATTCAAAACTATCCATCGCCTTGAGGTTTCCTAATGTGGTGCCCACCATGTATGAATGCTTGTGTCTGTCCGCAACCATGGCAGTCACCGCGACTGGTATGGCACCCTTCTTTGGCACGTTGATTCATGCACACTCGGCCTGCTAGTTTCCAATGCAAACAAAAATAAAAAATATTGAAAATTCTCTGTGGGGACCACTCTATTTGGAGGTGCCAACAGATTCTTACAGTGTGTGGAAACCATGTACACAAACTCTGATTCATCACTTTCGTGTAGAGTTCAAACAGCTTGCAGCAAATCAGTGTGATTTTGCCACAATCAAGGAAAGGCAAGGATTGCCCTACCACATGTGTTTTCTGGTTTCACGCACCATCTATGATGCGGCAGTACATGTGCAACTGATTATGGTCCACATACAGGAGCATTGATATGGTGCCCAAAGCCAACAATGTATTTTCTGTCTCCAACGGTAGACATTTAACATGTGTGTGTGTGTACATGTGAGCTGAGAACATTATTTCACGTGACGTACCCGTGACTCGCAGGACACTAGGACGAAGGGCACTCAAGGGACCATGATGAGGGGGAATCTGGTTTTACACATAGAATGAGACAATTATCTCTATTCCCATTGTCCTCGCCCCAGAAACTAGCATCATTCACGGCCCATAGATGCCTACGTGGGCGCCATCATCACCGAACATCCCAGGCACCTGCCAACCGAATCTTCTCGCACGTGACTTTGTGCACTGATCTCCACAGGAAGCTCTGCAGTCTTCTGGCAAATGGTGGGAGCAGCAAAGCGTCCCATGGTCTGGCTCGGGCCTAGGCCGACTAGACCGTAACAATCTTCTGCTACCAAAATGTGGTCTAGCACCTTGTAGAATCTTGTGTGCTAGATGGAATTGCAAATAATGATCTCAGACCAAATAATCGGACAGGCTCAAGGCATATGGCAAAGTACTACTTGATTCTCATTTTAAAAGCAGGGAGAACAGACAGGCATCGGACTGGTGCATCACACTCTGATAGTAGCTTGATTATACAAAGGTCTTGTTCCCCAATATGTGTCATCTATAACGTCATTCTATGTGGCAAATTATAAACCTATTGAGGGAAGGGATTGGTTAAGCAAACCTATCTACATATAGAATACATATGGGTTTGTACTTCATTAGCTTCCCCTTATCTATAGGACACACCTTGAACTACCTCTAAATATGTATTGTACTGATTATAGAGGGCGAGATGGAAGTGGATTGGTCTATGCAACATTGGAGGTTAGGTTGTCCCTTAAACCCACTGTTTGGCTAGAATGCTATCCCAACCGTGGACTTTCAGCTATTTAGCAGCAAATACGTGAAACAAACTTAGGTGTTTGAATCCCATCAGTCTACGCCCTGTTTTCCTAATTAGTCCGTCATCTCTCATCGGCCGGCCATAAGCCAAAGTCTTCTGTCTGTAGTTGTAGCCTGCTCAGTGCCCTGCAACATTCAAGGGAGTGTGAGCACACCACAATATTTGTCTGATGCTCTAATGAATAGCCCTTGCTTCAACTCGAGTCACATTTGAAGAGACCACACATTTGCCAATTTCACCTTCGTGTTCACTGCTATTTGATTCAATTATGAAGGGTGTTGTTGCTCCTCTTGGCCTCTATAGACATGCTCACTCTACCTTGCACATATGTAATACACTTTTAATTGTCCAATACATTGGCTGTTGCAGATGTTTTCTTCTTCTTTATCTAAGAGAAATGTGCCCTTCGTTCGTAGCTTATGCTGGTTATCTCCCCTTGTGACTTGCAAAAATTCCTTAAAATAGCATTCTTGGTCCTGGGCCAACAAAGACTTCCTGTTGTTCTGCACACTGAGCTTTTCAGCCTCACCTTATTCTGCTGCCTTGTTCTGTCTCTGAGGTAGCTTGGTTGAATTCGACCTGAGCCATTGTCCATTTTCCTATCATGTCCGTCCTTGCCATGTTATATATTCCTCTCTATCAAGCCTCTGTAGGTTTTCTAGTTACCTTTTGTTACTGTATTGTTACAGTTAATGACCAGTATGTTGCCTCATCTTCTGTATATTCATGATTACTTTAGCTTTTAGGTACATGTTTCTCTTGGTGCTTCAGTTACATTGTCACCATTAAATATTTTCATATTGTTTCAACACAAGTTTATGTATCTTCTTCATGACATCACTCCGCCCTTGTCAGATTTCACTTTAACATTCCATGATGTCCATAGGTGTGTGCAGACATTGTTCCATGTGGCATCCTTCCACACTTTCAGTGCAAATGTACTTTCTTTATGGCTGTCTTAGAGCATAATGTCTCCCATGCACTCAATGTGGTACAGGAACAATACAGGGGATCCCATGTATTGCTCTTCTTCTACTATTCCAATATGGCAGAGGTCACAGAATGGGATTAGTCTGAAAGCATCCACCTGCTCCTCTGCATTCCCCCCTCTGATCAAGTTCTCAACCACATTCCTTTCTTCATTCGCTGTTTCATTCTTCTTTATCATTTCTTCATATGATTGTTTCTTTGGGATCCACATCTTTGTCACCCTCCTCAGGTGACCTGCATTCTTTATATGTTCATCCACACATCAGGTCATGTGACAGCACTCTCTTGATGGTGGGCAGTATATCCAACATCCTACATATGTTTTATGTTCCTTGGGGTAGTAGAAGCTGGTTCCCAGAGGAGCAAGGAAACTTTTCTTTATATTCTCATGGGTACTTCTTTCATTTTGCATCTGAAAACCAGTTCCAGAGTCTATATCAAGCATTATCTTCATCCCGATAGATTTTTTGGCTATCTTCTGGCATTGCCCCAAAATGACCTTTATGAGAGAGAATCCTAGCAACACCAACACTAGTATTGCTCCAAGTTTTTAAAAGCATTTTCCATCCAGTTTGGTATCCATGACAATAAAGATGAAAACCAGTCATCTCCTGCTGTCTCATCAGCTTCATCCTCCATATTTTCATGCAGGGTCGTCAGCATGGGTATTGCCTCTGTCAGGGTTTCATTTCCTCCATCATGAGATGGTGTGAATGTACAACAAGAAGGCCCGATCTTGGCACACTCACCTCCTTCCATTGTTGTAACCAGCTCTGGGACTTATCTGTTCTGGAGGGTCATCAGCCTGATTGCTCGCAATTCCTCTCAGAGAGCATTAAGTCATTTTATTGTTGCATTGATCTTTTGCAATTGTTCCCATCTTGGAATCTGTAGCCACTTGGCGCTTACTGCTGCTTGAAGTCCTGGCACAAATATAGCTGTCATTATCATTGCTGTCTTGCTGAAAAGTTTATGCTCATCTGGAATATTGTCATAGGCCTCCGTTGATTTTGCTGAGACGTAATTCTCTCTCTTCAGCCGGTAGATTTTCAGTGATCTCTTTTTCCTTTGGTGTTCATTCATTGTTGGAAATGCATCAATATGGAGGTCACTTTGGGGAATTACCAATGCTGGAACATGTACTGTTACCATAGAACATATTCCTCCCCAATTCTTTGGCAACTGCAGGTCCTCCATTTATTTCTGGGACTTCAATTACCTGTCCACATCCTTTGATTTTTCCAACCAGAATCAGGCCATCATTCTTGAAGCATGCTGTTGCATTCCTCAGTGGTATTATGGCTACTGGTCCTGCTTCGTTGTCGACCAATGTAAGTAACTTTGCATACTTGGCCCATGTTTTCAGGCATTTGTCACTTACTATCTGCACTATGCATGCCTATTATATCTTCAATAAGAAAGCAGGGCAAGCCAATAGTCCTTCTTTCAATCTGGTACTAATGAAAACACTTCCATATATCACTAGCCGAGTTCTCTCTCCACATCTCGGCTCTCCCGGTTTTTTCAGTTATGTCTGAGCAATTCAGCTTCTTCATCTGGACATCCTTTATTCATTCTGCAATCCATACATTTCTTGCTTGTCCTTCCTAGTCCATTTTCCATCCTTCTCGTTTTCACATAGGTATCTTCATATGGGAATGCTAATTTGATTGCCATTGTAACATAGCCCATATGTCCTTCCTTTGTTTGTGCATGCTGCTAGATGACTGAGGCATTGTGCAACATGTGTAGACATTTCTCTTGCAATAAATGTTCTTGCTGCATTCATGGCATACAGCATTAGGGAACACACACAACAGCTTTCATCTGATGTTCTTTCATATGCTAATACCATAGATTATTCTTTAAATTAACTGAATTGTCAAGATACATATTTACATCTTCTTGATTCTCCTCAACATTCCTTTTAAATCAAAATAGACTCCTGGTTATATTGTAAAACTCTGTACCTCTAGTGGGGACAACAATAGATGTTTTATTGCACCCTTCAATCCTGTATCACTTTTTATAACCTGTTGAAATGACATAACAATAAGGAGAGAAACACACATCATAATACCAACTGATTTCACCATCAGGGACATCATTTGGGGGTTACCAGGAGTCACACCTGCGACCCCTAAGGTTTCTCTCGATACCTCATAAAACATATATGTTATTATTATTATTATTATTTTAATTGAAGCTCCTTGGCTGTGGCCAGCACCATGTTGCATTTTGTTTCTGGAGTGGCTGGATTTCTTGTTCAGGCCTCTTAAAAAAAAAAAAAGGTGGTTCCATAAATGGAACACTTTGAGCAGTGACACTCATTAAGAAAGAATAAAATAATTTGTCTTTCTGGAATTCTATGCAATAATTGCTAGACTCATTAAAGGTCTCTTTCAAGCACACTTCACGGGGGGTAGGGGTGGTGTCACTGATAAAGTCTATTCTTAAATACCTCAAATTCACAATGCAGACAAAAACGTACAAAACATATTTAGAGTACAATAAGCTTCCATTTCGGTCTATATATTTTGCTTCTGGAATGTAACTGCTATTAGAACACCTTAGCAGGCGTTTGGTATTGCTGATTGGTCACTCTGTGGCACTGGTATAGCCTGCAGTTTGAATACAGCCTGTAGTTCGAGTTGCATTCACTTACGTGAGTACTCAGGGCTGTGCGCAGGCAGGGAAAGCAGCACAAGTGGACGCATTGGTTGGTGTGTCATTTCGGAATGGAAAGAGTTAACTTTCCATTCCGAAATGCATGTTGCGAAACCAATGTATCCACGTAGAGACGCGCCTTAGAAAAGTAAAGGGAAGTGAAAGCAAATGCAACACTTCTGTGTTGAATGTAAATAGTGAAGCTGTTAGATATGTGGAAAAGGGGCAGAAATCAGCAGTATTATGCAACGTGGAACGTGTGGAGAAGCGTTGTGTCTGGCAGCAATTGGAAAAGGAATTTTTCATGCACCTCTGAACGTGCAGTGCACCAGGAATATGGCAGTGTTTCAGAAAGGTACAGAAATGTAAGTTATTCAGCTGTTTGCACCATGTATGTGCAAAAGCATTTTGGAGATGTAAAGTAACTGTATGATTCTGTTAAGTAATTGGAACCTTACATTTTTGTGGGGGCGGGGTAGAAAAGCACACCTGAACTAAGTTTAATTAAAATAGGGGTCTGGCATAGACACACCTGATTACACTTTATTAGCATACTCCTCCGATCCTAGCGCCTTCCACCACCCTATAAAAAATGAAACATGTTTAATTGAAGTATAAAACATTTCTCCAACTATTATTTACCATTTTGCAATTTTTTGTACTTCAATTAAACATGTATCATTTATTCAACTTTAATTAAACCGTGAGGGTGTTCTAATAGCACTCGGGCCATTAACTCGGTCTTCAGGGCCCATATGGCGATCGCTGCAGGTCTATAAAGCTATAATATAAACTCTCCCACATTCATATAGTGTTTCCCTGGAGTACAACACACTATTCCTGTGTCAGTAAAAGATAACGTCATGTTAAGCTTTGTCATCAAGTCACTTCCTAATATGTTAACTGGCATCGCCCTATAAAATGGTAATGGCATTGACATATAAAGTTTTCCTATAGAGTTTCGCAATTCATCTGTGAAAGGAACTAAACGTATCGACCTAGAGAATCCTTGAGCCTTCATGTCAGTACCTGATATTGCTTATTTTTCCTCAAGGACACAGGAACAAGTGGTTCCAGTGTCTACGCGAAATGAAAATGTCTCACCTCCTATTGTGACCCTGACCCTTGGTTTCTCTTAGATGTCTGGTGTCACTGATAGTACTGAGCGCTTCAGGTCGTTCTGTGGACTGTTGTATTGTGGGTATAAATTCATCTCCATACCTGTGAAATGATCTCCTCCTATCACAGTCACACTCCCACATTTGAGTGTGTGTGCTTGTTGAGCTCCTGGGGTCATGTTCCATTTTGGAACCAATGCCTGTGCTTGATGTGGTTGTGCCTGTTGTGCTTTCATGGGTATTTGCTCTGGTTGCTCTTGTGGTACTTGCATTTGCAGTAGCACCTCCTGCATTTGCTGGAGTGTGGTGCATATGTCTGAGCCTGGGTGTGATCTTGGGCATAATATTCCTGTGGTCTCTATTATATTGCGGAACATAACTCTTTCACCCACTTGGAGGTTGCAAATTCTGCTGCATGTTTCCTCTGCTTCTGCATGTCCTAGCTATGTGTCCTATTCTTCCACAATTCCAGCATTGCTGTGGCTGTCTACTAGTAAATCCTCCTCTTTCCCATGGGTTTTAAAAATCCACCTCGTCATACTCCTCTAGGCCCATTCCCTCTTCCTCTTGGTCAAAGGTTGTACCCACTCTGGTTGGTGGGATATCCTGTGTTATTCTGTTGTCCTGGCTGCATCGCCTGTGTCGCCCCTCCTTCATTACGCGTAAATACTGCTCCCTCTATGGCTATGGTTGACAACTTCTTCTGGACTAATGTCGCTTCCACCTGCTTTCTTTTTATTCACCTCCTGCATTAATCAACAGTGATGAACGATTGTCTATTGTATTTCAGGACATGGCTTCGCTTCAATTCGCAACTGTTTCTTCAATTGCGTTACACTGGCTCGAAAAGCCTCATACTCGTCTGTTATGACATCATCTAACCTACATTCAATTCCCCTTAATAGATATCCTTCTGCATTCTCTTGGGTTTTATGACCGTCTTCATCTCTTATTTGCCTGTACGAATTCCCAAGTCGTTGCGCTGTATCTTCTGTGTCCTGCCCTTCAGTCCATGGACTTCCTCCAATTGTTCTTGTGAATCAATCAGCACTATGGTCCTATGACATACATATTGTATCTCATCTTCTTTTATCCCCTGCTCCTGTTCATCTCTTCTTTTCTTCTCATCTCCCTCAGATCATCTTCCTCTCGTCTTCTTTGCAACCTACGTACTTTTATTCTTTGGGCTTCTATCTTTTCTCATTTCTTTTCTTCTAATTTCTTATTTTCTTTCCTTGCCTCATATCTTCTTTGTCCTTCATTTTGCTTGCATTCTTTATCCCTCTCTTCTTTGTATGCTCTTTCCTCTTCTGTCTCTTTCTTCTCTCGCTCTTCTCTTTCCTCTTTCTCAACCCCATCAATGTCCTTATCATCTAGCTTAAGTAATATTTGTCTTACCATCTATTCATTCTGAACTATCATAATTCCCTTAGCCATATCCTTTATTTCCTTGTGTTTCTTTGCTTCTTCCTCTATCTCCATTTGTCTCTTCTGTTGGTACTTTCTCTCGTCATGCTATTTACTTTCATTGCGTGTTGATATATGTTTGCGTTCTCTGCTTTTGCTTTCTTACAGATTATATTTTCTGCCATATGTGGGGGCCGCAAATGTTGGATTAACATACCTGCTGCTGCTTTTAATTCCTTTAAAGGATACATTCCCTTCTCCTCCGTGTCTACGGTCTTATCTTTAGGAGGGGGAAGGGGAGCTAAAGGCATTTTATCCTGCCCTTTTCTGCTGATTGAGCATCCACTGCAACTCGGTTTGGATATTCTTTCTCACCCTGGAACATCTTCATAATTCTATAAGGGCCAGCCTTTTCTGTAACTTGTTTGCCCTATATGCGGCATGCAAATACGTTGTCATGTTAAACTGTATTCGTATAATACCGCCTTGTTATGAATATTGGCCTAAGCCCATTCACGTTACATGGAAAACCGCGTCTGAAATGTTTCAATATTTGATCAACTTCACCGCCATTTTAAGATTTGTCCGCCATTTTGATTTCAACTCTTGTTTCTGTGTTAAATGGTGGACTGTGTTTTCAACTTGCAGCCGAGCCAAACAACCTTTGAGTTGTGTTAATGTTTAGGCTGACTGAGAGCAGACTTTTTTCATATGCAAAGAAACCTTGTGACTCGTATGAACTGCAATCCAAGTGTTTGTTTGTTTGTTTATTCACTTAATTACGCGCACCAGACCCAGAGGTAATAGGGCGCAACAATATGCAGATGCAAAGCTTGCATAGTTTTACAATATATGGAGATATACAAATGTAATAGCAGTTATAGTAGATACAGAGCACAGTTCAGAGTGCAAATAGGAAGTACAAATATACAATTTAAGGATGATTCACTCTGTGGAGCCTTCAGACTCACAGGTAGAGACAGATATGGCTATAAGTTTCAACAGTAGACAATGTTCAAATATACAATTACAAAATGTTCCACTACCATGTAGCAATAGACTCACAAATGGAGCAGATTCCACTTGTTTTTCAAATGTATCATGCTGTTATGTAAAAGATAATGGGTGTTGTCTGTGCTCACAAGCCTCATCCTCATATAAACAACAAGACAATATAGAAGAAACACATTTCGTGTGTTTTTGCTGAACTGCATTGCAGCGATTCTTGAAACAAGGCTTACTGTGGATCAGAGAACCAATGCCACCATTGTAACTTCATGGACATGCAAACTTGGTAAATCCATTGTACAAGATTGTAATATTTGTCATATGAACTGGGCACAAACCCTAGCATGTAACGTATTAGTTTGGAGAAGGGCTGGACTATGTTTGCAAAAGTGTATAAAAATGTCTGTTTTAAGATGTCCTGCACTCTCACCACCTCACTGAGTCTACTGGTACACTCTGTGAGGTGGTGGGAGCCAGATTACTATCTGTTTGCTTTGACTCTGATACTTGTATCTTTTCGACCCGTGATTGCTCTATTTCATTATTTGTGGTACTAACCCTCGATATTTCTTTGGTCTTTCATATGGCATCCAAATAGGTTCCCTCAAGATTGATGTCACCTCACTGAAAAGAAGATGCAGCTTTCGGACCATGATCGGAGAGTGACAAAAAAGGGGGCCCATTGTATGAGATGTGACACCTCGACAGTACTGCACAATCTGATCCCTGAACAGTGAGCACGCGGTTGGAGAGGGCATCTTGACGAGGGTCCCCATATCGAGGCAGGCTCTTTGCCAAAATCGCCAACCATGAGGATCCCTTGTAATCTGATCGGACCTACTTTGCATTTTGAAATCATGTGAGTCATGCCCCGATTCCTAAGTATCCTGATATTTGTTTGTAGATTTGCGCTCACGAGTTCAAACAACACCAGGTAACACCAGTGATCTGATATTCCTGGGAAATTGTCTGCCTGTTTCAGGGATTTATTCCACAGAGACAGACAATATTTGGAATATGGCCGACCGCCGCCTCCGGAGGGTTCACCGGCGTGTACTATGTACTGTAAGTACGGCCTTGGTAGTATAGTATTCAAAGATATTTGGCACAGACAAACTAGATATGCTTCCGAATTTCTGTGGCCAGTTCATGGTAGTTTTAAAATTGCCCGTATAGAGTATTTGGAGTCTACATTGTTAAAGAAAAAGGCTAGGCTTGCAGCATTTGATGTAATTAAGAATGGGAAAAAGGAAGCCATGCAGCATCTTAACAGTAAAGAGAAAAACGCACGTCAACATATGTCTAACTCCGAAAAAGCATTATTGTATGATCAACAGAACAAGTCGGAATCTTTTAGAAGTATGGATAGGGCTTTTCAAATTGGGGTACCGAAAATATATCCGTCTCAGGACTTTCATGCCTCAGACAAACTAATTGATATGATTATAAATGAGCATAGGACTGTTGCTACTCCACTTCCTCCTTATGTGACTTTCCCTGTTGTTTTACCTCTTCCTGTTGCTGCACCTTCTCCCGTTCTTGGTCCTGTTCCTCCTGTTGTTCCTCCTCCAGTTGTTGCTCCTCTTCCTGTTGTTTTTACCCCTTCTGCATCACTGCCCTTACCGCCAGTTGCTGTTCCATTAACTCCATCTTTACCACCAGTGGTAGTGTCTCCACTACCGGTTGTGCAGGATTTGTCTGAACTTTCTTCTGCAAGTGGTTCTGCTCCACTTGTAGCAATTGAAGGGGCGAGTGCTGATTCAAAATTAGTGACTCGTAGTACAGTTTCTAAAGCTAGGAAAAGAGAATTTTATGCAAGGGCTAAGAAAAGTATAGAGGAAGGTGAAAAATCAGCTGTCTTAACTGCAATTTTTGACCAAGAAAGTATTCCCGAACAGAATATTTTGATAAAGAGGATGGGAATGCATTTGGCTGAAATATGGGGTGATTTGACGGACATGGATGTCCCACAAGGGTTGAGGGATTTTAATGTTTTAGCTTACTCACGGGACACTGCAGAGAAAATACATGAGCATGTTGAGAGGGTGTTTGAGTTTAAGAGGTAGTTAGATCGGTTACAGAATGATGATATGGATGGCAATAGATTGGACGCTTCATATGTGCAGAAACAATTTCTTCCTTCTTGTAAACCAATGAGTGAAGAAATGCGTGTTTGCACAAGGGACACGCTTAGATGGATTTCGGATGTTTCAATTTCTCCCATTGAAGTATATGACATGTCTAGACAGTATGCTCTGGCAATGCAAAGGAAAGTGTTACAGGTAATGGTAGAGTACTTTCAGGATGAGGTTATGAAGAAAAAGGTTTGTTGTCCCACAGATTTGATGGTCATTTATAGGAGAGCATTTTCGCCCCATACTGCTTTGACTACTTTGTCGCTAGATTTAGCTTTGTTAATTAATGAACGTTCAGGATTGCCTACTTCTCAATTGCTGATGAGGGAAGTTCCGCCGACATTTGTTCCTAATGTAGAAATTCCAGCTAATGCTGCAACAGGCGCAGCAGCCACTACTATTGAAGCTCATTATGTTTCACAGTTTGTTCATTTCCCATTTTCTATACAGGAAGTGAATACCATTAGACAGACATTTCCAGATATTAGGAAAAATCCAAAAGGATTTTATAAAGTAATAGAATCTGTCTTGCGTTTGTCAGTTTTCACGCTGTGTGATATAGACTTGTTGTTCCCTGTGATCTTACCTGCTGATTTATGGAAACAGATTAGAACTATAAATGATCTGGCAGGACTCAGTGACACATGGGTTATGGTATGGATACATGGAGAAAGAAAGGCTGGTGAGAAACCGCCACAGGTGATATGGACACTGCCAGACAGAATAGTAATAAAATTGAACATTTTGGTATCAGAGAGAAGAATAGTTTGGGACAAGCTTACATCTTGCATCCAGGGGAAATCTGAAGGTGCTACCACATTTTTTAATCGGTTCGAACAAGTGTTTTCAGATTTTAGCTGTCAGGACTTAAGTACTGAGTCAAGAAAGAGACTGTGGACAAATTTGTGCATGGATTGTTGCCTGATATCCAATCACAAATGATGACTTCCGAAAGTACCTGGCAAACTAAATTGCAGTCTGAAGTATTGCATATGGCTCAGTATTATGAAAATAGGATCAATAATGAAAAAGAGAGGATAGAAAAGAAGAAGGGAGACTTGAAGACAAAAGTATTGTTGCAGCAGATTGTAAGAGGAACTTGAGGCGGCAATACACAGTTTATAGGACAGTTTGCCCCACAGAGTAATGCGCAGGCGTGTCCTGTACACATGAACCAATGTGCTTATTGCAGACAAGAAGGTCAATGCCGAGCACAATGCCCGATCCTTCAGCAGAGATGGAATAACACATATGGTACCATGGGTAGATGATCCAGAGGCCAACCTGAGTGGGTTCTGGTAGAAGTCAGTTCGCTCAGAACTGACAGCCATATTCACAAGATAGTCAGCAGCATAGTGTTGATAATAGGAATATTTTTGATAATCCTCCAACTGTCTATCTTTCTGAGGATCGAGCATTTGATGATATATTATTCCGCTAGGACAGTCCAAAGCAGAGGTTGGAACCAGTACCTATTCCCGTTGATCAGGATATTCCACTGTCAGGGCAGAACAACATTTATGTAGGGTTCTCTGGTACGCCAGTGGTTAGTCCGGTCTCTCAGCCGGTACCAATTTCACTGGGGCCATTTACTGATTCATGTCCATTTCATTTGACCACAAATTGTGGAGAGAATTTGTTGGGGTTGAATCTGTTGAAAGAATTACATGCAGTCATTTATTGTTCTCCAGATGGAGTGCATTTGACGATTTCACCTCAGCGAACTTCTGTTTCACAATTCTTGACTAGGCCTTTACCGACTGAATTGGATAATGTTCTGGCATGTTTATGGGCGGTTGGTGATAATGACATTGGTATTTAACTAATTGAACCTGTTAAAATTGTGTTGAAACCAGGTGTTAAACTACCACATATTCCACAGCATAAATTTTCGGTTGACGGTGAACAAGCTTTAAAGAGTATAGTTTCTGATTTTGTACATTGAGGAGTGATTGAGGAATTTGCAGGAAGTTTGTGTAATAGTCTGATTCTACCGGTGTATAAGAAAGGGGATAATACGATTCATTTCTGTTTTTATTATTGATTTACATGCTATCAATAATATTGTTGCTTCACAATTTCCAATTGTGCCTGTTGTGACTACTATATTAACGATGATTCCAGCTTCACCTACTCATTTCAGTGTAATGGATCTAAAGAATGCTTTCTTTAGTATTCTTGTACATGTTGTAAGTAGATACTTGTTCGCGTTCACCCTAGGGGGACGCTCATTTACATTCACTTGTGTGCCACAAGGGTACACTGAGAGTTCAATCATTTACAGCAGAGCTCTAAAGGAACAGCTTGATACACTTGAGTTGCCTTTGGTGTCCAGTCAAAGTTTCGAATACATAGTTTTGAAATACAATACTTTTGAAACAAAGGGATCGAAAAAAAATGTTTGAATGCTTTTTTTTTTTAATGTATTCTTTTTTCAATATTGTCGACAGCAGGTCGCCTATTTAGGCAATCTCCTGTCAAAGGAGTGAAGAAGACTGACACCTGAACGGATACATAGCATCGCTAGCATGTCTGTCCCAAATACACAGAAAGAGGTCAGAGCCTTGTTAGGCGTGGCTTTGTACTGTAGACAGTGGATCTGTAACTTTTCATTAATGATAAAACTAATGTTGGCATTGACAAAAAAGGGCATTCCTTTGCCTTTACCGTAGAACTTGGATTGCCAGAAAGCTTTTGTTCTGCTCAAGGTTGCATTGTGTTCTGCACAGGTTTTGGGCACACCAAATTATGATAAGGCCTTTGTGTTCTATGTGCATGAATTTGATGGATGCGCTTTGGCTGTGTTGACGCGGCGACATGGAGGGAAAAATAGACTGTATTGTTATTTTTCCTCCATGCTTGACCCTGTTGCATGCGTTTTGCCGAGATGTTTGAGAGCTGTTGCATATGCTGCAGCATCTGTAAAACAATGTGAGGGTATGGTTCTGGGTCACTCCTTAACTGTGTTGGTACCTCACTCTGTAGACTTTCTATTAAACAGAACGCAAATGCAACATCTCACATCAACACGATTAACAAGAAACAAGCTGATTCTATTTGCACCACATATACAAAAGAAGAGATGTTGCACATTAAATCCGGCCAAACTATTGCCTCTTCTGCAAGAAATTGCTTGCAGTGACAAGATGTCACATGACTGCCTCTATGTCACAGAACAAGAGACTAAAACCATGTGTTGACAGAATGCCCCAAAATGGGACATATTTATATGCCATTGATTGGCCATTTCACTCATCATTATAATGCAATAAAATCCATCACTTTCTGGTCTTACTGTCTAAATACTGAATACAAAAATGTACAGTGGTGGGCTTCTTTTGAAGTATTGGCCTACTTACTTGATGGCATAGTCCGAAAAGAAATCTTTGCCACCCTTTCCTCATTCTCGACTCTTTTGATGTAGGACCTTATTGGAATATGATGGAAATATAAAAGGATTTATTTTGATTAATGTGGGAAGCTTGTCTTGTAAAAATTGTTTTATACAATTAAATTAAGTAATAATAAAAAAAAGAATACAAAAGTTTACACATTGGACTTGATAAAGTTTGGTGCTATATCAAAAGTAAACTTGAAAATGGGAATTTAATGAAACCTTGGGTTATGCCTACTATTTTAGCCGTCTTGTAGTACTTCTATAATGGACAATTTGCACTGATGAGTGACACCCTATTACTAATTGCATCTGAAAATGGTGTTTTAGTATAATATGTGTACTAATGCTTTGGACTTGCACTAAATCTAATCTTATTGTATATGTTTATGTTCATGTATGTTTGAAATGTAATAACTTGTGTATGATTGTGAACTTGATATGCTGAATTGTACAATCAGCTGATTCAAAGGATTGTGTATTCATGAATTGATTTGTAAAAGTTAATTTTAGAACTAATTGCATAAAAATGAATTCAGGAAGGTGTTCCATTTACCAGGGATCTCACTACAGCTCCTAACCCGGATTATAGGACTCCTGTCATGTTTCAGTGCTTGTTATTATATCAAACCAATTGTATTAAAGGGGCCTTCAATGATTAAAGACTAGTCAACTAAACTGGAGCACGTTGGCCACATACTCTTTCGAACTGCCTGCAGTCAACTTTGCAATATTGAGTTTTATGAAACACAGAATCCATTGCTCAGTTATTTCCACAAAGACAATAAGTCAGAATGACATTATATCAATCGACTGAGAAGTATAAAATGAAAAGGCCTTCCAGAGAAGGTGAAGATATTGTGGGAATTCTGCTTTCCACGTCGGATCATGTTTCATATAGAGTTCCTTCCCAAGCAAACACTACCGCAGAGGATTGTTGTGGCAGTAAAATAGTGGTTTCCAGGGAGTGGGGTCTCTATCATTCAATCCTGAAGCCCCTTTCCCCTCACTGGGACTTCATCAAGAAATACGTTTTTGCTTCCTGTCTGAATGCTAAAGCAATCCGTACTCGTACCCGGAGAAGTGCGCTCACCCGATTCGGTGGCTGGAACTAGTATACCACCTGCAGTTTCCAGCCGCTAGAGGCCCTTCCCTGGGTGGTGATAACTTGATCATGGGGAGGCAACGTGTCGACACTCCCGATTTCCTCTCCACCCTCCTCTCCACCCCCAAAAACAACCCACTCCCTTTCCCCACCCCTTCCCCCTCTCCCCACTTACCTGCTGGGCCAAAGATGTGTGCTCTTGTCCCGGGGCTCCTAGCCATGGAAATGGAAAAGGTACTAAATCCCCCTTGCTATGGCGGTGGCCATCTTGTTTTTCTTAACTGGAGTTTGGGCTCACTCAATACTCGCAGGGACCATTGTTCATTAAATATATATATATATATATATATATATATATATATATATACACACACACCCTGGGAAAACCCTGGGGTGTGCATAGCTAACCCGCTCATGTCGGGGCACACATGACCAGTAACAGCCCACAGCGCTTGGGCCTTCCTACACTTGGGCAGGCGAGCCGTTATTGGACATACCCACCCCCGATGCACGGATGATGTCGATAGTCTTCAGCTGAGGCCAGACCAAGGTTTTAGCCACACAGTTATTGCATTTGGCATTCCTTGCCTGTTCCAGCATTCCAATGGTTATGTTTCATTGTCACAAAAAAGACAACACAGTGTCTGTTATCCTACTTCCAGCCCACCTACTCCTGGTACCCAGTAGCCCTGAAATGGTTATTGGTGGTGCATGTATACTTAGATGTATTCACTGTGTTTGCATACCTTCTACATTTCTTCTATGTGCACGTTATTCTAAGTGTACTGTCTATCTGTCTTTCTATCTATCTATCTATCTATCTATCTATCTATCTATCTATCTATCTATCTATCTATCTATCTATCTATTTATCCATATATCCATCTATCTATATGTCCATCCATCTATCAATCCATCTATCTATCCAGCCATCCATCTATCCATCTATACATCCATTCATATTCCCATCCATCCATCCATCCATCCATCCATCCATCCATCCATCCATCCATCCATCCATCCATCCATCCATCCATCCATCCATCCATCCATCCATTTGTCCATCTATCCATACATCCATCTATCTATATATACACCCATCCATCTATGCATCTATCCATCCATCCATTAATCTATCTATCCCTATCCATGTATCCATCTCTCCATCTTTCCATCCATCCATCAATCCAGCCTAGTTTAGACTCAGCTACCGCTACCAACTACAGACCTATCACCAACATCCCATTCTTGCTGAAAATCATTGCTAGAGCGGCCCACCTGCAAATCCATGACGTCCTTGATAAGCACATCATCCTAAACCCTCACCAATCTGGCTTCCGCCCTAAACCTGAAACTGAGATGGCCCTCTTAAACCTCAAAAACCGACTTGAGGAAGCTATGGATGTGGGCAACCTCTCGCTCCTCATTCTTCTCAACCTCTCAACTACCTTCAACCTCGTCGAGCACCAAAACCTCTGTCACTACCTCAGTTCCTCTGCATATTTTTCTGTGGAGGCAGATAATTGGATTACAGCATTCCGAGCCAATAGAACCTCCAGGGTCTCTGCTGGTGAGGCAGCTCCCCCCTCACCACCACCACTCAGATCACCTGTGGTGTCCCACAAGCCTCCTGTGATGATACCTACATCCTCGCCCTCCTCTCCAGAAACCACTTACAAGGTACCCTCAAAGATATCAATGTCTGTGAAATCATTCATACCTGGATGGTGGAAAAAAACAAAGTTGCTTCTCATTGGGTCCACTGCCAGTCTAGCCAAACTTGAAACTACCTTCAGCACTTCATCATTAATGGCCAAACATTCCCAAGCTAATAAAACAGGGAGAGTGGAATGTGGGGTGATGCCAGGGGTCTCCCTCGCATATGTATTGGTGATAAGGGGTCAACATTTTTTTTTTTTAATTGTTCACATAGATCCGGCTGAATAGTCTGAATAGTGTGTAACAGGATTGTCCCTCTACTGTGTGACTACTGTTCCTTACTGTGTCATCCATCTTTAGTATTAAGCCCCCTGGGGAGTATGCTATGATACATGATGCTATGGGCCTCATCACGACTTCGGCGGAACCCTTAAATCTGGCCGTAGCGCTATTACCGCCGGATTTAAGGGTCCGCCGAATCAGGGCTTCGGCGGATTTCGTCCCAGATCTGAGCTGGGGGGAAATCCGCCGAAAATGTGCGCTATTACCGCCGCCGGGAAATCCACCAGCGATATTAGCGCAAAGATTCCCCATTGAGCCCAATGGGGGATGGGGCATTCCTGAATGGGCTCAGTGGGGAATGGGGACTTACATTACCGCCGAACTCGTGATCCGGCGCTATTAGCACCGGGGAATTCGGCGGTAGGGCTAATACCACCCGCGCTAATAGCGTTACCGTTACCGCCCAAGTCGCGATGAGGCCCATAGTAATCATGGCAGAGCCAGGGCATGGGAGGTAGAACAACATATTGTTTTCAGAGCAGGAACTTCAAGTACTGCCTCATGAGGTGGCCGAGAAGTCCCCTCTACTGTTCAATAATCCCTAGGAAAACACTTCCCCCTAGGAGCACATAGCACCCTAGACACACACTGGTGCCCTGGTCCATAGAGTCTCCTCCCACCCCAAAATTGTTGAACGTATTCAGTAACTGTGGCGCTCCCTCAAGAAGAGGCAGAGGCAACTGGTGGCAGAACACAGGAAGTGGATCCTTGCCCCAAGAGGCCCCTCCCGTGGTGATCCGCCCATGGGATGGGATGGCATCTACCTTGCTGAACCCTGGTGGCATCGGGAGAGATTTTGAGGTGAGTAGGTGAGAGCTGGACACCCAACAGCAGGAGGAGAATTCTAAAATAGAACATGAATACTGAACTTTGAATGTGCCATGGAGAGAGCAATGCACCCCAGAAACGTCTGTCAAAGACAATGCAGACAAACTCACTAGCATTCCCATACCCGCACGTCAATAGGTATCTATGTGATCACTGCGCCGCCCGTAATGACCACTACGAAAATGTCGGCCGAATCCCCTCTATCCGACGCAGCGTCAGTTCCCACCCGCTTACGTGGGTCGAAGCTGGCACCACAGGGTTCTTTTATACAATACATTTTCATTTTTTTTTCTTAAACTTAGACACCCCTGCAACCGCCAACCCCCATTACACCGACTAAGGGAAGCAGGGGACACTCCGGCAACACAATCTCACTTAAGTCGGTGTAGTGGGGGGTCAGGATTTTAGTACAGCGCTCAGGCACAATATTGGTTTTGTTGCCACAATCGTGGAAACATGTTGGTACAATTCCCATCAAAAGTGCATGTGCCATACCCAAATGCTACTTGTATCAAACCAACACTAGTGCTTCAATACAGCCATGTGTCGAGAGACACGCATGGCTTGCGACTCACTCAACGGTCTCTCTAACTGGCAGGTGGCGCAATGTGCAGCCTCTGATTCTGAGTGCAGATGCTGACTGCACCATCACTGTCTCCTCAACAGGTGCCAAAACAACACATGAGGCACTGGGGGGGGGGGACTGGTGACTGCCTTTAATACATCTAGCACCAGCTCCTCTGGTGAAACCACCACTATCACGCCTGAAATGCTGCCAGCACTGACACAAGAGAAACTATCACCTCTCCTTCCACAATGCCTTCTAAGGCATCTGTCACCACCTCCTCTGGTGTGGTGGCCACAACCTCGTCAACACAAAAACACAGATACCAACTCATTGGTTGACACTACCATCTCTTTAACAAGAACATCAGCTACCAGATGTTATTACTGCCATCCAATGGTTCCTACCACTATCAGGCCAACCATGAGTGGCACGGTAGCTGGCAGACACCTGCATCTGCCACGCCAGCAGAGAGTCTACCGTGATCCCACACCACCTATTAGCGCGAGTAGGGCAAGACAGTGGATGCTGATCAGGGTCCCCTCCTCCTACTTCATTCACTGGTCCAGAGTAATCCCTCCTGGAGATTGGTCTGCATCTTCAGGCCATGGAGATAAGGCAAGATTTGCAGAAGGACTTTGCAGGGCAAAAGACAGAGGCCATTGGTAGGGTGGCAATAAGGAGACTGGAGCAGGTTCCAAGGAACCCAAATCAGACGATCTGCTGCTCAGTAAACCAGAAGCACTGAGTAATTGCCATGCAAAGTAGAAACACACAGGATGCCATATAGTAGACAGGAAAATCCATTGGGGCAGTAGCCTCCAACATGTGTCTCTCCAGATCAATCCGTACCAGCATTGTCAATGGTTAAGGCTCATGACAGTTGCACCCCAAACATCTACAGAGTCGCATGTTGTAGACCCTTGTTACGGGCCATGTTACATTCCCTCAAACAACACAGAATGAACACATCCCAAGCATTGTGCATGCGACTAAAGACCCCGGAACACCACCCATAACCAAATGCTCCACAATCTCCCTGCGCTTGGATTCTTCAGTTGCCAAGATCCTAATGAAGCAGTCTGCTTGGGCAGCAGGACTATCCCTCAGCCTCTGGGACGCGGCATGCCATGGATTATGACGCAATGCGTGATCAGTGTTGGGAGAAGTAGGGGGGCTTGTGATGGGTTTTGTTATGGTGATAGTGGCTGCATGAATATTGTTTTAATTAGGGAGGAGGAGGATGTGTGTAATGGGTGCTGCTTTAGGGAGAGAGTGAGTTTTGAGAGGGGAGTTGGGGTAGACGAGACATGTATATGCTAAATGCCACAGTAAAACTATTTGAGTACTGTGTTTTTCATATCATGAGTTATATACATATAATTATGAAGGAAGTATATAGGATGTGTTTGACAACATTTACCAGGTCTAGCTGGGGGGCACATGGAGAAACCTCAAGTGCTTCTGTGCCAAGCCGGTCCTCAACGATCCTCGGCGTCTCCGGCGCTACTCTACCTTTCCATTCAGGTAACTCCAGGCTCATTACCTTCTCTCTGCGTGTGGCCATAGTTACCGATTGGGCATTATGGGCTTCCCAACCAAACAAAACGTGTTGCTTGTTGCTAGCAACTCGTATTGTCATTGTCAATAAATATAAAAAAATGAAATTGGACGCTAGAAACAACCTTTCCAGACTCCCGTAAGCCTCACCTGATCTAACACTAATACCACCTTAACCCCGCTGCTCGACCCTGCTCTGACCTCACTAGAACAGAACATGTCCCAGCTCGAGGACCCCGCAAGGTCCCTTCCAGCACTTGAAGACTCAGCGATCAGTTGTATACCAGGATTCTTGCTGAACAAACAGGAGTCCTACCAGAAACAAGTACCCTAAGAAAGTGTGCGCCCTTGACTCGGTCGATATTACCCGTGCATACTATGGGCAGGATCCGGCTCTTTCTGGAATATCTACGGGGTGGACCAAGGTTCCTGCACTGTTAAGCCAATGAAAGAACTCAGAGAAAACCCCCACCCCTTTTCAGGGCTGGTGCTAAAATAGAAATGGCTCTTTTCAACACTAGGTCCTTGAACAGACATGCTCGGGATATCAATGATCTCATAATGGACAATAATCTAGATATATTGTGTCTCACCGAAACATGGATCATGGATACCAGCGGTCCTGTAATCAATGTGGGTGTCCCGGAAGGGTTATCGATCTTCTTTAATGGTCACGAAGGGGCGGGGGGAAGCATTTATCAAAATAACTAAATAGAATTTTTCACGTTGCCATGTTTTTGCTAAGACTGTGAGATTTTGCACATTAAAATGACCTAGATGAACTGTAGTTGCATCAACTTCATTCTGATCTATCGCCCGACGTCAACGATGGCAGGATTCAATGAGGACATTTTCCAACTACTGAGCAAATTTTCCGACCCTAAATGTGCTACACTTTTTCTAGAGGATTTGAACCGGTGGCAGGGGAATCCTTCAGATAATGAGGCCATAGTGCTTGGATCAGCTCTGAAAAACATTAATTATCAAGTTCATAACATCAAGCCCACTACCGCAAATAACAATATCCTTGACTGGGTAGTTACGAGAAATCTTACGATACGCATCGGCCACACTACCCTGTGCATATGGTCGGACCATCATGTCATAGACTTCCAAATCCACTTGAAAGACCTTCCTCTGAAAAACTCATAACAATACCAAAACAGTTACCGTGGAAATTTCAAAAGGGTGAACACTCCAGACTTTCAGGCGTACCTGGATTCGATCATGATGTGTGCTGCAGACACAGATTCAGCAGAATCTCTGGTGACTACCTTTTCCAGTGGATGTAGGCAGATGGTGGATAAAAAGCCCCCCTTCGACCAAAGTGGGTCAGGAAAAACACTGGCAATCAAAAATGATTTACACTGCTGCTCGGTGGCCAAAAAAGAGAAAAACACAAACTCGAAACCCGGTGGCTGAAATGTCTATCTGAGGAAAATAGAACTGCCTAGAAAGTTGTAGAAAAAGCAATCGAACTTTACATAGTGGATACCAAAAAGAACTACTTTAATACTCAGATCAGCAAGTCCGCAAATAGTACGGGAAAACTATTTGAGATCTTAAAATGATATGATATGGCATTTATAACATGTCTATGCACAAGTGCTTCAAGGCACGATGAGGCAAGGGAGGGGAACAGAGGGAGGACAGACAACGATACTACTAGGCCAGGTGTCATTAAGATCGCGCAAGTGCGTGGGAAGGGGGCAGAGACAGTTCAGTACACGATGCTAACAATAAGTAAGTAATGGCCAGAATGTGGCAAGTGCATGGGTAAGTGCGAACAACAGGTATCAGGGGCTAGTAAGGGGACTGTAGGGATACAGAAACAGTCCCCGGGTGCAGGGTTTGCCAGGTGGGCAGCGCAGGTGTGAGACGCTAGCAGGGGAGGGGCCTGGGCCTGAAATCAGAGGGTGTCCAGGTAGCCAGTGTGGTTCAGGTTTCAGCCAGGAGGTCAGCAGAGGTGAGGAGGAGAGAAAGCAGAAGCAAAGAGAAAGGTTTTGAGGTGCTTCCGGAGATGGTTCTCCTCAAGTCTAAGGGAGGCAGGGAGGAAGTTCCAGATCCCTGGAAGGCACATTTAACAACTGCTCTGCCCACACACCAGGACTGCTTGATAGTTTAGGGCGCATTTGTGGCAAAAGTGACAAAAGAAAAAGATAAGATTAAAAACTCTCTGCCCACCTCTGTCCCAAATGAGGATTTTTTTGCCTCTGGATCCGATGGCCCTTAAATATTCTGCTATTGACATTCTCCCCAATGTCAATCTCTGATATGCAGAGTATGCTAAATTCAGTACAACCTACTTCCTGTCCTGAAAACATCTTCCCGCCCATTCTGATCTCGTAGCACAAGGAACTATTTGCACCATTCTTTAACAGACTAGTCAATGGGTTACCAGTCATTTGGTCGAAAACAAATGGTCGACTGTACAAATGGTCGTACCAATTTGGTCGAAAACCAAATGGTGGAATTTTTATTTTTATTTTCACCCCTTTTTTTTTTTTTTTTTTAAACGAAAACCCGAAAAATAAATATATAATTTAAAAATAATTCGACCATTTGGTTTTCGACCAAATTGCGTCGACCAAATGTCATTCGACCAGTTTTCAGTCGACCAAATGATTGGACACCAGTCAATGCATCCTTCATGAACAGCTCGGTTCCTGATTCAATGAAGGCGGTCACGGTTACTCCACTCCCCAAGAAGCCTGGCTTGAATCCTAAAGACCCAAAAAACCATAGGCCGATAACAAACTGTAATTTTCTCCTAAAATTCCTTGATAAATTAGCCACACTCCAACTCCAATCCTTTGTGAAACTGAATGGCAACCTCCACAACAGGCAATCAGGATTTCGACCAGTACAAAGACGGCACTTGTTGATCTCCAGTCACATATGTCAAAAATCTTGCATGGGGAAAAAACAGGGATTCTGGCCTTACTAGACCTGTCGGCGACATTTGATTTACTCGTGAATAACCATCTTTTACACTCCCTAGGTCATCTGGGAAACTTCTCTAAAGAGGCGGGCGGATGGTTCTGCTCCTTTATTTCAAATCGAGTGTCTGGAATTCATTGGGGAGCAGCCTCCTCTCCAGCGGCCTCCATCCAGTGAGTCATAATCCAGCAAGCGTGCCTGCCTCCCGTTCTGTTTAACTTGTACATACGCCCACTTTGTTCACTCCTCAAGGACTCTGGTGTGGTCTTTACAAACTATGCTGACAACATGCAGCTAGTCCTTGAAGTCAGAGGTGACTACTCCCTTGACTCTGCCAAACTCACCGACACATACAATCTAATCGAGTCTTGGATGTCCACAAATTGGCTATGTCTCAATGGTAACACAACAGAGTTTCTCATCTTCCGTTCACAGCAGGCTCTCCTTAAACTGAGCCCAGATTATTAAAGCTAAAGCTGTAAAATCAAAAATAACCTAATCCTAGAGCAAAGCAAATTCAGAACCTTGGCCATCCTGTTGGAGGCCTCCCTGAATGCAGATGTCTATGTTAACAAGGTTAGCCAGAACTGTAAATACTATCTTTACATGCTCAAGAACATCTGCCCCTTTTGAACCGAAAATTAAACAGCATAATCCTTGCTCGAGCTAGTATACTCTCAAGGTTGGATTATTGTAATTCCTTGTTAACTGGTGGTGCCTCCAGTTCCAGTTTGGAAAAATGCCAAATTCTACAGAATTACGCCGTGCGCATCATCAGGAGAAACCTGAAAAGGGACCATATATCAGATCATAGGATCATCAGATTATAGGAGGGACCTCCATAGGATCCCGGTGTGGGAATGCATACACTGGGCACCCTGGTGCATCGTTGCCTATTTGGAACGGCTCTGCCATACTTAAAATCCTTGATCTCCCGTTACGCTCCCACCAGAAACTGCGTTGATCTAACGGGTTTCAAGCGATCGAACAGACTTGGTAGATCTTTTCCAGTAAGCGTGGCCAAGTTCTGGAACACACTGCCAGTGGCGCTTAGGCTGGAAGAAAATACGAGGGCTTTTTGTAAAGCATTTAAAACCTTCCTATTTAAGTAATTGACCACTCAATCTCTCCTGCCATTCACTGCTTCTTGATTGTCCCGTCTTACCTGTTCATATGATTGTGTAATTGTTGTGCCCCGATGCCTGCAGGCTTTTGCCGCAGTATAAATTAACATATGAATAATTAAATAAATAATGTTAACATTCATCAAGGTTGGAGGCAGAATGGGAAACACTGTCCATGAGATACTGATGGGTGATTTGTACTAATTTGCACCTGTGAATGTTCTGAACTGGGCAGGCATGTCCTTTGCATTAGGGCAGCTTTTTCTCCCCTTAAGTCCTCATAGATTCTGTGCCCCAGTGTGACAAATAGCCATTTAAAGGTAACATATATATGTGTAGATTTGTGATGGGCTTACATTCTTTATGCATGTATAGGCTTTTCTTTTGCATCCCTGCTCTTACATTGGTTTTGCTAATGTGTTCAGGGACCAAGTGGTTACAGATGCAACACACTTTAATAGACTACAACTGAAAGGGGAGCGTTGTATGGAGCTTTAAATAAAAAATAAAAAATGCAAACGCAAGCATGCACATGTAGTAAATTCACATGCTTAAATATGTAAATGCAGAGATGCAAATGTACCAATACACATATGCTTAAAGATGTGAATGCACGCTTCTAGGTGGGATGTCAAATACATTGGAACCGACAGAACACTAATGGGGAACCCCAGTAAACATCACACAGGGATGGAACTACTTTGGAGGCAGATCACATGGTCAGAGTCACCCTGCCGTGTGTTAGACAAGCGTGGCACAGGACGCGCACTACACTGCAGTTATGTCAGGGCTCTAGCCCCAGAGACAACCCTGAGAGGGGGCACTAAGGGGATTATAAAAGATATGGGCGATGCCAGATGTGCATCCTCAGGGTGCTTAACAGTGGGAGGCTTCTTTGGGGGTAGGATCCAGCTACAATTCCCAGAGTGGGCCGAGCAATTGCAGCTGCCCAGGGGACAGTTTCTGAATTATGCAAGGCTGACAAAGGCCTATGCGACCAAATGGAGTACCATACCAGACGAGCTCCAAAGTACTCTGATTCTCCACACTATACTCACCATAGGCACTGAAAGACAGGACAACAAATCCCAGACCCAGTTATAGGTAAATGAGAAATGGGAGTGGGATATGGAAACGGCATGCGAAGGGAAGGAGTGGAAGAAACTATGCCTACAGATCAGAAAAGTGTCCAGAAACTCCTGATTCAAAATAATTCAATGTAATATCCTACAACGTGTCTATATGACCCGCAGAAACTGCACATGATACACTCTGAGAACTCACACCGCTGTCCCAGGTGTAAACAGAACTCAGCCAGCTTCTGGCACATGGTGTGGGTGTGCCCTATAGTACACGTCTTCTGGCATTATGTGACCACTAAAATAAATACCCTATTTGGGGGACTTCTTGAATGTTCTGCCAACATCGAGGTCCTGCGGGGAGGGAAGAAGAGGGGGAACGGGAAGAGGATGGCAACTTTCCTGTTGCTGTTAGCAGGACGAGGAATGGACATTTCCTGGAAATACTCGAACGTGTAAAGTACTGGTCTCTGACATCAAGGCAGCCTAAAGTTTGTAAGTCAGAATCTTGCAACAGAACCAACTTAGCCTCTCATCCGTCTCAGGTGGATGGACTACCATAAACACGCGATAAGAATAACAACTCTTATTGCAGGGCTTGAAACTGGAATAATCCGGCATCGAGAGCTGTATAGGAATGCAAATAATTATTATATTATTACCATCCATGCCCTGGCTACTTGATCAAGGAATACGACATTTACCGGTTTGGCCCAGCAAGAATCTCTTGTTGAAAACTTTGGAGCAAAGTATGTTGTCCTAAAATGTACTGATGACTGAGAAATTCCATACGGAATGAGTGGCATTGCATGAATGAGTGGCATTGCATGAAGGAGTGGCATTGCATGAAGGAGTGGCATTGCGTGAAGGAGTGACATTGCGTGAAGTGGTTTGTTCTGTATTGATTGCATATTTTCCTCGCATTTAAAGGTGCCTGTAAACACAAATTACAGAACACAAATGCACTCGCCCAACAACATTGTACATTTTGTGAAAGTAACTTTTGAATTGCAATAATGTCTAAGGAATAATTTTACCTGTAAAGCCAATTGTGTAGATTGCATAGTTTCTTTCAACCACTGTGTGACAATCCAAAAGGACAAGGCTGAAAACCAAAGAATAACTATTTCTATCTACGAGATTGGCCAAAAACATTTAATTGTATTTACTTCCAAAAATAATTCAGCAGGCTCAGCATGTTTGTGGAGAACAGGACACAGATACAGGATAGTACAGGCTATCACCACCAGTGCAAGGTCCATGGATTCCCAGTATGCAAAGATGAGCAACTTGGTATTACAACTATATTCTGAGGAGAGAAAATATATCTGCAATTTAAATGTGATTTGTATTCAAGGACCATCTGTATGATGTGTTTTAGAGTACACACAGATTAAAATGGTAAAACCGGCTACACTATTCTCAAAACGGCTATATCTACATCGGGGGATTCACAAACCTCTTGCTATATGCAGAAGTACTTGTATTCTGCAAAAGAAGTTCAGTAACAACAGTGCCTATGTAAATGGCTATCCTGTCTAGCAGTTTAATAATACCGTTACATGTTTTCATTTCCAGCAAATTTTACTAATCACACAAAATAGAATGCCTCATAAAAATATCATAAACATGATGATATCACATAAAAACACAATACTTAAAAAAGCAATTTAAGTGCACCAATATAAGTGCGTCCTAATAGTATGATGTATCCTAGCTCAAAGGTGCACACTGTGATCTTTTTGCCGTAACAATTCCGTCTATTCGATATTATTTTTGTTCTCTATAATTTCCCAACTTATACAAGTTTCTGTCCATTAAACACAAAAATGTAGGACATTCTTCAGGAGTGTATAATTTCTTGTGTCCGTCCTATTCAAGGCAAATCTGAACTCTGTTGAAAGGTCTTCTAACAAAGAAGAGGTACCCTGTTAATCAAAAGGAGGCACTACATTTGTGCTCAGTATAACACTACAGGTCTTTCACTTGGACCGTTTTTAATCACCCTTATCCCCATAAAGATGTGAAGCATGTTGTTATTCACATACCTCTTTGGCTCGTAGGATAAATGTCCCAGAGTCTGTAGAAACCTTGAATGGTTATAATAGGCGGGTTCCAATTGATTAGGACATTCTTGCCTTATTTTCCTCTATCTTCTATCCTAGTAAGCAATGAAAATTAGAGTTAGACACTTTTGACATAAGGAGTGCACTTTCATACTGCACTACTGAAGTAAAAATCTTACCAAATAATCACTGGATATTAGGTTAGCCCATCAGCGTGGGTGTAGTCACGAGTAGTATGGTGTAGACACCATCTAGTTGGCTGTAGTATGGTGTGAAGACTACCATCCTCTAAGTAGATCTCACTATTCCCTGCGGAGTGAGCAAAGACACCAACAGGCCTTGGTCAGTCTCAAATCAGATATCCAATGAAAGATGCAATTCAGAACAAACTGGATATGTTGTTACCAAAGTAAACTCCACTTACTTGTGTATTGATAATTGTCACTGGTCAAGGATACCAGGTTTACACAATCGGTGTCACAGGCATCAAAACATGGCTTAATCTGAGCTCATCAACCTCAAAGTTTTGTATGGTCTGTCAAAAAATAGAGACACAAAAATCCAATCAGAAACAATGTCAGTTTCAATAATGATGTCATTATCCTCTGAGTACTTACTCATTTAATTCTTGTGTCCCAGTATGTCCACAAAAGGTACTCCTTCTAGACGCCAAAAGATCTATTTAAAAAATGCCTGCAATAGTAATTGCGGAAACTGACGTCATGATGTCACCACGTGTATACGTGATGAGGTCATCGTGCACTCGAAAGTGCGTTCTAGGCCTCGCTTCTGATGGGAAGTGTAGTTTAGAAATCTCTGACCAAGGTAAAACATAATCTAACCTCAGGAATCCAAATATGTGCGGAATGCGACCCAAAAGTTGTTGCACCATGGTACTGATTTTAACACATGTGTAATGTATACATTATATAGAACAGTTCTCATTATACCTCAACATATGGGCTCCTAAATTTAACTTAGCGGCACTGTCTGATAGAGGTGATATATTTGCCTTTTAGTACACAACACAAAATATATGTAATAGAATGGCATTAGTCCCATTTTACGGTGTTGTATGGGGAAAGTAGCCCTTTGTTAACGTCACTAAGCATACATTGGTTGTACAATATTAGTCACTTGATGTAACACAAAATGGGACTTTACATGTAATACAGTGTTACAGGAGGTTTGCAAATGGATTCAAGGCAGACATAAACCCTTTGCTGTACAAGTATGATCGTGCTACCACAAATGTTTAAGACATCATTCCATTGGTTGTCCAAAGTTAGTTGCTTTGTGCACCACAAATAGAGATTTAAATGTAATACAGTACTGCAAAGGTTTACAAATCAATTCAAAGATCCCCTGCTATACAAAGATGATTGAGCAGACAACAATTGTTTAGGCATTATGCCATTCCACACCCTCATTCAAACTGTGGATATGGCTTTTAGTCAAAAAAATCAATTTTTGTTCCAATTGTAGTAGCTTTTTATTGATCTGTTCCTGTGATTCTCCCTTAATGTGTTTAAGGATTAACCATTCAAAATCATTATAAGTAGGCTTATTTTCCAAGAAATGTTTGACCATAGGCGCCTGTTCGTCTCTGTTCCTAATGCAACTTTTATGCTTGATCATCCTTGTTTTGCATTTTCTGTTTGTCTTGCCTATATCGATATACTGACAAGGACATATTAATAAATAAATTATATTGATCGTATTGCAATTCGTATGTTTAGTAATTTTCCACACTTTTTCAAGTCCCAGATCTACAGTCAAAGTTCTTTTAGTTTGGGTACACATTACACAATTCCCACATGGGTAATGTCCTTATACCCGAGGGAGGCCCATAAATTAGTCTGTTGGCATTTCCTCGTCTCTTGTTGACAACATCATTCCTCATAAATAAGTTACGCACAGTAGTGCTCTTTTTAAACGCTACAAGGGGGCTTCCAATTTCCTTGGTCATGATTTTTTTCTTCAGTTTCTATTGATGATACTTTGATTTTGTACGAGAGGTTACTGAATGCATTCACAAACACTAATGGTTTCTCCTTGGTCTTCTCATCCCTTTGTATTTGGTGGTCCAACAGAGCTTCTCAGTTTTTATTGAATGCTCTTTTGGCTGCTCTCTTGACAAAAGGGGCAGGGTACCCATGATGAACCAGTTTGTCAATAAGGCTGTTGGCTCAGTTTTCATAGGATTCATTGGTACTACTATTTTTCTTCAAATGTAAAAACTGTCTGAAGGGCAAGTTATTTTTGACATGTTGTTCATGATGACTATTGTAATGCAATACTGCATTTTTGTCAGTGTTTTTAGTATAGGGTGTTACCAACAGAGACCCTTGAACATGATAAAATAACATATCTAGATAGTTAACCTGTTTGTTACTGATGTTACTGGTAAACTTAAGGTACCTATTCTGTTGATACAACCAGTTCACAAAACACTGTGATTATTCTTCACTTCCGTTCCATATAACAAAAATGTCATCTATGTAACGTAATCAACACAACATATTTTCATGAAATGGATTCAAATTTGTGTACACTACTGTTTCCTCAAACATATTGATGTATAGGTTTGCCACATTTGGGGCCATTGCGGCCCCAATCGCTATTCCCTCAATTTGTTTGTAAAATAGGCCCATGAAATGGAAGAAATTGTTTGTAAGGGCCTTTTCAGTGCACCATTTTATGAAAGAATTGGGTGCTGATCTTCTCTTTTAAGTAGAGTCTCCTCCACTACCTCCAATGTTGCTACACCAACATACCCCAATTAGCAGGGATAACAAGGCTTTCATTGTACAGAATACAAAATAGCAGCACAGGATTCTGCTGTCCGAGAGAGCTCTGGTTCTCCGAGTACAAACAGAAGCTTAAAAAGCCCAAATAGCATCATCACATACAGTAGAAACTGGTGCCACTCTAAAAATGGTCCTGCTCCATAGGGGTTGCCACGCAACAATTAGTTGGTTCTTCCCCATAGATCAGGATCCATGTGGGTCTGCTGGGCTCATCTTTACGGTGAAGGTCGAGGCACTCATTAAATGCAATGTTGCTTCTAAACTAAACATGCTAATCGTACTTACTATATCACTGTGGCATGCACCTGGGAAGCTTGGGGAGATGGTGCCAGGGGGAAGGCACCATAAAATACAGTCATGCTGACCCACACATGAAGGTCTTCATTGATGCCACACTTCCCACACTCAAGGTCTCCACTCTGGGTTTGATCTTTAATTCATCCCTCCCTGTACCTCGTATTACAAAGGATGTATTTTATGCTGGGAGAAAAGCAGTTGTGCATGGAATGCAGAGGGAAGGGGGTTGGGTCAGTGGTGTGGGACTGACTCTGGGCTGGCTTGTTGCAGGTTAGAGGCCTGCTGGCAGCTTAGTATTGATGATTGGATGCTGCGTGGAGCCTGGTGTTGTCTCACTCCCTTTCAGGGTGCATTCCTCTGAATGATACTAAATGATTGCAACAGTAGAGGGAAATGGGGGAAGTGGATTTCCGTGGAAACTGGGGGTGTGCAATCGCTCTGCTGTGATGGTTTTGGGCCAAGGCGTATCTTTCCATGGAGCATGTCTGTGAACTGGAGACTTCCAGCCCTTTAAGATGAATAGCAATACCCCGGGGATGGAAGGGAATGCAGATGTTAATCAAACATCAATAATTCAGACGACACAAATAGATTGGCTAAAGGTTTGTCTGTTTTAATGTAAGTAAGTAAAACAGGGAGTACAACAAACATCAGCAATCGCTCGATACTCAACTGTCAATCGTTTCCTAAAAAAGCTGGGTTCTTAAACCCTAAATTGATCATAGCTGACGTGTTGACCTGCGTCATTACCAACGTCATCCTGCATGGCAAACTTCTAAAACCTATCTGGAAGGGGGATTGGCTCTAAGTGAACTACTAAGTTTAGGTGTAATATCTGTATAGAGTAACAGAGAGAAATAATTGGATAGTCAACAACAGGTGGGGCAACTAAGCCCTCCCTTCAAAATGGCCACTATGAACGTCACTAAATGTACAATGTCCCATTTGCTACACAACTATAGGACCCCCAACTACATGGTCCTTTGCAATTGGTTGGCTACTAACCACCATCAATAACTTTGCACCTACGTGAGCAGCATGGAGACTGAACAACCAGGTGCGGGTGAGATTGTCTCAATACCAGCTTCCCACCAATTAAAGTACACTCCATCATCACCTCAATGGTTCAGTGTCAATTAGTGTTTGAAGTTGGCCTTGAGTTTGTACTGTTATCTGGGATTTTTTAAGGAGTATGGGTACTGCCTGGCTTCCGTGCGTAGATGTGATCTCCTCATGCGTCCAACTTTCTTCCATCACGTGACTGTACATCACGATTTGAGCCTTTTCGTGTATTTGATTTTATTCTCTAATAGTCCTCTGGCGTCTTTTGTTTTCACTTGATCTTCTTGAAGAGGAGCTTCTGTTCTTTCACATTAATTGTATCCAATGTCAGCCAATTCTATTTCTGATTAGACTTTGGCTTTCTTGGCTCATCCAACTCCTTAACTGAAATATATTCTGTTTAATCATATTGTTTTTGTAACTGCGACACTGAATTGAGGCCTTCCTCGTTGTTCAAGACTGCTATATACGTAACGGAACATTCATTCTTTATTTAATCAATATGTAACTATGAGGTATGTATGTATATGTTGGCGCTTGCCACAATCTATTTACTATAAACATTTGGCTAGCTTCATGATTGCTTTGCTGCCTGTGTTTCATTGCATCTGTACACGTTTAAACTAAGTATCTTTGTCATGCTTATGGCATATGTTTCTTTATCTTGATCCCAAGATGTCACTTATCCTTAGTGCTTCTTTTTTTCCCATAAATCATCTACCTCTCTGGTCCGGTTATCTTTATGTGGAGTTGATTCAGTTTCGTATGACATCACCATTCATCCCGGTCATTCAGTTTCTTTATTTCATCAGGAATCATGTTCAAATGGTCATCATATTGTCTTGGGTGTAGGTATGGTTTCCTCAATGGGTACTTCACTTCCCATATTCTCTTAGGTATAGGTATTCTTATGGGTACTGCACAGAGTTGTTGCTCTTCTTCCTGCTTTCTTATTGGTGTAGTATACATCTCATACTTTGGTTCATACTTCTCAGGTGATGTAGGTGGGGCAGGGGGAGTGGGGATACTTGGCTCTGTAGAGGAGGTGCCAAGCTTAATTCACACTCCAACCACCCATTTTGAAGTACTAGGAACGTTCACGCCAAAATATGTGATGTATGATGAGCAAATAAATCAGCAGAGAGCCGCAGGTGGGCTCTGTCCAGTATCTATCAGAATAACAGCGCCTGTTGAAGTACCGACACCTAAGAAAACCTGGACAGTAAGGTACCCATTGAGAAAACCATATCGACAAATGAGACAGAATGACAATTGTCAGAATACAAAACCTGAAGAAGCTAAAAAGATACTGAAGGAAGACGAATAGTGATGTCATATGGACCTAAACTGACTCACATATAGAAGATAGGACGACCTGTGAATGATGAAAAGAGATGAAACACCATGGATAAGTGACATCCTGAGCCTAAAGTGAAATAATTGATGTCAAGATGTCAAAAATGATGCCTTGTGCGCAATGAAGAAATTCAGTTAGTTTAAACGTGTACATATGCAAAGTAACCGCAAGAAGCACCAAAATCGTGAGTCTTGCTTATGCTTAGTAGTAAGATAGATTGGGGCAAGCACCACCTATACATATCTACCTCAAAAGGAGCACTTTATATAAGTATACTTCCACTATGCACAAGAGCAGAATCAACCAAAGGTTACTAAAGGTCTCAAGAGGAGAGCTTTGCAGCAAACAAATCCAGAATTAAAGACAGAGGGAACCTCAGACGAAGATAATCGTGCCAAGAAGCCAACGCCGTATCGGCTGGACAGTGGACACAATTAATGAGAAAAAGAACAGAGTATCCTGTGCAGAAAGGTCAAGATAGGCCACAGATGGCAGATGGCAGATGGCTGACAGAATTAAATCAAATACTTGACATTGCATGAAGAATAAGACAATTTCACAGTGAAGAAATCACGTCACCAGACGAGCAAGAAGGGATGAAACTTTCACACCTACGCATGGATCTTTGCCATGCCCATGCGCCTTAACATTTCCAGACCAAAAAGCAGACTTGAGACCAACCACAAAGAAATAATTGACAGATGACCACTGAAGTGATGATTGATTGTAGCAATAATTGGAGGGAAGCTGGGGGTACAGATGAACTCCCTGCACCTGGCCAGCTATTCTGCACGCTGCTAAGCAAGTGGAAAAGTATGAGTGGGGTTGATGCAAACTCAATCATAGCGGACCATGTAATCTAGGGTCCTATAGTTAGTAGAACCAATGAGACGTCATACTTTTAGTGGCGTTTACAGTAGCCATTTTGAAGGAAGGGCTCAGATGCCCCACCCGACATTGGTTATCCAATCCCCTCTCCCTGTTACCATATACAGATATAGTGCCTATATTAAAGTTACCTTCCTAGAACCATTCAAATTGCATGGTAAATTTTGAGAGTGACACACCAGTGATGACGAGTTTTTGGTATAAGTACTGTGTTTTTTGTGAAATTCATTGGATTTGAAGCGAGAAGGAAGATCGAGTGATGGCTGATATTCATGAACTCCCTGTTTTTTGTACTTGTCATTAAACGGACTCCCTTTGCCAAACTATTGAGTTGTCATTATTGATTTGATGTGAGAGTATTAATCTGCATCCCCATCCATCTCAAGGGTGCTGCTCCTCATCTTAAAGTGCTGGTTGGGAAACCCCCAGTCCTACGGGCCGACTGGGGTCCCTACTGCACAGCTCCTATTCTACAGCTGGTACAGTGGAGCCACACAAGCCTGTGTTTTCACCATATCTACAAACTGGCATTTCTTTCTATGTGTCTCCTAATGTCATGCATCTGCTGGTCGCACAATATGACTTTTTCACAGAGTTTCATAGTGCGGTTCTCTCCCCCTTACACACTACGCTATCTCTTAGGGGATTTGCCTCATTTAAAAATGCTTAGGGGGTGGGATATACTAATTTCCATCCAAACAACACTGAATGAGCTACTTTTTTAAAGCCAAATATAATTTTGTATTGAGACATACAATGCAAAATGTACTACATTTTAGTGCCACTTTTGTCTATAATTACCTTTGAAAAATTAAGTATCACTTGAAATATAATTAGTTGCGTAAGCCAGTCTAGAGTAATCTTGGCTTATAGTATCATTGCAAAATAATATTGCCTAGGGTCATATCATGCATTAATACAGCATGTTGAGGCTACAGTCATAAATTAGGCGATTACACAGCAAAATGCAGGCGGCTGAGGGAATGAATCCTATTAAATAAGAATTGTATGTATGAAGTGCAAACCCCTGCAGACACTTATCTTTCGATGCACAAACAGAGTCATGTCTAATGTGTAGGGTAATGGTGGTTTGATCATTGTAGGTGTTACTGGGGAATAACATATCTCAAGCCAAAAAATGCATGCAAGCTGAAAACTACACAGAGGTGCACTAAAGCTGTGTAGGCATTCATAGATTGAAAGTTGCACATAGACATAGATTGAAAACAGTACACCTTCACATTTGTATTTAAAGATGCATATTTAGCATTATTCAGCACTTCAAGCACAAATGCACACACATATATAGGGGCTGATTCATGGAATTTGTGCGCCAACAAACCGGTATTTGTGTGCCATTCTGCCCGCAAACCCTTCTTTTAACAAATGGGGATTTGCAGGCAAAATTGGCGCACAAATCCCCGTTTTTCAGTGCACAACTTCCGTGAATCAGCCTGATAGAGTGCAAGTAAAAATTATGTTTAGTAAAAGTCACACATGCATGTTTAAAGAAAGCTGCACCCACATATTTTGAGACTAAATGATGTGTGCTTAGAATTGAAAATCAGATCCCTGAAAGGTTTACTTCGAATTCAAACCTACAGAAAAATGCAAGCTGCCCATTGTCTATAGTTAAGTGGCTTACACAAAGCCTGTCCATTCAATAACTTGCACCAGTATAGGGAAGTCAAATTTATTGTAAGTCTATTCTGAATATGAACTGTTCAAGTACACTTTTCCAAAACCATACTTGTCTTGATACTGGAGAAAACCAAATGTTTTAAACACACTTACCTCAACTTGAACTGCTTTCATTGAGTTTTTTTTTTGTTTTCTTTTTTTTTTTTTTTTGTTTAATCCCTTCGGATTTTTTTACAAAACGAAGAATAAATAGCTGAAATTCCCCTCCAATGTTTTCAATGTTTAGTATCTGGTTTCAGGAAGGTCTCGGGTCTCAAAGAGGGATGAGGCGAACCGCTGTTAATGATTCGTCTGGTGTCTTGGCGAGCTGGTGAGAACATGCATGAAGGGAGCTCTGGCTTGTGACTGGTCTATATTTGCGCGATCTACAGGCGGGCAGCTAAAGGCTAAGCTTCTACGGAACATTTGAGTTAATGATGTATTGCATGATGTTTACAGTAGCCAAGGCCCAGCCCTGTTTGTCGCCTGCAATCAACTTGTTCCAACAGTTCTCCTCGTCGGTTGCTGTGAAGTCAGAGATGCAGTTCTTCAAATAGATACCCCGAATCTCTCGAGTCTTAGGGCAATTCAACAGGAGGTGACGAATCGTTTCTTTTTCTGTTGGGGATTTGCAGTAACGGCATTGACTTGTGTTTGATCTGCCTCTTATTGCCAAGATCTCATTTGTCTCCAAGAGATTTAAACGGATTCTCAAAAAGTAGAGCCGAGCTGCTCTACTAGGAAAAAGTTTAAGGTATGTTTGCAGTGTGTCCTGTTTTTTGAAGAACGGTGGAAGATGGCTGGTAAGTTTGTATTTATTTGCTGATTCTATGGTTTGAATCCAGTCCCACTCTTTGATTTTTTTAGAGGTTTTAACTGGGTTGGTTATCAGCTCTTCCTTACAACTGTCGGCTGAATGAAGGAGGGCCAGCATGGTGGATTCCCATCTCAGCAATGAGTTACATGATTTCATTTCCAATTCCTGATTTATCAGGCGATAAACGTATGGGCTCCCTGGCATGATGCATTTCCTGTATAGTAGAACGCTGTTCAACGCCACCGAGGTACTCAAGGATAGCAAGCCAAGTTCTCTACTGAGTGGCGCTATCGGTGTCGATTTCGGGAGACCCAGTATTTTCCTCCAGAATAGCGCCTCCAATTTAGGCCACAGTTCTGCCGGCAGATTAGGCATAGCATCTGTACCATAGGTTACAGTAGGGATGACCTTCTTTTTGTAGAAGTCCCTTACTGGAATTATGGAGTAACGACCGAATTTGAGGTCAATTGCCTTTCCCTGGTTCGATAGATTCTTAACTTTGTCGATGAGGGTTTCTTGCATTGTTTTGTCATTCGCCGAGCTGTCTAGTGTGACTCCTAGATACTTAAAGCTATACACCTTTTCGATTTGGATGGAGCCGAGGCAGAAGTTGGACTTTTCTGCTTTTTTGGGGTTTTTTTGAAGTCTCATTGTTTTAGTTTTAGACGCGTTGATTTCCAAGTTGTTTTCTTCCATATACCTTTGCAAGTTGTTTAACTGCCGTTGGAGACCTATAGGAGTCTGGTCTAATAGGATCAAATCGTCGGCGTAGAGTAGGCGGCTAATCAAGGTTCCTCCCAATTTAGGTGCAAAGGAACGAATTAGTGTTTCGGAAGTTTGAAAGTCCCCCAGGTAAGTCCAAAAGAGCGCAGGGGCAAGGGGACAACCTTGTTTTACGCCTCTCGATGTTTTTATCTCCTCCGACAGGAGCCCTTGTTGGTTTAACCTTACTCTCATTGATGTATCTGAGTATAAGGCTTTGATCGGGTTCAGGATCTCTGGTGGGCATTTCCAGTTGGTTAATTTCTGCCATAATCTGGTACGGTTCACTTTATCGAAGGCCTGTGTTAGGTCGATGAACGTAATGTATAAGTCTGGTTTACCTTCGAATATCTTGCTTTTCAGAATGTTCAGTATCATGATGTTCGCGTTCGTACCCAGGTTCTTCTTGAATCCTGTTTGAAAGTTGTCTTGACAGGGGGCGTTGGTTGCCCATCTGAGAAAATGTTGCAGGAGGAGAGATCCAAATAATTTCCCTATCGAATCCAAAAGGGCTATTGGGCGAAAGTTGGATGGGTCCGCTCTGTTACCCTTTTTGTAAATCGGAACTATGTTCGCACGGGTCCACGATGGCGGTATTGATCTGGAAGTTGCACAGCGCGAAAAGATTATACTCAAGAGGTGAGACCACGCTTCCGGGTGAGTTTTAAGATCAACATTTGTTATCCCGTCCAGGCCAGGGGCACGGGATGGTTTTAATTTCTTTATCTGTGACAGGATCTCGTCTTCGTTGGTGATATTGATCCATGGCGAGGTGATGTCGGATGTTTTGTTCTCCATAGGTATTAACTCTTTGAATAAGTTTGCAAAGTGGGCCTCCCATACTACCGCCGTGATTCCATTTAGTTGGTCAGGGAGGGCGCCTGGCGTAGCCGAGTGGATAAGGGTCCAGAAGTCTCTGGCATAATTGCCGTTAATTGCCCTAAGGATATTTTCCGCGTCTTGCTGGAACAGGTTATGTCGATAACTTCTTAGCCAATTTTTGTAGGTTTTTTCGGCTATTAATGCAGCCGTAGGTTGGTTTAAGGACAGGGCGAGTCTTTTTGCTCTCCTTAGTTCTCTCTTTTTCTCCTGTATAAGTTTATCGAATGTGTGTCTCCGCTGCGGGTGGTTTTCCCTTTTCCTTCCACGTGGGATACTAAAAGCTACCAACAGGGGCGTGTAATCAGTCGGTGGCTGCTGATTTGGTGCTGTGAGCGCTTTGTACGCTGTTGTTAACGAGTTTATTGCTTTTTCTGTCATTTTCAATCTGGTGCCTTGTGATGTTAAATCAATGTTATTTGGCATCAAGATCTTGTTTGTCGCCACTGAGGTCCAGGTAGTTTCTAGGAGGTTGTGATCACTCTCCTCTGTTCTTTTCACGTTGAATGCAGTTATCAGGTTTAGTAGAGGCCGCGAGACGAAGATGTGATCTATTGTAGATTTAGAGTTGGCTCTTTCCCAAGTTGGGGGTCTCTTTAGATCAGGAAAAGCGTGGTCAAGGTTTAGGAAAGATCGTGATTCCATTAATTCAAGCCATTTAGAATCCCTTTGGTCGGTGAGTGGATCTTTCGATTTGGCGAGAGTTGGATTATCAGGGTTGTGGCATTTAATATTGAGATCCCCGCATATAAGGATAAGGTCGATTTTTTGGTTTAAGTGGATCTCGTCGATGTTTCTTTCCATTTCTTTGATGAATTTCGAAGTATTGGTCGTGGCCGGATTCCAGTATGTAGTGATAATGACCACCGCTTTTGAGTAGCCCCCCGATTGCTCTGTTGCGGGCGACCAGTTTAGCTTTATCATCAGCATATCTTGGGTCTCTTTCAGTTTTTCGATGTTCGTTAGGCCACAACCATTACGGATTGCGATCAGTAGGCCGGCAGTTGGTCTGCCTGTTAAACCTTTTTTTGCAGGAGCTATGTGGGTCACAAATCCATCAATGATTGGAGGGTGGAGCAACCAAGTCTCTTGGAGGCAGATGATGTCATATTCCTGCCAATTGATTGCGCTTGAGGTGGTTAGGTGGTAGAAGCCTCTGGTATTCCATGAGCATAGTTTTGTACGATCGTGCATTCGAATGTGATGGTCATTAGATGTGTCGACGTTGATTTGGTTCGCTGGTGGCTATTTTTGACGCTGAGACTTCAGGGCCTTAGGCAGCCATGACCACATAGTCCCAAGAGTAGAGACTGGTGTTGGTTTTGCCACGTTCGCATAGGTCTCGTTTTGGACCTTGCTTTGAATTCCCCTTGGATCAGTTGGTAGCCGTTCTTTACGGGTGGGTCTCTGCGAAACCGGGGAATTCAGAATCGTTTGGCTTGAAAGTCTTTCCCTCTTCTGATGTTTTTAGCAATTTTTGTGTTTTCATGCTGCTGTTTGTGGACGTGCTTTATGTCGGTTTTCACCTTTGGACGTGTCGTGGTAGGTTCTGGTCTTGCATTTTTACCGGATTTTATTTCCCTGGTAGATTCTCTTAATTCGTACCCCATAGTTTGGAGGTCTTCGACTGCTGCTCTTAATGATTTATTCGTAGCAGAGGATGAGATGTAGAGGTGACAAATTGCTTTATGGTGCCTATGACTCGGGTCGACTATCTTGATGTCGGCTGATTTCAGCGCACGTAGTTTAGGAATGTAGCTGAAAAGGTCCAGGATTGCTCTTCTGTTAAGGAATACTTTATCTTGGTTCTCTTGAGTTTGTTCGAGCCTCAGGATCCATCTAATATGGGAGTCTTCTTGCAGTAAGGCTCTGGATGTCTTCATCGTTGTCATGTGTCTGTTGTAGGTTCTATCGGGACGAGCTGGTAGTTGTCCAGCTACGAAACAGGCGTGGTTTGTTTCGTCATGATGATGGTTTCGTTTCAACTGACGATAAGAGCGCGATCGGACTTCGCGCTTTTGGGATTGCGACGTTCTCATTTTGTCGCGAAGACCATGGGAAGCGTCATATTTCCTGTCGTTGTCTTGTTTCCTGGTGCTGATCTTTCTACTGCTCTTTCGAGTAAAGAGTAGTGGATCAAGTCCTGGGTCTTCAGCTTTAGATCTAGTTAGATGTTGTACAAGTGGCGTAGCTGGGTCGAGACTGGGTTTATCTTTCGTTGGAGGAGATGTCAAATTCTCTGTTAAGTGTTGTGTAATATTCATCAGCTCTTCATTATTTAAGAACTCTTGGACCCCTCTCGGTGATGGATTAGATTGATTATTTTCTTCCCGGGGTGGTCTTTGGTTGCCTTTCAATGTTGGCTGTGGGACTGGTTGGGTTACTAGCCGTTTTATCAATGGTGGTAATTTACCCTTAGGCGAGGCTTGGTTTTGGATTAGTACTTCAGGGCTTACAATACTCATGAGTTTTGTAGCTCCATCAAAGGGGTCTTTTGTAGTTTTTCCGGCCATTAATTGTAAGTTGGAGGACGTTGTTAGATCTATGAATGCTACCGTTTGAGTGGCTTTTGGTTCGCGCAATGTGTGGGTAGGTAGCAAGCGCGCTTCTTTTTCAGAGTCATTTCGTTTAGAAATTGGTGATGAAAGGTGTTGTGGTTCCGGGAAATCACCCTGTTTACGCTTCTGCTCTCGTGCCATTATATATCCTTCTAGAAAAGTCAGTTTCGTTGACATGGCCGCCTGTAGTGATGTTTGGTCCTTCAGGGTATCGCCGATAGTCTCGTAGAGTTTAGTAAATGGGGCGAGAGCGATTGTCAGTGCCGACATCAGAGTACACATGTTGAGTTTTTTTGGAGGTGGATCATTTGGGATTATTGAGCTTTGAGCGGGGGGGCTATTGCACCGTGTGGTCGTTTATTGATGAGATTCCTGCATTTGACCTTCTGGGGGGGTGGTCTAGTGAGTATCTTCTATGAAGGTTGTAAGTATCGAGGTTGGAGAAAAAGGTGTCCAAGGGCCTTTCAGGTAATGAGTTGGCTTTGTGCGCTGGAGGAGGCTTTTTCGTCAGCGAGAGCTCCGGGGATGAGTTGTTCGATATAAGGCATTCGTCTCTCCTCAGGGAAAGGGGATTGCTTGCTGAGTCTTTCCCTGGTATCGACTTCTCTACTTGACCAGTCAGATCTTGTTTTTCTAAGATTTCTTTTGTGGGAGTAGGAAAGGTCAATGGGGTTTTGGCTATGTTGGATAGGTTTTGGTTATCCATGGGGCCGTTTAGGATCGTCTCTTGGATAGCTCCTTCCTGCTGCAAGGTGGCCGAATGTATTGAGTGGCTATCCTTGGGGCACGATGGGTCGCTGTTGGCCTCAGTTGACACCAACACGACCCCAGTAGTGTCCAAGGAGTTTGGCCTCCACTGTTCTAATGCCGTTGTTGTGGCAGCTTCCTTCGTTGTATTGCAATTTGTGGATTCAGATGTCAATTTTGGAGAAACCAACCTGGTTGGAGAGGGTTCTACGGAATGATCGTTTTCTTTGGTTGGTTTGAGGTCATCTACTGCTTTTGATTGCCTCAGTAGTGGTGTGATAGGTAAGGCGTTCAATCTACGTTGTTTGGTTGGAGGCGAGCTTTCAGAGGTCGCCTCCAGTATTTCCTCATCGGTCAGGTCTTGCCTTAATCCTTGGAAGGCCGTTGAATGTTTGCGGAAGAAGTCCGTCAGAAGCTTCAATGGTTGTTGGTGTTGTTTACTTCCCTTTTTTGAATTTTTTGTAGTGTTTACATTGCAGGGCTTGTTTGTGTGTTCGGACTGGTCATTTATGTCTTGCTTTGTTGGGGGAGTAGCAATCTTTTTTTTCAATTTCTTTTTTTTTTCCTGTGTATTTTTGTAGTTTATTTTCCGGGGGACACCCGTAATTCGTGGCCTTTTTTTCAAATTTGCTTGAGTAGGAGCTACTTCCCCCACCGGTTCTTGTACCTCCGTGGCTAGTGGTGATGTGAGGGCCACGTTATGCCGGGTCGGCGTGTCTTCCTCTTCGGTGACTGCGATGGCTGCATTCCCCGCCCCCTGGTGGATCTGGGCCTGGATCGTCAACACGGACGAGGGCGGCTTTAGGAGCGAGGCGGCCGCCTGGGAGGCTGAGGGTAGGGCTGGATCGCGCCCCGTCAACGGCGCCGGAGCGGACCACCTTGCCCCATCTGGAATCACGCTCACCTCCTCTGCCCCGAGGGGGGGCCCCGTCCGCGTCCTCGCAACCACCTCTGCGTCCGCGCCGTCCTCCGACAGCCCGTTCCGGGATCTCAACGCCGCCTCCCCTCCGGGAGGTGGCGGAGCACCGGTCGTGGCCGGGGAGAGACGCGGATGGCGGGCGGCCGAGAGTCGGGAGGGGTCGCACCCCGTCAGCGGTGCCGGAGCGGACCATCGGGCCCTGTCAGGAGTCACCCTCTCCTTCTCTGACCCGAGGGGGGGCCCCGTCTTCAGCCTCGCCTCCACCTCGGCGTCCTCGCCTTTCTCCAACGGCCCGTTCCGGGCTCTCAACGCCTCCTCCCCTCCGGGAGGTGGCGGAGCGCCGGTCGTGGCCGGGGCGAGGCGTGGATGGAGGGAGGGCACCGGGGCCACCGCAAGTTGGCTTGCGTTCGCTGGAACCTCCACAGACCCCTCCGACACCTTCCCGAGCGGCGCCGTCCGCGCACCAGAAGGTAAGTCCTGTGCACTCATGGTCAGGTCCAGAAGAGAGTTAGGGATCATTGGTGCAGGGGCTATGGCGTGGATCTTCTTCGAGGAATTTGTTTGTGTAGAATCTTGATTGGCATCGTCCTGCGACAAGCTTGTGTCGAGGGGGGGGTTTAGCGTGGTAGTTGCTGTGTTTTTTTTGAAGGTAGAACTCACGCTAGCACTTCTCAAGCGTCTGCCCATGGCGTCTTCTAGATCTGGTTGGGCCTGCGGTAGAGAGGGCGTCTTGGCCGGCTTGCCTGGCATGACTGCAAGACTGCCACTCTCCGCCACTCCGCGTCCGCTCCGCGGAGGTAGTAGGTTTTTAAAGGCACTGTAGAAAGACTGGATAGGCACTGTAGAAAGACTGGAATGAAGTGTGGAGGACAGACCGAGACTGCCACTCTCCGCCACTCCGCGTCCGCTCCGCGGAGGTAGTAGGTTTTTAAAGGCACTGTAGAAAGACTGGATAGGCACTGTAGAAAGACTGGAATGAAGTGTGGAGGACAGACCAAGACTGCCACTCTCCGCCACTCCGCGTCCGCTCCGCAGAGGTAGTAGGTTTTTAAAGGCACTGTAGAAAGACTGGATAGGCACTGTAGAAAGACTGGAATGAAGTGTGGAGGACAGACCAAGACTGCCACTCTCCGCCACTCCGCGTTCTCATTGAGTTTTACTATGCTAAATGTAGAATAGAAATGTAAAATGCCTAGTATATTTTAGAGTACAATATATCTATATGAAGATGGTTTGAATACATGCTTCTATGGACTGATAATAGTGATATGTGTATACGCAGGTCATTTGGCTTTTTGGCTATTGGTTTTGCTGTAGTATTGTGTTGATCTCCATGATGTAAAGCAGGAAACCAAGTTAGTTGAACTTACATTATTCTTGTAAGTACATTTCAATTTCTGAATAACGCTATGTCTATTCCCAGCCCTCATTTTGGGGCTGGACTTTATAAATGGGGATTTGAGCCTGGCATGTTACGCCTATGTGAGCCAACGTGTAAAAACAAAAAGACAAATATTCCTACAGCATGCAACAACTGCCATTTCAGTGGCATTGTGTGTTCTATACTCAAAACAGCATTGATTATGTGTTTATCCCCTCCAAAAAACACTTAAAGCAGACCCAACAATCGGGGAGAATGAATGCCTCATATCTCACATTAATTTACTTGGGAACATATTTGTGATGCCCTAAACGTTTTTCATGAATTCCAGTTTGGCTTGTGAGGCTGAAGCAGTACTGACACACTGTTTGCATGTAGCGAAACGTTCCTGTTTCCCCAAGTACTGACAAGTGGCATTAATTCTGTCACAATTTTAAGCTTTCTTTGCAGGTGTCAAAAATAAATCCAGCTCATTCATTTCAGGGCTTCATGGTGCCATGGGCCTTTGTGGAGCATCACTCTCCTCTACCAGTGACATTTCACCTGGGACCTTCAACGCATATGTCAATCCATAATTGAGTCCTTCACCCTAGTCTTGACTCTCAGATCATGATGGATATCCCTTCCAGCGATACGGAAGATGTCTCAATCAATTCCACAAAGATGAGAAGATTGGCCAATAGACAACATTTGCAGCCTAAACACCTCCAAAACGGAACTTTTCTGTTTTGACAATCCTGATCCACACAGCCTCTACTTTAAACGATCTATTTCCTGGGGATTGACAACATTGCCTGTAGAAAAAGTAAGAAATCTCGGGGTCATGTGGCACTAGCCTATGTCAAGCATTCATCAGATAAACCATGTCGACAACCAGTCATGCTTGGAGCCCCACATGGTCTTGGATATCACCCGATACCCAGAAATGTCCCAGGAGATGACATATTTCCTACAGTTGATACTATAAGATATGACATTCACATCTGCCTCTAAATGGATCTAAATACATATGTGATTAGTTATCACCAAATCAAGGCAGCTAGACTACTCTTGGCACTTAAACAGTAGGAGTCTACCAGCACTGCCGGACATGGCTTGCATGGTCTCCCTGTAGACAATGGCATGCAACTCTATACATAGATCCCAACTGCCTAGCCTCCTGTTCCAGGAAATTGATCCCCAGGAGGAAGCTCAGAGTTGCACCCCTACAATTGCTGATTCCTCTCCAACCCCCAAGGATAAGAGAAATAGACACAGAGGGTGATGAGTGTTAAAAACTGGGAAACAACTGTCTGAGGATCTCTGTTATAAACCTTCTTTTGAGACTTTCTAAAGCAAACTCAAGGCTTGGCACACCTCGTGAATCCTTCCACCACCCCCAACGACGTTGAGACCCTGTGGACTTTGAAATCTTGGTCTATGAGAAATGCCCTGAACCTGTTAGCCCATCTGGCTGGCTGGTCTCTCAGCTTAACTGGCTTGTGATGCTCGCCCACACCCTGTTTTCCCGTCTATAGATGTTTCTAATTCTAACATTGTACATTAGGCAGCTATTGTCACCTTTGTGCTGAGTGCTGTGTCTAAGGTGACCAAATGATGGATCAGGGATTCTGTGAGATGTCTCTTCCTAATACTTAGAATTATATAGTGTTGTATTGTATGTGATAGTGTAATGATGTATGAGGGTTTTTGATATGCGTACGGTTTATTTAAACCAATTCATGATTAAAAAATAAATAAATAAGTCAATTAATTGCATAACGCAACCTTGATATAAGAAACGAGCATAGCATATCATTCGAATAGCAGATCAGGGCAGCTCGTACTCAGTGCATCCAGACAGGCGGTAACAGCACCACTTAGTTAGGGTAGAGATAGAGAGAGGCTGATAACACTGCTGTTTATATGACGAGTTCAGTGTAGGCAGACACACTTACTGCAAACACTGCACTGTTTGTAGCACGGCCTTGATGCAGGTAGACACTTTTTAGTGGCCATGACACCCCATGACACATGTCTGTGGCTTATCCTGTGTGCCTGACTACAAGGCTGGCACAAGGGCCCCGTCTAGCAATGCCAGGAATTCGAGGTGCAAGCAGCTCATTTGGCAACGTGTTCTCAGCGCATGTGCCACTGGAGTGCCTGTGCCCAGACCATGATGGGAGGTGGGCAATCATATCGCGGTGAGGGCTGGGCAATCATATCGCGGTGAGGGCTGGGCCCTCCTCTATGCCCCCTCCATAAAGATAACCCCCCACTTTTCAGGCGAGCTGGAAGCAGCAGACTGGAGCAGGACTTGGTTCTGCTACTAGGCACTTAAAATAGCCTGCGCCTGTCAATCTGCATATTGCCCACAATGCTGCGCTCTGCGAGTGCCAGAATTAATGTAGAGAAGCTGGAGGGTCTCCAAACACTTCTTCAATAAACACATGTTTACTTGTTTTCTGTGTTTGGCATCGGCTAATGAGCTCTATTCTTTAATTATTGTCCATTAGGTCATCTTGGGTGCGACCCTGCCGCATAACCCCTGCCCTGCCATGTGCGTGTTTGCTGCCCTGTGTCAGAGGTTGGACGTGAGACCTCATATAACAAACTTTGGAGATCACACAGAAGTCCCTTCCAGTAACGAGAACGATAGCTGGGAGAGTTGACTGCTTGCTGCAGCATTTTGTGTGAATCGTGCAGAATCCTAGCTGGCGTAGTGCCCAGTTTCCGGATAATGCTGCAGTCTCGCACTGCGCCACCATCAAGGAATAATGGCGCTGCTTCACTCTGAGCATGGACGGGTTGGCGTGCATGGCGTCAAAGGGAAATACTGCACAGGGATGGCGTCAAAGGGAAATACTGCACAGGGAATGGCTTGTAATTGTTTTCCCCCTTTTTACTTTTGGCAACTGGGTGGTGAATTATCCGCTGTGAAGCCAAAACTATGAGCACTGGGGTCCAGATAGCAGGAGGTGGGATGGGACGAGGGGGGCACAGTTTGTTTGCGTCGCTTGTAATTTTACCCACCCGGGAGCAGTTATGGCCGTGCGAAACAGGACGGCCATTCCCATGAACTAACCTCCCCACTCTGCCCAAAACCACACCCTCCTAAAATCCGCAAGATAGCACTAGCACACAGTAACATCAAACTATTTATGTGGCCACCATCGTTACTTTATTTACATCTGTAGGTCAGGTACCAGTGTAATAAAAACATATCTTAACCAAGCATACTCTCAATCAAATAATATCAATGTTTAAGCAATATATGTGTGTCCTCACATCTGTTCCTGTCATTGAGGTCCTCGCAAAAGCAAACATTGGCAAAGAAAACCGTTCTTGCTATTTCATTGGAATTATATAGACATGTGCCAGGCGCTGTGTTCACGTGCCCACATACTCACATTACGTGTTAGCTGTTGACATCTTAGGGCCAGTTAATACCACTATGATAGTGCCGGAAAAATGCCTGTCCCATGCCTGCACAAAAGCTAAACTTGTTGGCAATGCTTGTTTTACGTGCCACCGCGCACGAGCCTTGACTGTCACCAAGTTAGCTGTTTTTGCATCTATCTCTCCAACCTTCAAACGAGAGCACCTTGCTCCCTGCACTCACTAGCAGTGGCCGTTCAATGAGTCCAACCTTGTGCATGTGTGATTGTCCATCTCATCTTGCGCTTCCTTCCCTGTGCAACTCAACAACAAAACACAGGTCCTAGGTCATCGCGCTGCTGACCCCTGCTGGAAATACCATCTATGAATGCCAAGAAGGTGTTAGATTTGGGTGTTAAAAAAAGACACATGCCCTGGCAAACAAAATAGTTTGGTATTTGCAGGTGTTCGTTGCATTTAACATGCATCCGTCTGCTTTCAATGGGCGGGGGGGGGGGGGGGGGGGTCGCCGCCTCCCTACAAAGAGAGAAGAAGAGAGTCTCTCTCTTCTTCTCGAGACTAAATGCAAATTAAACTTGTGCAGAGCGGCAGATTAATTATTTATTTATTAATCTGCCGCTCTGCAGGGCTGGGCTGCTGGCCTGGGCCTGGCCTGCTGCTGCAGAGTCCAGAGGGGTGCGTCCCGATTTAGTAACATTTCTTCAATGTAGAGTGCATGGAGCTCGTAGCTCCACGCACTCTACGTAACTATTCTCCCATTTTTCTCCCCCCTGCAGGTTTTTCAAACTTAAGTGCCCTCTCCACTGGGTACCTGATATGCATTACTGTGTTCACTGTGTTCTGAATCTGTGGTAAACTAGGGCTTTTCTCAACCCGCAGGTTTTTCAAACTTAGGTGGCCTCTCCACTGGGTACCTGATATGCATTACTGTGTTCACTGTGTTCTGAATCTGTGGTAAACTAGGGTTTTTCTCCCCCCGCAGCTTTTTCAAACTTAGGTGGCCTCTCCACTGGGTACCTGATATGCATTACTGTGTCCACTGTGTTCTGAATCTGTGGTAAACTAGGGTGTTTTCTCCCCCCGCAGGATTTTCAAACTTAGGTGGCCTCTCCACTGGGTACCAGATATGCATTACTGTGTCCACTGTGTTCTGAATCTGTGGTAAACTAGGGTTTTTTCTCCCCCAGCAGGATTTTCAAACTTAGGTGGCCTCTCCACTGGGTTCCAGATATGCATTACTGTGTTCACTGTGTTCTGAATCTGTGGTAAACTAGGGTTTTTCTCCCCCCGCAGGATTTTCAAACTTAGGTGGCCTCTCCACTGGGTACCAGATATGCATTACTGTGTTCACTGTGTTCTGAATCTGTGGTAAACTAGGGTTTTTCTCCCCCCGCAGGATTTTCAAACTTAGGTGGCCTCTCCACTGGGTACCTGATATGCATTACTGTGTTCACTGTGCTCTAAATTTATGGTAAACTTGGGCTTGCTGCTCTCTTCCTGCCCGCTCGTGCTTGTCCTACCCCTCCCCCCTCACTCCCTCCTATCCCATGGTGCTCTCTATCTCACCTATCTTTTCTAACTGCTTCTCCATTGACTATCCTGTTCTCCTCACTAAATCTGGTAGGAAAAGGTTTAAAAAGGACATCCTAGTCTCCAACCCAGGCCTCCCTATCGCTGACACCTACACCAGTGCCTCCTCTAAGGAAACTCTCACTGACATCCTCTTTTTCGTGCCTTCACCTGACCTATGGACCCTTCATATGGTCTCTGTGCTCTCTCCTTTCTCCTCTTCTCCCATTAATGGTGGCACCTGCTGGGACGTCCTCTTGGCCTCCTTCCACTCCTCTAAGGCCATCATTAATGTCTATGCTAATGGGACCGTCTTGGTCCAAGGCCCCCAGGCCAATCTTCACCTCTTTGATAGACGCTTCCCGCGCCTCATCAACTTCCTTTCCTCGCCTGCTGTCCCCCCTCCTCTGTCCTCGGCTACCTTGCCTCTAACCTCCCTCCCTGCCCCCTCCCGTGCTCCTTCTTCTCCTCCGCAGGGCGTACCTCTGATCTGTACCCCTCCCCGGAAGTCCTTCAAGGATGGCAACCTTCTCCACATTGCCACTCTTAACTCTCGCTCTGCTGTCAAACATTCCTCTGATATCTGCCGCCTTCTTGAGGAACTGGACCTTGACGTACTCGGTCTCACTGAGACATGGTTCACGGCCAGCTCTGTCACCAGCTTTGACACACTCCTACCTGACGGCTACAAGATCCTCTCCGTGCCCAGGCCCAACCGTGCTGGGGGGGGTGTGGCCCTTATCTTCCCTGAGTGGATTCCTGCCAATGCTATTCCCACGCAGACCTACTCCTCTTTTGAATGTCTTGTCTGCCGCCTCTCTCTATCTCCTAGCCATTCCCTTGTGGAAACAGAAAAATTGATCAGGCCGGGAAGCCCAAAGGAAAAACACCAACACAGGTTACAAAGGACATACAAAGCGCTTTATTCAAAGTTACAACAATTACCAAAAGTCAATTGACATACGGATAGCTATACAGCCCTCAGAGTAACAGGACGAACCATCAATGGTAGTTCGCCGTGTTAGTGTGAGAGACCGTACATTGGGATACTCAGGTTTTTATACTTTTTATCCAGCTCTGGCCAACCCCCTTGCGGGTTAACCATTCTTGGGACCAGGCCTAGGGTTCGTTGCCAGGTCAATCCCATAATGTATGCATTTTGATCAGTTCCGCTGATACAGTTGTTCATTTACACATAGGTCAGGGATCGGACAAGGTCTCGGTTTGCGACCCCAACAAGTGGCCTGCGGGCATATTATTTATTCACGTGTGCGGAGGTCACAACGGCCAGAACCCCACTCGAAATGTCATTCGGCCTCCATTTTGTTGTTCAGGGTGACTTCCACACTGCAAGAGTACCTAAAATGGCGGCTGAATCCAAGATGGCGGTTCACACAATACATTAAGGTCAAGACCTTGCCGCGGAATCTATGTACACAATGTTTTTAGACAACTTGGCGTAGGCCAACATACATTCAAACAACGCGATAGGAGGTACAATATTATTTCGATTTCCACAGACCCTCCTTTTGGCCTATGCCAAGTGCTAAACATCATCCCTAATACTTTCGAAAATGACTCCATGTATTATCATCCATAGGTTCCGCATCATTGTCTGTAATGTCTATAGCCATAAGGTCGTTCATAAGAACCTCTTGTAACATGAATTCTTTAGATGCTGTATCTGCAGTATATATTTTATGCCCTATTGCGCTCACCGCTTGAGCACAACACCCCCCTAACATTCCACACATACTTGGGAGGCATTGAAAACAACAACAAAGAAATAACTGAATCCCTAAAATAACCAGAATTACGGAAAGCACCTTCCAACCCCAAGATTGCAGAGAATCCCAAAACCAAGTACTAAGGTTCCAGTCTCCTACAGGGATATGGACTTCAGAACTGAGAGTATGCAAGTTCTGAATTGCTTTAAAAATTGTTGGTGAGGAGTCTGGAACGAAAACACAACAAGCGGACCCCACTAATTTGCATACTCCACCTCGTTCTGCAAAGATGACATCTAATGCCATCCGATGTTGAAGTGCTACCAATCTTATCGCCTTTTGCTCTAAGGTCATATTGTAGAGTATGTCCGTAGTCCGGTTGATCGTTCTCTCCAGTACCCTTGCTAATCCCCTAATGTTCTCTGAGTTTGCTATTTGTCCCCAAAAGGGCACAACTGATTTTGCTATGTCCCCCAATACTTGCCCAGGGGTATCTCCATTGTCGTCTCGCCATGGGCGAGCTTTAGAAATCACTAATGTACTTGCTACAAATACCCCATGTAACAATATTCCTAAATAACAGGTTCCCTGCCAATCCTTGGGCAACCAGGGAAATGCTAAACTACCACAAACAAAATAAACGGGCCCTCCTACATACAGAGGCCTGTTTTCCCCAGTCAAATTTACAATATTTTTACAAGTATCAAAATCTCCCATTGGCCTAGTGCCATTTCTCTGTACACAGAAGGGAACCGAATCGGGACTATGATTTACAGAATAAGAAGGAGGTACAGCATCCTTATTGCCTATCGGAGCCATTTTAAAGGAAATCAGAGTTTGAAAAGGAAGAGATAGTTTGTCAGACGGCCTAATAGAAGCAACGTTAGGTTTACTTCTATTTGCGAAAAGCGAGCATCCCAGGGGAGTCAATTCACGTTTCTCGAAATCATTCAAATTAGTTCCATCAAAGTTCCCTGAGATGCTATCATTCCATCGGCCAAAGAATAGTGCTCTAAGAGAGGCATAGCAAGAAGTCGTTAAAGGTAGAGGATGTATATACCATCCCAGTCCCTTGTTCCCATGTTGCGGTAAGTGAGTACAAATCCAACAATTACTCTTATTAAAAATGGCATGAGTAGCATTCATTACTATCATCAGAGTGTTATTATGATACTTCTGTCTATGTTGGGAGTCTCTAGGGGACAGAGTGTGAAGGTGTACAGAGGGAGTCAAAACAGTTGGTACGATCTTGGTCGGTAATAAAGGTTTCAAAGGATAGACTTCTTCGAAATACCAAAGTCCTACAGCAGCGGTTGCAAAAATAACAATAATCAAAATCAAAACACAACAGTACGTTTTCGTGGCCTAGGCACATTGTTCATTGTTCGATTTGGTCACCCCCTTATCTAAAAGTCCAGTGCGGGGAGCAGCGGTGAAGGTGGCAGGCATCGTAGTTCCTTGATCGATGGCCCCAATGTTCGTTGCTGGCGACACTACGGTCGCGTGATTTCTTAGTCCTTCCCAACCCTAGCCAGCAGAATCCCTTTTTTGTTCAACAAAACAAGACAATTTTCCGATCACTTCCTTTTCCAGATGCACGACACTCGTGCCGTAGTTCTATTTTCGTGGTCGAAGGTTGTACCTGATGGTACCCAAAATTGTGTGGTCCGGAAGCAAAGTATCGTCACTTCCTGAGGGAAGCGACGTGTCGGTGGCGACGGAAGTCGCAGAACTCGAAACAGTGTTTTCCGGAAGTGATTTTTCAAGAGAGTGTGGATACGAAATGGACTGTTCCCCAAGCTCCTCAGGCTCAGAGAACTTCTCCAACGCACTCACAGTGCTGTTTGATACTCCAAGATCAGAGACTGTAGCATCAGCGAGGGGTTCTGCTTCTTCTGTAGCATGTGGCGTCGGGTGAGGAAGTTTCTTGACGTGCGTCGCGTGAATCCAGTTCTTCTTTCCAGCCACCCGCACTGCTGTCCTGGTGACCAACAATACCTGGTGGGGTCCCCGCCAGTGAGGCGCGAGACAGGAAGATCTCTCGTAGGCCTTCACGAGGACCCAACTTCCAGGCTGTATATCGTGTCCTGGGCCCGTGAACCGTACAGGTAAAGCAGCATGCACCTGGTGGTAGATGAAATACACATTTTTAGTTAACTGGTTACAGTAGTCTACAAGCAATACATTCTCCACCTCCCTCAGGGCTTTAGGTTTCGGGAGACCTCAAATGTTAGCAGGCCTCCCCATTACTACTTCAAATGGAGAAAGCCCAGTTCTAGTCTGAGGTGTGGTATGCATAGCTAATAACACAATAGGCAAAGCATCTGGCCATTTCAGTTTGGTATCAGCACATGTTTTTGCAAGTTTATTCTTTAAAATACCATTGTGTCTTTCTACCAACCCAGCACTTTGAGGATGCCTAGCTGAATGAAATTGTTTCTCAATACCTAGGGCTGTACATATTTGCAAAATTACTGCTGCGATAAAGTGAGGACCATTGTCCGACCAGATTATCCTCGGGAGCCCAAATCGAGGAAAGAATTCTTTTACCATAATCTTTGCAGTGGTCATGGCGGTAGCATCTTTGACGGGGAAAGCCTCGACCCATTTACTGAAGGCACAAATAATCACAAGAACATATTTTAGATTATTACATCGCTCCATTTCAATAAAATCAAAATGTATAACCTCAAAGGGGACAGAGGGTGCCCAAAACTTCCCCTTGGAGTCACTGTCCCCTTACCCACATTGTGCTGTAGGCAGATCATACAGTTCTGGACGTGCCTCTTTGCAGTTTCCAGAATCTTGTCATTCACCCAAACCTGTTCTAACATTTTCGTGATCTGCTGGGCACACACATGCGTAGGACCGTGTGCCATCGTAACCATTGCCAATACATAAGAATCAGGAAGCAACCATTTCCCTTCGGATGTATCCACCCAACACCCTTCGTCATCCAATTTCCCCATTCCTTCAGCCCACTTTCTCGATTTTTCCATCGTGGCATCAGTCTGAATATCTCGCACAGACCCAATACCTTCATCCATTATACAAACGTCTCTCATTTCCCTCGAGGTATACATGTCCGTGCTAAGGTCTGTGGCCGTTTGTCTGGCTATCAAATCCGCAAAAGCGTTCCCTCTGCCCACATCATCTATGACCTTGCGATGTGCTGCACATTTCATGATCGCTAACCGTTTAGGGAGTGAGAGGGCCGAAAGTAATTGCACTATCAAAGGGCCATGCTGAATCTTGGTCCCATGTGAGGTCAGGAACCCTCTTTCCGACCAAAGTTTTCCGAAGTTGTGAGCCACCCCAAATGCGTACTGGCTATCGGTATATATATTTACTCTTCGCCCTTGGGAAAGTTCACAATCTCGGGTCAACGCTATAATCTCTACTGCCTGCGCGGAGTTATGCGAAATTCTCTTAGTTTCAACAATTTTGCTCAATGTAGTAACTGCATAAGCAGCTGTAGATGTACCATTCAAAGTTTGAAGCAGGAGCCATCACAAAACAGCTCCCCTTCTGCATTATCCAAAGGAGTATCTATGAGATCTATCCTGCCCTTTGTTTCTTGCTCGGTGGTATACAGGCAGTCATGTGATTCTTCGTCACTGCAAACAGTGTTTTGCGGGAAAGGTAAGAGTTCAGCCGGATTGAGAACACAACACCTCTTAATTTGAATATGAGGGGCAAACAGAATTAGTTCATACCTTGTTAACCGTGCAGAGGTGAGGTGTTGCGTTTGGGTTTTGTTCAATAAGATATCAACAGAGTGAGTTACCATCAAAATCAAATCATGGCCTAGGACCATTCCCTCACTCTGTTTTACAGATGCAGCAGCAGCAGCAACAGCGCGCAAACATCTTGGCAAAGCGCATGCAACAGGATCAAGGGCGGAGGAGTAGTAGCCGCAAGGCCTATTCTTCCCTCTGTGTTCCTGTGTTAACACAGCCAAAGCACATCCATCACATTCATGCACAAACAACACAAAGGCCTTGTCATAATTTGGAGTACCCAGAACCGGTGCCGAACATAGCGCGGTTTTGAGAAGCTCAAACGATCGTTGATGTTCCGATTCCCATGGCAGTGGCAGAGAAATGCCCTTCTTCGTCAAAGCCAACATCGGTTTTACCACTAGTGCGAAATTCGGGATCCACAACCTACAGTAAGAAGCCATACCTATCAGGGCTCTGACTTCCTTCTGTGTATTTGGAACAGACATGCCAGAAATGTGTTTTATTCTTTCAGGTGTCAATCTTCTCCCCTCCTTTGACAGGAGGTAGCCTAAATAGGCAACAGTATAGTGCCTTCTTTACATGCTTTCTCAGAATCTGCAGCCAAAAGTAAATCGTCAACATATTGAAGCAGCGTGCAAGTAGGTGGCAATTCAAGGGTGTCGAGCTGCTCTTTTAAAGCTCTACTATAAATACTGGGACTTTCAGTATACCCTTGAGGTGCCCTTATAAATGTAAATGAGCGTCCCCCCAAGGTGAACGCAAACAGATATCTGCTTTCTTTATGTATCGGGATACTAAAGAAGGCGTTTTTCAGATCCACAACGCTGAAGTGCGTAGCCGTAGCAGGGATCATTGTCAATATCGTCGTCACATCGGGTACAATAGGAAATTGTGGGGCGACCACTTGGTTAATAGCACGAAGATCAATTATAAACCGGTATGGAATTGCATTGTCGCCTTTCTTATATACAGGCAAGATCGGACTGTTACACAAACTACCTGTAATCTCCTCGATCACCCCACGATGTACAAAATCGGAGACAATGCATTTCAAAGCACGTTCGCCTTCCACTGATATTTTATACTGCGGGATGCGTGGCAGTTTCACCCCATGTTTCAAAACTATTTTAACGGGCTCAATCTGTAACACTCCGACATCATTGTCGTCCACCGCCCACAAACATTCCGGGACAATGCTAAACTCGAGAGGTAAAGGTCGAATCAAGAACTGAGAATTAGGAAGTTGCTGTGGTGAAACTTTTAGCCGTACTCCACCCGAAGAACAATGAATTACTGCATTCAATTTCTTTAACAAATTCAACCCAAGCAAATTCTCTCCACAGTTCGAAGTGAGAAGAAAGGGACAATGGTCTGTAAAGGGACCCAGAGAAATGGATACCGGCGCAGAAACCGGACAGACAGTTGGTATACCAGAAAACCCTACAGAAACATTTGTTTGCCCTGACAGTGGGATGTTTGAAACCCGAGAATGATCAATGGAGCACTTCTGTGCTCCAGTGTCAATCAAAAACTAGTGTATCCTATTCCCTACTAATAATTCAACGTAGGGGCCTTTCTGATTAACGGGAATAGGCGAAGGTTCCAAACCCTGCTTCGGGCAATCCTAATGAAACAGAGCCTCGTCAGAAGTTAGCTCTTCAGAAAGGTATGCAGCAGAAGGGTGATCAAATATGTTTCTCGAGTCCATACTCGAGGTCTGATTTTTCCTTGAAAAAGGTTGCTGAGAATCTTGTAAAAGCTGACCTCTGTCAGGGCCCCCTGCTCCAGGGCGGCCCCTAGGTCATCTACCCATACCCCCAAACGTACTGCTTGACCTCTGGCGAAGGACAGGGCACTGAGCTCGCCAATGACCTTCCTGGCGGCAATAAGCACATTGATTAATATTTACAGGACCCAGAGGAGCATTCCCTTTTGGAACGTACTGACCTCTAGTTTGTGTCATACCTCCTCTGGGGTGTCTAACAATTTGCTGCAATAATACTTTGGTTTTCAAATCTCCCTTTCTCTTTTCAATTTTCTCCTTTTCATTATTAACACGGTTCTCATAATACTGAGCCACGTGCAAAACCTCAGATTGAGATTTTGCCTGCCAAGCGCTCTCAGAGGACATGATCTGTGACTGGATGTCAGGCAACAATCCACGTACAAATTTGTCCACGAACAACCTCTTCCCCGACTCTGTACCTAAATCCTGTCCACTGAAGTCAGAAAATACCTGCTCGAATCTATTAAAAAATTTGGTGGCGCCTTCAGTTTTCCCTTGGACACAGGCTGTAAGCTTGTCCCAAATAATCCTTTTCTCTGGAATTATAGTTTTTAGTTTAACGACAATCCTATCAGGTAAAGTAAGTATTACCTGTGGTGGTTTCTCACCTCACCTCTCCATCAATTCTAATAATATTTGGCCACGTATCTCCCAGCCCTGGCACATCATCTATTGTCCGAACCTGTTTTCATACATCTACGGGTAGGAGTACAGGGAATAACAAGTCAATGTCACTTAAGGTGAACACAGAGGACTGTAAAACGGACTCTATTTCTTTATAAAACCCCGTCAGGTTTTTTCTAATATCAGGAACTGATTGTCTAATTGTGTTCACTTCCTGTCGTGAAAACGGGACGTGAACGAATTGCGATACATAATGTGCAGGGATATCCACCGCGGGGGCACCAGTCGCCGCGTTGGCGGGGATCTCAACTTTTGGGACAAAGGTCGGAGGAACCTCTCTCATAGGCAACTGAGATATAGGTACCTCCGGCCGCTTACTAAGCAATAGAGCCAGGTCGAGCGCTAAGGCAGCTGTAGAAGTGTCGGGCGAAAAAGCCCTTTTACAAATCCCCAATAGTTCTATGGGGCAACTAACCTTCTTCCTTAGACATTCCTCTTGCAGGTGCTGTACCATCACCTGAATTACATTTCTTTGCATTTCTATTGTATACTGACTATACGTGTCATACACTTCGTCTGGCGGTATCGATGAATCTGAGATCCATCGAACTGCATCTTTAGTACAAATTCGTACTTCCTAAGGTGCTGTTCTTCGGCACGGAACGAACCGTTTCTGTACATATATTCTATCGTCCTCATCATCCTCATCTCGTGATTTTTCAAAGTCTTTCCTAAACTCAAACAATCTTTCAACATGTCCATATACTTTCTGCTCTGTGTCCCTTGAAAGTGCCAAAGCATTCAGATCTCTCACCCCTTGTGGAAGATCCGAATTTTGTAATCTACCCCACATCACACACAAATGAGTCCCCAAACCTTCGATAAAAACATTTTTCTCGGGAAAACTATTCAAATTAGATAATGTAGAAAAAACATTAGCTTGATCACCTTTCTCCATGCAATGCGTAGCCCATGCAAACAATTCCTGTTTCCTATCTGCAGAAACAGTACTACGAGTCACAATCTTTGACCCTGCACCTGGATCTACTCCAATCAATACGGGGCCACTCGGGAGTGAAGGTATAGGTAAATTTAACAAAGGTGCAGGTGCAGGGGGAAGGGGCGGTGCGACAGGCGGAGGATCGACAACCAAAGGACAAGGAACAATAGGCTGTACAGGGGGAACAGGAATAACAACAGGAACAACAGCAGGAATGGGCAGAGTGCTCAAAACAGGAGCATACGGAGGTGGCGCTGAGGCATCGGGCCTGCGTTCATTTAATAATTTCTCAATAAATTCCTCAGACACATGGAAATCCTTAGAGGGATACATTTTTTGGACTCCGAGTGAAAAGGCTCTATCCATATTTTTAACTAATTCTGACCGCTTTTCTTTATCATATTATTATATGCTTTTTCAGCATTTCTCAAAAAATTGGTGTTACCTGGTCCAATAATTGTGTCTGCAGATACAATGCGCCAAATTCAAAGTGTCAGGGTTAAATTAAGAGCTGGGTCACGACTGCACCTGACCAAACCTAAGGAGGACCGTACGGTTTACAAAGAACTTACCTAACTAATTTTACCTTGCGTTTGGTGGTTTCGGCAAATCTGCCCGCCTCAAAGTTGGACCCTCGTCAAGATGCCCTGTCAGACCACATGACTATCGTCCAAGGATAGGATCGTGCAGCGCTGCCGAGGTATCGCGTCTCGATCGGTCGGGCCCGCAGAATCACACCGGTTCGATAGTCTGCGTCAACCTTCAATGATCCGGCATCAATCTTGAGGGTCCCTATTCGGGCGCCAACTGTGGAAACAGAAAAATTGATATGAGGCCGGGAAGCCCAAAGGAAACACACCAACACAGGTTACAAAGGACATACAAAGCGCTTTATTCAAAGTTACAACAATTACCAAAAAGTCAATTGACATACGGATAGCTATACGGCCCTCAGAGTAACAGGACGAACCATCAACAGTAGTTTGCCGTGTTAGTGTGAGAGACCGTACATTGGGTTACTCGGGTTTTTATACTTTTTATCCAGCTCTGGCCAACCCCCTCGCGGGTTAACCATTCTTGGGACCAGGCCTAGGGTTTGTTGCCAGGTCAATCCCATAATGTATGCATTTTGATCAGTTCCGCTGATACAGTTGTTCATTTACACATAGGTCAGGGATAGGACAAGGTCTCGGTTCGCGACCCCAACAAGTGGCCTGCGGGCATATTATTTATTCACGTGTGCGGAGGTCACAACGGCCAGAACCCCACTCGAAATGTCATTCGGCCTCCATTGTGTTGTTCAGGGTGACTTCCACACTGCAAGAGTACCTAAAATGGCAGCTGAATCCAAGATGGCGGTTCACACAATACATTAAGGTCAAGACCTTGCCGCGGAATCTATGTACACAATGTTTTTAGACAACTTGGCGTAGGCCAACATACATTCAAACAACGTGATAGGAGGTACAATATTATTTCGGTCTCTACACCCTTACCGTGGCTACTATCTATCGGCCACCTTGTCAAATTTCCTCCTTCCTCTCCGAGTAGGTGGACCTCTCCTCCTCACTCCTGTCCTCAACCACTCAACTCCTCTTTCTTGGAGACTTCAACATCCACCTGGTTGCCTCCTGTCCCCCCTCTGGACTCTTTCGCGACCTCTGCGACTCTCTCTCACTCTCTATTCTCCCGTCTGGGCCAACCCATTCTGCTGGGCACTCTCTTGATGCTCTGATCTCTTCTGACCTTCCCCTCTCTGTCCCTCTCTCCAACCCTCTCTGCTTGAGTGATCACTTTCTCCTCTCCTCTCACCTCAGCCTCCCTACCCCTCAGGCAAAGCCACCCTCATCACTGCCATCTTCCTTCTCGGTTATCTGACCCATGAAGCGTGTGTCAGTTGAGGCTTTCGCTGCCACCTTCTCGCCCCCTCTTCCCCCCTCGGCTGACTCCCACCCTGACACAGCCCTCTCCACTCTCTACTCTGCTATATCTGATACTCTTGATATCCTTGCCCCTGTTATGAGAATCGCCTGAAGCCCAAAGCCAAATGTAACTCCTGCTATGACTCGGATCTCGTCACCCTTAAACGCTTGTGCAGGGTGGCAGAGAGGAAATGGCGTGCTTCATGTTCATCCTCTGACAAACTGGCCTGTCGCCTGCTCCAAAGGCAATACCGGCTCTCCGTTCTCACCAAGAAGAGAGCCCTTATCCAAGCCCGCATCACTGCGGCATCTAACAATTCGGCTGAACTCTTTAAAATCTGCAAGGAGCTGGCCAACCCTGCTGCAGTCTCTACCTTTCCTGTCCCCTCCCAGGCCCTCTGTATGGCACTGGCCTCTCACTTCATTTCAAAGACTCAGGACATCTTGTCCTCACTCTCCTCCCATCACCTCCCCCCCTCTATTCCCTGCCCATCCTCTGGCCCTTCTGCAGCCACCCCTCCTCTCTCTGCCTTTCCCCTTTTTTCTGCTGATGAGGTTTTGAGACAAGTCCGATATATGAAAGTCTCGTCAACACAGGTCCTCCCCTGCTCCTCCAAAACTATTAAGGACCACATCGACTCCTTGGCTCCTGCCTTTGCTGACTTCTGCAATCACTACTTCGCCTCTGGAGTCTTCCCATCCCCTCTCAAACACTCCCTTGTGCACCCCCTTCTTAAGAAACCCTCTTCCGACCCATCCTGCCCAGCTAACTATCGCCCTATCTCCATCAGTCCTTTCCTGGGCAAGCTCCTGGAGAAACTTGCCATCTCCCAGCTTAATCTCCATGCTGAATCTGTTGATAGCCTTCATGACCATCAGTCTGGCTTCAGAGCTGCCAGAAGCACGGAAACTGCTCTCCTGAACATCCGTGAGGACCTGCTCTCGAACCTTGACTCTAACATTCCATGTGTTCTCATTTTGCTTGATCTCTCTTCTGCCTTTGATACTGTCAAACATACCATCCTGCTCAAACGTCTCCATGATAACCTGGGTATCACTGGTCAGGCTCTGGCATGGCTGACCTCTTTCCTCTCAAATCGACCCTCCCAGGTCCAACTGGGGTCTTTCCTGTCTGACATCTTTTTCTCTACCTGTGGTGTCCCCCAGGGTTCTAACCTCTCTCCCTGGGTGTTCAACCAGTATCTGGCACTTATCGCCCACCGCATCGCTGCTCTCTGCCCCAACTTTCAGTGCTATGCGGATGATACCCAGCTCATTTTCAGACTACCCTCTGCCTCCTCTTCTCCTTCCCTCATCTCTGACTGTCTTTCTGCTATCCAGGAATGGTGTGCCGCCAACGACCTCTGCCTTAATGCCAGTAAGACCGAGATTCTACTCATCGGCACACCCACTCCCTCCTTCCCTGCAGCTCTCTGGCCGGCCTCTCTTGGCCCTCTTCCTGCTCCTACCTGCAAGGCAAAAAACCTCGGGGTCATCTTCGACTCCACACTCTCCTTCTCTCCTCACATTTCTGACGTTTCTAAGAAGTCACACTACCAGCTGCACCTCCTCAGAGGTATCCTTCCTTTCCTCTCCTTCCCCCAGAAGCTCACTGTCTCCAGAGCCCTGGTTCTCTCGAAGCTGGACTACTGTAACAGCCTCTATCTAAATCTGCCTGCCTCTACTCTCCGCCTTCTGCAACTCATCCAGAACAGGACTGCGAGACTTGTCCTTGGCCTCAAGCCCAGGGACCGTATCTCTCCAGGACTGAAATCGCTACACTGGCTCCCTGTGGCTGCGAGGATTAAGTTCAAAACCCTCTGCATTGTCCACAAGGCCTTCTGGGGCCTGGGGCCAAATTACCTTCAACTCTCCCTTCCTAAATATCTTCCTTCTCGAGCACTTCGCTCTTCCGCCTCCAACTCCCTCAGGGTCAGCCGCTTCTCCAAGCAACGAGTTGGGGGGAGATCTCTCTCCGCTGCAGGGGCCTCCCTCTGGAACAGCCTTCCTGCCTCCCTGAAACTTGAGGAGAACCATCTCCGGTTCCGGAAGCACCTCAAAACTTTCCTCTTTGCTTCTGCTTTCTCTCTCCCTCTCCCCTGCTAAATCACTGAAACTGTACTGAATCAGCAACTGGGCCACTCACCAATCTCGGTCCTTGGCCCAGCCACTCTCCCCTGCACTGCCTTCATGGCAACCCCTGCACTGCGGGACTGTCTCTGTATCCCTACAGCCCCCCTTCCCAGCACTTGTCTGCACTTATCTTGCACTTGCCACCAGCTGGCCCTTATTATTTATCTTGTTCATTACTAACCCTGTACTGCAGTTTCCCCTCTCCCTTTCCCCCTTGCACTTTTCCCGTCCCCCCTACCCATGCACTTGCACGATCTGAATGACACCTGGCCTAGTAGGATCGTTATCTGTCTCCCCTTGTTCCCTCCTCCCTGCCTCGTCGCGCCTTGAAACACTTGTGTATAGGCGCGTTACAAATGCCATATCATATCATATCATATCATTCAGGAGGCTGGCGGGGCGCTGGAGGGGTGGCCACACCCTCTTGGTATTGTGCGCAAACAGCGCATCACCAGAGTGAGTCCTGTAAACTCCTCCCTACCTGTATGCTAGGAAGCCATGCAGCATAGCAACAGGTAGGTTATGGATTATCATTGGCTGTTTGCCAGCCAATGACAATCCGTGGGTGGAGTCAGGTGACGGTCATGAGCACTGTTGCGAGGGAAAAGGAGGGAGCCCCTTTAAGAGAAAGGGTGTGTAAAGGCGGGAGAGAGGAACCGTCTCTTTCTCGTTCTTTCTAATGTTAGGCCGGGCCTTGCTGGTGTGGTGGTCATGCACGTGCCGTGGATTTCTCGCCCAGGCCCAGATGCCCCAACCCTTACTAGGCCCATCCATGTGTGCTGTGGCTGCTGCCTGCCCTATGCCGATGGAGCCAACCCCAGACTCCAGCCCAGTCTCCAAGAAGAGTCCAACAACACTTTGATTTAAGGTAAGTACTTGTGTTAATTGGCCTGTTGCCGGCTTGCATGCTGCTGCTAAACTCTTAGGGCCTCATTACACAGATGGCGGTAAGGATTTACCGGTACCGGTAATATACCGGTACCGGTAAATCCTTACCGCCTTACTACGAGGTCCCTTTGCGGGTTGGGGGATTTAACGCCTGCTTTTTGCAGGCGTTAAAATCCAACCCGCTAAGGGACCTCAGAGCTAATTACGGCACCGCAGAATTGCGGTGCCGTAATTAGCGCCTTCCCCATTCCCATAGAGCCCTATGGGGCAGAAATGGGAATGGGGACGGGCAATGGTGGAAGGGGGATTTACCGCCCCTCCAACCTTGGAATGGGGCGGTAAATCCCCTTTCCGCCAAGGCGGTGCCAGTATTTTACCGGCATGAGCCATGGTGCTAATAGCGCCATGGCTCACTGCCTACCGTGTAATGAGGCCCTTAATCTTCAGTCACCATGCGGCATGGTGAAGACTAAGAGCCTCATTACACAGACGGCGGTAAGGGTTAACGGTCACCGTTAATGGTACCGGTGACCGTTAACCCTTACCGCCTTACTACGAGGTCCCTTTGCGGGTTGGAGACTTAACACCTGCTTTTTGCAGGCGTTAAAAACCAACCCGCAAAGGGACCAGGGAGCTAATTACGGTACCACAATTTGCGGTGCTGTAATTAGCACCTTCCCCATTCCCATTATGCCTTATGGGGCAAAAATGGGAATGGGGAAGGGCAATGGGGAAGAGGGAATTACCGCCCCACCAACCTTGGAATAGGGCGGTAATTCCCCTTTCCACCAAGGCGGTGCCAGTATTTTACCGGCATGGACCAAGGTGCTAGCACCTTGGCCCACCGCCGTCCGTGTAATGAGGTCCTTATAGTGCTTAGCCTAATGGTGTGTGTGGCTGCGGGCTGCGGCACTCAGCCTACACCATGGTGAGATGGAGTGCCGTGCCATGTCACGGCTCGTGCCGTGGCCCATCAACCATTGTGCCCGCGGCCCGGTCTTCACCAGGATTCCAATCCTGGTCCTGGACCATGTTTGAAATCCTGGTGAATGTCGGGCGGCGGGCAACATATGCGGTTAAAACAGTCAAGTTTAAAACTGCGTCTTTAGAGAAATGTGGCTGAGTCGGCCACATTTCTCTAAATACGCAGTTTTAAACTTGACCATTTAGTCTGCATCGGGCAAGGCTCCCTCCAAATGAAAGGGCAAGGTTTGGTCTTGGGGTTGGGGGTGCCGGCAACTTTGAGCACATTGACTGGGTGGGAAGTGCGGCCGTAAACCATTGCGGGCCGGCATAAGGTATTTAGATGACATGCTACGATACACTTCCAGGATACCTGAAGCGTTCAGCTAGTCACTTTATGTGTCTCAGATTTAAGCAACTGTGTGCACTGGGTGTCGGGGGCCCCAGAAGGGGGTATCCCCAGAAATGAACAGACCTGCCGCCTGTGTAAGGTGGGTAATTTGGAAAGCTCGAAATACTTTTTTTTTTTTAATTGTAAAAAGATACTACCCTCAATATCCATAATAGGTTTATAGGTCTATACCAGATGGGCCTAAGTATGCCAGACGATGAGGAGCCCGTCAGGAAACCGTCCGGTAATCTCGGAGTTCTGTGCAGGTTATGGGAGGGCTGCAGTCCTGGGCATGTACCTTAAGAGGTGCGAATGGTGTGCGATTGGAAGTGGGAGGGTGCACAAGCCTACATGCTGTGGGGACAATGACTTACACTTAAGGTGGACATTAAATGCATTTGACTTCCCTGTGTATTCTTTAGTCTTGATAGAACTTTTCTAAAACACAGGTTTGTGGTGGAGCGGGGGAAAGGCAGAACCCAGGTATGGGTGTGAGTTGAAGGATGCGTGTGGGTGGGGTCTGTGTGGAGCACCGCGGGTGGAGCAGCAATATACACATCAGCCACTAAGCATGACCCGAGAGTCTGCTCCGTCCCCCCCCCCTCTCCACACCCGATTCAGAGCCTGCCTCCTAGACTGATGGCTTCCCATATAAACATAAACTTATGCACTGTAAATGAAGCGTCTAAACGTTATGGCTTCCACTAAATATAAAGTTTATACCGAAACAGGTTGCCTCTGCGTACCTCAGCATGTGCATGTGCCTGCTTTCTGTGTGCTTAGGACAAACTGAATTTTCTGCTCCATTGCACTCCTCAGAATTGAGAGAACAAGCGGAACCTCCTTTGGGGGACTACGCGAGGAGAAGCCTGTTCCTTCACCATCCAAGTAGTATCTACACTAAAAAGTAGCCATGCTTTCTTTGTGCTGCATTATAGCCAACCTCTAAAACTCCCCTCCGTCGAGCAGCTATTTTAATTTGTATTAATGGCACTGGTGCAGATTGTGTGCTGCATACGGCAATGTTTCTATCATTACGGTCTATATAATGAATTTCTTTATGCATACACCATATTTCCTGCTCAATACAAGCTTGTAAAATACAACATCACACTTGCACACATACAAATAATGTACCACCATTAGTAGGTAAAACCTAATGCTTTTTGTCATATTTCAGTGGGTTTGGAAAGTAAATTTCACATTTTGGAGGCTATTTTTCAAAATATTTTGCTGGGGGAGAATCCCCCGCACCCCCGTTAGGTGGCGTGGGCTCGCACGCTCCAAAATTCCTGCTGGGAAATTTACGCCCCACCACCTTTTAAACTCACCAGCCGCCACTGTGCATCTTGTATACTAGGGACAGATGCATTAACACGTCTTGTGTCTCATAGTCTGCTCCGGTGGACCCCCACCATATTTTCTAGTGCCTTGACCTCATTCTGTAATTGTAATGGGTTGTTTATAACGTGCTTAATACCCAGAGGTTTCTAAGCGCGGACCCGGGGATCGAGCCTGTGTTTCACCATGTCGTTTTTTTTTCAAGGCGAGCAGGTTGCCACTGAGCTACCCTCCCCACACATGACAATGCCTCCTTCACTAGACTCTAGACTTCAGCACTCATCACTGAAACTCAGACCACCCACATTCAACCAGGCCAAACTTCAGACAAGTATTTTAAATAATTTGACTGAAGATCTCTCACATGGCTTATAAGTGAAGAGATGGTTGGAATTTGTTTTCAGCCTTAAGCAGCGTTCGTGGAGGGAGGGGGTTATTGCTAGAGGCAGTCTTAGGAGATATATAGGTGGGTGAATGAACTGGAGTGGAGGTAGTCAACTGGGAAAAAGGGGTTAGGCATGGACATGAGTTACTAGGAAGTCAGAGTGTTATGTTTGGGGTCGATTTTGCTTACACAGCACTGTGACACATGCAGCGCTTTGAAGCAGCTAGCAACACAAGTGCCATGTGCTGTGTGTTTAAGGGAAGGGGATCCCTGTGAGGGAGAGCAGCTTGTGTAATTGTGAGACTCACACAAGTGGCTGTTGGGTGTGTGCAACACCTCGAGAATACGGGAGAAAATAGCAGTACTCGTCCTTGTCAGGAGGAGAAACCAGGCTTTCTGTGTTTAAGTGACTGTAATCAGCATGCATGCCAGAAGAAAACAACTTGGTGCAGCTTGTGGGAGAGTTACACTCACGTGATGGTGGTAGGTGGCACAAACCGTGATTCACAGAGGTGTATTATACATAAGGTTTCCTGTTTTAAGGAGTTATTTCTTTTTTTTTAACTTCCGGGTGTGTTTGTCCAGTGTTTACGAGGTCCCTTAGCGGGAGCCGCTAAAGGACCAGGGAGCTAACGGGCCATTATTAGCTCCCTCCCCATTCCCATTGAGCCCTATGGAGGCTCTACTGGGAATGGGGATGGGGATTTTGAATGGGGACTTACCGGGTCCTCCAAGGATGGAATGACCTGGTAAGTCCCCATTCAAGGAACCCGGACACGAGTTTGGAGGCAGCCATGGCGCTAATAGCACCATGGCTACCTCCAATCTCGTAATGACCCCCATGGTCTTTTATTGTTTCTTTGCGTGCATATGTAGGGTAATATCTAGCAGCACAAGATGTTATAAACATTTCATGTTAATCCAGTCATCTCTAGCATTTCTACAAGTCAACATTTTTGCAATAAGCCATGCAATACTTTTTCAGGGACTCTTTACTCATCCTTGCCTTTTCTTTTCTTCCCATAAAGAATTTAAGTTGGGAAAATGACTTTCCACATTGGCACTGGACACTGGCAAGGCCAAACTGATAAATCTGGCCACTGTTGGTGCTTTCCCACCCAATACTCATGCAGATTCTCAGGCACAGGCTTTGCCAAATAGGCATGAAACTGGGGGCACACAGCCTCCGTGTCATTAAAGTGGTGAAAGCTAAATACATACTTTCCAAAGTCTGGACGACATTCTTCTTTGCGGAAGGGATCAAGTTTTTGCACGGCACACCACAAAGAGGCTTCACGCACTTCAAATGACATAGTGGCTGATGGGATGTTCCTACACAGCATTGTGAGCTATTTTACATGCATTGTTGAGTAGAATATCCGAAACTTCTCCTCCACACTCCTTTGTTTGCCAAGCGGAAGACATTCCAATAGTGCACATGTTACAGGGCCATATTCACAGAAAGTGTCACCCAGGCTTCTTTCAAATAGGAGTTTGACCTCCACACCAATGACATTGTACACTTGGTAAATATATGTGTTTTCAGATTCCATCCTCTTCGTTATATCGACTGCAGCTGTCACGTTGTCTTGCAAAAATGTAAGAACACAGTAGACTGTACATTTCTTGACATCACTATCAATGTGCACCCTCAAATCCTCACATTTATTGCCTGAGGCATCATCACTAAGGAGACAATCCGTAAAAGGTTGCCTCATCAATATTACGGTGTTCACTGCCTCTAATACAGAGAACGACCGGCTAATAGAGACAGTTGGAATAACCTTTTCTTTCATGCCATACAAAGTGCATAATGTTAGGTATTTGCGTTCAAGTTAATGGGCATATCTAAACAGTGTACCAGAATGGACCACAAAGTCAACTGCAGCCCTAATAAAATCTGAGGACTTCAAAGCTGCTTTTGAAACTCTATCAAGCAGGTGGCAAGGGTCTTGCATGTGGAAGGCCCTTAAATCGACATCGCCCGTAGATCGATCATCACATAACTTTTCCATATACTACAAACGCACACTACATCACTCCAATCCTTCCCAAACTTGCTCAGGACTTTCTGGAGAAATGCCACAACTGAAACTGCATTGCAAGTGTCAGCCACCTCTAACTATGCCATGATAGTACAGCGCACCCATCCACTTTTTGGGTCACAAAAATTGAAGAGGGCGGCCACTGATGGATCACCATGCCTCTCGGGCATATCATCGACAGTGATTGACAGTTTTACGTCGCCTTGGACTAATACTCTGATGTGGCCATTGTCTGTCATCTTAACCTCAGGTAGGTATTTCTTGTACATCTGAGTGTATCTAGGCAATGTTGAGGCTGCTGGAGTCCGCCTGCGGTAAAGATTGCCAACTGGGCCATCTGGCTGGTGCAGGCTGGTCCCAGTCTGCACTAAGGGGTGTACAATTTAATGTGCCAACTCTTATTCCTCCTCATGTTTTCTTTTAAATGTGTCAGTGTCGCCGTGAGGGACATTTGGCACAGAACACTTTCACATTTTGGCGGATCTTTCAACCGTAGTTGGGTCTTTGAAGAAACATGCTCAGCGATTCGGCTTGAAGTCTTTCCATTTACTAATGAAATTGTTACTCTGCAAGCCTTGCAAATTAACATTTTTTTTTTTTTTCCATTGAGTTTCACTGTAAAATCTTTGCGTTCCCGCGCATAGTCCTCAGTGGTCCTGCTTTTGAGGATCATTGCTCAATGTCAGAGCAGCCTACTGGAACAATTACAGAAGAAGACGACTGAAGCAGAAGAAGCATGACACCAACTCTGTCCTTCAAATTCAGTCCCAGTACCTTACCCTGCAACATCTGGTCTTCAAGTCAGATTCTCTCACCCCATTGTCAAGGACCTATGTCCTCTGCTCTGTAACATTTTGTATCCATTTTTGTACCAAAGGTGCATTGCTTTCCCTGTGATTTCGATGCATAATTAAATAAAATTAATTACAATCTTTAAAAAAACATCAGTTGCCCTCAGCTAACTTCCTAATGTTAGCTGGTGATGGCACACGAACCTGCTATACTATGCTATTTTGCTCCTGGGTTTTATGGCTGGAGATGAGCTCCCATGCAGTAATGTAGATAACAACAAAAAATATCACAACATGCAGGGCATGTGCTGGGTCAAGTGAACAAGCCTGGACATACTAATGTGTAATTTACCTTTGGTGAATTCAGATGTCTACGGCTTGGCTTCTTCAGTCCAGTGACTTCTAATCTGATTGGTTAATGGCAAACTTTGCAAATGCAGTTGGAGATCTGGGTTGTTTGCTGCAAAGGAAAAAAAGACATTGGGCCTCATTATGAGTGTGGCGGAAAGGCAACAATGGCGCCGGTAGTTCTACCGGTGCCGTTGTTACCTCTCCACCACACTACGAGTTCTGCTCGCCGGTCCCGGACTGCACGCCTGGTCTGACCAGGCGTGCATACCGGCACCCGCGAGCAGTACTCATGATTGCACCAGCACAGTTATAAACGGTGCCGGTGCAACCATGCTCCCGACCCCCATTCTGCCCTATAGGGCAGAATGGGGATTGGGAGGCCGTCCATAACGGCACCCGTGAATGGGCAATTACCGGGTCTGCAAAACTCGGCTTTGACCCGGTTATTGGCCATTCTCGGGTGCCGGAAAAAAAACTACTCCGCCGGCAGCCGTGCCCTTACGGCTACCGCCAGGGTTATAGTGAGGGCCATTAACATAATATCACCGACTGGTAGCAAACAGTCCCAGTTTACCCAGCTGACTATAAACTTTCCCCTGGTGCCAGAGCATTTAACGAAGGGCAGCCAATCAGAGAATTCAAGCAAATGCTCAAAATGATGTCACATGGTGAAGACAGTGTCTTTTAAAACGTATTTTTGGACAGACATTGCTCAAGGATGGCTACATAAGCATGCCTCCCTGATACCTTCATCACCATCACTCACTTTGACCAGGAATGGACTCCTAATTCCACATCCTTACATTGACATCTGCTCCCAGATATGCCTATCTGACCCCCACCATCCCCAGATATCCTAACCATGCCACGACAACCACGTAACAAGGTAGGTTCATTTCAATCAGTCGACCCCAGCTGACTGCACAATATTCCCTGATGATGACACACAAATACACTAAAGTAAGCTATGTTGATACTCTTTTGTGTAGCTACAGAAGAGCTGGCATGCAGTAAAGGTAGATTGGTAAAGATACCACAGCAATCAGGGCTTCAACTTGGCCAAGTGACCATGCCCAGTCATACTAATCTACAATCACTTACCTTTGGTGAATTCCTATGCCTCGGGTTTGCCCTCTCAGTCCAGTGTCTACTATTCTGATTGCTTGATGATGGCAGCCTTCTCATATCCAGTTGTGTTTGCTGCAGAGGAAAAAATACATTAACATTACAACACTGGCAGGTAGTAAGGAGTACCAGCATATTAAACTGTCTACATGCCTGAATATGCAGCGTTCCCTGCTTGCAGAGCATTGGACCCCAAATATCAATTTCACTTTCATCAATGGGCGATGAGGGGCAGACACACACACATATTGTTTGACAGCAGCATCTACCTGTCCTATGACCTTAAAAGGCTTGCTCCTGCATATGAGCCACATGTCCCACCTGGTTATATTTGTGTTGGTTGACTGATTAGGCAACCATATTATAGCAGTGATGACGGCTGCGTGTGTGTGACCTGGATGGGTAAAGCACCCTAGGGGCACTCAGTAAGTGAACATACCTTAAAGTGAAATATGCAGATTTATTTCAATTGACCTTTCCCCTTAGAACAGGGTTCTGCAATCTGTGGCTCTCTATATGTTTTGGAATACGACTCCAATGATCCCTGACCACTGACTATGCTGGCTAGGACTGTTGGGATTTGAAGTCCTCAACATTTGGTGAGACAACATTTGGAGAGCCGAGTCCAGGGCTAGAAAAACTATAGCACAGAGATCTCCAATCAATCACTTTTGGGGACAAGCAAACTGTAATATTCCTGCACTACCACCACTGAACAGTCATCACAAAAATGAAACCAATTACATTGAGGAACCCACTCCCTCCCTCCCCCGGCCTCTACTACGGGGAACAAACTTTGCCTGGTACCCCACAACAATAGGTGCAGTCAGAGAACGGGCCTTGTACACACATAAAAGCTCACACATCCACCATAACAGAAACAAGCTACTTCCCCTGATACCTGCATGAAGAGGTCTCTAATCTAGATGCCTTTGGGTTTTGCACGCTTAACAAATGTAAAAATAAATACATAAATAAATAATCCACTGCCCTCTGGATGGCAGCCCCAACCTGGCTGTCCTCCAGCGCCTGCACCCCTCAACAACAATGACTCCCGTGTTCCAAGGCCCCATGGCAAGGCCTGATCTTACCTTCAAAGTATCCTAAAGGTGAAAAATGGTATCATTCTGACTTCCAGTGAACAAAACCACCTGGCGTATATATGTCAAGGAACAAAAAACAAGTGCCCAGATATGTGATGTCATCAGTGATGTCATCAATGACATTTGTGATGTCATATTTGATGTCCTGGGTGTTAGTCTTAGCAGTGCACGGTGGTGGCACGAGTTATCGTTGCTTAGCTTACCATAACTGGCGAATTTCAGGGGGTTTTCGGTTTTACTTGGAACCATAACGTCCCTTTAACAAAGTTTTGTCAAAGAATTTCATAGGTTTTTATTAGTGCAACTTAACCATAACGTCCCTTTAACAAAGTTTTTTCATTGAATTTCATAGGTTTTTATTAGTGCAACTTAACCATAATGTCCCTTTAACAAAGTTTTTCATTGAATTTCATAGGTTTTTACCAGTGCATGCTATTTTTCTACAACTTACTAATATCATACTTACCCAATATAGCAATATTTGTGTCCAATTTCCAAAGTTTCACCTTACAACTCTGCCATTTCCCACCATTTGGAATAATTTTGAACACTTCTATACACTTCTTGCAACAATTTCAACTAGTTTTGCATATGTAGACGTCTACGAACATCTGACTTCATAGCAGACTTCCGGACAGTGCCACATGACCATACGCTGGCGGGCAGCATTATGAGGTGTCTTAGAACCCGTCCGCACTTCACGATAAGATCTCTGCTTGGCGGACAGTTCGGAACTGCATTTTCTACTGATCTAGGAACTTCCAACTTCAACATTTCCCTTGCACAGCTCCAACACCTATTCCTACTCATTATCCATTAACAATCTAGTACACAGTACATACTTTTAGCAAAACTGCTATTTATCTTAAAATGGCATCAACTAATGCCATTCCTCCTCCCCAAGAGCCACCACCACTGCTGTAATCAAGGAGCATGAGAAACAGGGCCCCCTAACTTAGAAATAACACACGTGCAACATTTTCCCTTGTCCACCTACCCTCCATATTAGTGTTTGGTGGCTCTTCCCTCATTTCCCTCCCCACTTTTCGTTGCCACCACCACTGCTGTAATCAAGGAGCATGAGAAACAGTGCCCCCTAACTTAGAAATAACACACGCGCAACATTTTCCCTTGTACACCTACCCTCCATATTAGTGTTTGGTTGCTATTCCCTCATTTCCCTCCCCACCTTTCGTTGCCACCATCACTGCTGTAATCAAGGAGCATGAGAAACAGTGCCCCCTAACTTAGAAATAACACACGCGCAACATTTTCCCTTGTCCACCTACCCTCCATATTAGTGTTTGGTTGCTCTTCCCTCATTTCCCTCCCCACCTTTCGTTCTCAGCTCTCCTGCCAAAAAAAAATACATCCAAAAACAACAAACAACAAACAACATGTTCCTTTAGGATCCACCTTTCACAGTTAAAAAAATAGAACTTAAAAAATAAAAATGTATAGAGTCCATCTACTGTATATTTCTCAGTAAAGTACATAGACCAAATAAGATTTTCCAACATTTCCATTTGCATTTTGTGTTATGCTAATGGGAATATTGTGGTGTTCATCCTCTGTTCCAGGGAGGAATGAAAATCCTTTTCCAGGAAGGCCACCACAGAAAGGGAACATGATGGTTTCATACAGGGCCCCTCTTCACGTTCCATAGTAGCCTGCAGAAGGCAAAAAGAGAACCCTATGACCATATTACCACAAGCACATTTTTCTTCCCTTTCAAATCTATCCTAATTTCAAATAACTTTACCACAAAGCCAGTCCCAGGTGAACATGGCCACTTTAATCTTATGTTTTGTCCCTTGTGGTCATGGCCAGTAGCCAGATTGTCCGCATCATGACCTTATTCCATGACCCAGACAATCTGGCCCCTGCCCATGGCCACAGGCTACCCCTCAGTCACTAAAAGCATACCGCTATTGTTTGTAGTTACATTATGACACTTGTCAAATAATAAAACACTGGCACATTTGCAAAACCATGCTAGTAGGTCCTTGCCAATGCCTGTTACGCAAGTTTGCTGGAAATCCACCCATGTTTTATTTTTTCAAAAGTGTCAAATGTATGCACATACAATTGTCATATAACGCCAGGACTACCCTCACCTGACCCACTTGTTAATCTGGAGTGAACTCATACCTACATGTCCCTCCACCAGAGCCTACTCCACCTTGCTTCCTGCCTAACGTATACTGTGTTTACATCTCCATGTACTACTGTGTATATAACTCTGTATTTTAGCATGTGCACAAACTGTATATTATCCTGTGCACAAACTGTATATTACCCCATGCACACATTGTAGTGTAACTAGCTATGTATCTTGTAATAACTAGCAATGTATCTTGTAACTACTTGAAATGTGTAACTGTAATTTATAAGCTTAAAGTAGTCTTGCACACGCGCCCGGATATCTTCTGGTCTGGCGCGCACTATAAATAAATAAACAAACAAACATAACAAAGCCCCCACTTGACAAAATCCAGTCAGACTTTACAAAAACATCTAAATCTAGATCTATAATCGTTTTGCAAACCTTTGTATAGATTTGTCAAATGGCACCACATTTATAAGCCTTTACAATATTTTGGGCCTCCCACTCTAATTTTTCTCTCTCTCCACATAATCCCACCAATCTTCGCAAAAGCATGTATATCTTGATCTATTATCAGTTTGCCAAATGAAGTGTAGATTCATCAAATGGCACCTCATTTATAAGCTATTACATTATTTTGGGACCCCTCCTCTAATTTTGCCCCTCTTCACAAAATCCTACCAAACATCGGAAAAACATTAATATCTAAATGTATGATCAGTTTCCCAAATTAAGTGAGGATTCGTCAAATGGCACCCAATTTATAAGCCTTTACATTATTTTGGGACCCCCCTCTAATTTTGACCTCTCATGACAGAATCCCACCAAAGGTTGTATACTCACTCAGAATCAGCCCAGGAATATACATGCAAAATTTCTTGCAGTACCATTAAGTGGTGCCAAAGTTATAAGCCATCAAAGAACTGCATTTCACCAACCCTGTAATGCCAAGGTGTTTGTGAACTTTCACAGGACTGTTCACGAACATCACGACTGTTCGTGGATTTTAGAGGCAAAAAACACACGTTTATTTTGCTTCTTGCAGCCATATCACATCCCATCCTCATCACCCCTCACCTCCCCAGAGATTATTTGATAACTTTTGACAAGTGGAATGCTGTGTTTTTCATACATTTTTACTGCAATGTCCGTGGACATCGGCCGCTGTACGCGAGTCCAAGATGGCGGGCGTTTCCAAAAATCTGATGCACTTCACGCTCCTCACCATCCAATCAGCAAACATGGACATGACGCAAGCCGATTAGCCAATCAGGACACTGTCCGCGGAGCGAACAGGGAAGTGTGTCTGCGGACCGGACATAGATATCAATACATTTTTGTGACCTACTTTTTGGTCATTTCTAAAAAAAAACTAGTGGACGGATGTTCACCTTATTTACAAAAGCATGCTTTTGGGACCAAGCCGCTGCTCCTGCCGCAAATTTGGTGAAAATCCGTCCAGCGGTTTGGGCTGTAGGCGTGAGCAAAGTTTTTTTCCCATTCAGTTTATGGGAAAAAAATAAATTTTGGGACCCCTCCTATAACTTTGCCCCCCTTGGACCAAACCTCGCCAAACTTTGCAAAAATATTCAGAGTGGGCCATATACTGAAAAGTTTGGTGAGGATTTGTCCAGGGAGAACCAAGTTATAAACCGCCCAAAAAGTGCTCTTCCTATTGTATTAGCAATTTAATCACTACTACAGTGGCCGTGTAATATACTCCATTAGAAATATTATACATTAACTCTCATAGTTCACTACCATCACTGAGATGCTATCATGGCCCATCATAAAAACATTCACCTCTTGTACCTCAGATCATTGAATAATCAGTTATCTTCAATTTCACTATAATCAAACTGGAATCCAGACCTGTTAGAAAAGTAGGAGATGGTAAACAACCTTGTTCGCCCTACTCTACTTCTGTTTGTTTGTTTGTTTGTTTATTAATTTGTATAGCGCACCTGACCCAAGGGTATATGGGCGCTTAAGCTTCGAGTTACAGGCAAGGTAGGGCACAATTGTACAGTGAAGAGGCAAAGGTATACTTGACAGGATAGCAATTAGTGCATAGACAATAATATGCTGACATAGTGCAAAATACATTCTTGCAGAGGGTATGCATTCAATCATGGTAGGTTAATACTTCTGTAACTAAAAGTCAAGAAAGTTTTCCTTACCTAAAATAGGGTAATCACACGCACTGTTCTTTTTGTCAACTTAGCCCGTGAAACATAATTTCCAATCCGATCCCTAGGTACCGGATGTAAATATATAGGGCTCCTCATAAATGGTTGCCGATATGTAAAACATACCCTGGTTTCATAGACAGACCCTGTGTTAATAGAGCCACTTTCTAGTTGTCAGCATGCTCATCTCCCCTTCCCTATAGATACAAAGATAAATCATGTCTGCACTAAGTGCTGTGTGTTCATAAGGATAACTCGTGCACACTCAGTCGTATCACAGCTTACCTTTCTGCACATAGACTGGCACGTTCTTGAGATAATGAGAACTTCAAAAATCCTACTCCATCCCGACAGGATTATTGATATTCCTAAAAGTGAAAAGTAGATCTCAGTTCTCTCTTACTGATGGGCGCTACACATTCAATAAAAACCTCTATATAATGGGTAAGAGAATAAAACTTGCAGCACGACTAGTAAGCTTCGTTGTATCAGACATACACCCATTTTCCTATCATGGCCGTCCTAGCCATGTTATATATACCTATATGACAAGCTTCTATATGTCTCCTTCGTACCTTGCATTACTGCATATCTACAGTTCTTGATCAATAAGTAACTTGATTTTCCATGTAGCCATGATTACTTTAGCTTTTAGGAACATGTTTCTCTTTGTGCTTTAGTTACATTTTTACTCTTAAGTATTTTCTTATCTTTTCAACATACGTTCATAAATATTCCTTATTACATCACCTTGCCCTCACCGGATTTCACGTAACACTCCATGTTGTCTATAGGTGTGTGCTTGTATCCTTCCATGCAGCATCCTTCTACTGGCTCAACGGGAAGTTACATTCTGTATGGTTGGCTGAGTGCATAACATCTCTCATACACTTGATATGGTATGGGAACAACACACGGGGTCCCATTTACTGCTCTTCTCCAACCACTCCAGTATGACCGTGGTGAGGGGGTGGGACCTTGTGAGAAGGGAACTATCTGCTCCTCTTCAATATCAAATGTGGGTCACAGTAGACCATCTACATGCTAAGTGGGGCCTTAAAGCCTTGAAGGACGACCCTCACCACCTTCTCCTTCTCCCTCACTGAGCAACAATGCCACCCCTGCTGCTAAGCCTAAGTGTCTGTGTGCTGCTTGTCATTCTGCTGATCAAGCCAGAATATTTAGAATGGGACCTAGGCAAGAGATTATGGACAGCACTTCGATCCCTCTGATTGGGTGAATGGAGGTCTATAATGGAATCCTTGTGCTAGCATCAATGCTTCCTCCAATCCCTGCCAGTTTGGTTTACGCAGCGCTATTGTTTTCTAGGATCTTACACATTATGTGTTGACTTAGTGGAAGAATCTGATTGTAACAGCACTCCTTTCCTGGTGGTAACCTCCCCCCATGTGTCCAGGGGATGGCAGCCACTATCTGATTGTGACCCTGGGTCGCAGTTATATGAGGGGAGGGTTACATGGGGTGAAACAACCTCTGGTATCTTCCTTCCCTTTCTGAAAATACATCTCCACCTCCCCATGCTCTAATGGCCTATTGTAGCACCTTCCCTCTTCCAACCATGGAGGTTGGAATGAATCTGTCATTAAAATCCAAATGCCAACTCTTAGTATCATTTTGGCCTTGTAATATTGTGAACAACATGTTTCCTAGTGCTACATACTCTTCCTCCAATCCTAGTTTGCCTTTAAAATCCATTGCAAACACACACAGTATCTTAGAAGGGGACTACTATTCCCACAATCCCCACAACACTGGAACAAAGAAGAGGAATTGAGTAATCCAGAGCATGGAAATCCACTAGCACAGGCAGTGCTCTTCTGGCAGCCAGCACACACCTGGGACCTCTAAATCACTGAAGCAAGAATCAGAAAAAGGCTGTGCGTTGCTCCTGTTCATGCAAGAAGAAGCCTGTGAAGCCAACCAGCTCAGAATCCCGAGTAGAGAAGACTACTGGAAGCAGGGGACATGCGGCTGGAACACCAGAAGACAGCAGAGAGCTCCTGGGCGTTCGCCAGCATCCTAGAAAATAACCTTTATCACTGGGATGCTATGCGAAGCAGACAAGAGCAGCTGGACCATCTAGAAGCAGGGAACCAGTGGAAGAACAGTTGCAACGTGAAAGGCAGCATGAGATCCTCACCGCAAGACCAAATAAACAACGGCAAATGAAGAACTGCTGAGTCCATGGAGAGACAGAGAGAACACCAGGGCTTGCTTTTCGGCAACTAGGCCAAAGTGAAATAAATGAAACTTTTGAAGCTGCAGAGTGTAAAACCAGAGAGAGAAAATGGAAAAAAGAGTTTCCAGAAGAGAGAGACTTTCACGTTTGTCCATGTATGTTATGAGTATATGAAAGAGAGAGTGTAAAGCCAAAATATAGGAAATCAAGTATTTTAGCCAAGAAGGCAACAAGACAAGCCCATCAAAGTTGGGATAGTGAGCAGGGGCTCACACCCAAAATGCCCTGGGAAGAGGATATACCAGGCAACTATATGTTTGTTCATTTAAGAGAAGACCTGGCAGGAGAGCCTATCAGGCAGTTTTAAGTGGAAGTTTACAGAAAGCCCTGGTAGGAGATTACTCCAGGCAATTTTCAAGCCTGTATTCTTAAGAGGCCCCGGTAGGAGAGTGTATCGGGCAATTGTAAAAGTATGAATCCAGCAAGCCGAGCAGGAGAATATTCCAGGCAGTTGCAAGGTTGACAAGGAAGTCCTGTTAGGGAAGCATAGAGGCAAGTTGATAGTAAGCAAAACACAAGAAATAGCCAGTAGGATGCAGTGGTCTAAGAGACTGGAGAACCAAACCCCTTGCCAGGAGAGCACACCAGGTATTCCGATTAAGCATAAAAGAAAGACAATTAGCTTGGAGATGATTTTTGTTGTTGACCCAAGGGAACATCAAGAACTGCTACTAATAACACAAGAGAGTGGCAACGAATCCAGGGGAGGGACGAACCCTCTGGAGCCAGGAATTCTATCCTGGAGAAACTTATATTTTGTGGAAATTATACATCTTTGTGTTTCTTTGGATCATGTACCAAATACTCAAGTCCAAGACATTATCCTTTTCACTTTAGAATTCCTTTTTTTAGCATGTGAGGGTCAGAATACTACTATGGCTATAGGACAGTTTTGTTTTGGACATTCTGGCACTGAAATATCCTTAGTCTTGAGTGTAGGTAGGGAAACTAGGCTATTGCAGGGACAATAAGGCCTTTCCCCAAACCGTTTTTGTGTTCTAATAAAAGTCTTTAGTCAAAATAATTTCAAACTTGTGTTCGAGTATTATACCTGACTCATCATATTTGGTGTCAGCAGTTGATTCGGCTAAATTGACACAAACTGGAGGACCCTCAAGTTTAAAAAATGTAGCACCAGTGCTTGTGATCCATCAATAGCTATAGAACACTCCATCGGTTTTGACTTATGCAGCAGTTGGGGGGAATTTATACGACCCTGGGGCTAAATACTAATACCAACTGATTTGCTTCTAATGCCCCTAACCCATATTATATTTGCCTTTTAATCTGGGATTGCTTGGCGCCATACCCTTGACATTATACCGGGCATCATAGATCCAGATTACAGAGACAACATAAAAATTCTAGTTCAAAACAGTGGGGAGGAGGCCTATCAGGTAAAGGGACAGATTGCTATACGGATCCTGGAAAAAAAGCCTTATTTCCAAAACCCAATAAATTAAACACCTTGACAAAACTGACAGGGAAAGGAAAAGGCTTTGGTCAGTCAGACGATGAAACCCCAAAACCACCCGATATATTACCACCTACCCAAAGTTATTCCTGATTTGGCCTTCACTCAGAGGAATGATTCTTTACCCGCAGAGCCTTTCCTTCAGGTAGTACCTAAAGAGGAGGTCAGAGCCAAAGGAGCCCCATTTCTTTTCTTGAAAGCTGGCTTAGTATATAGAGGAGATGTTGTTCCTGATGGTACACCTGGTCACAAATAATGGTGCAAAAGCCATAAATGAATGGTCCTAGAGATTGTGCATTATCATATGACAGGGTGTCATCTAGGTACAGCTTAAACTCAATCACAACAATTGACTGCGTTCTATTGGCCAGGGATTTAAGCCGATGAAGAAATGTTTGTGTTCACTTGTGCCCTGTGCCAGAAGAGCAGTTTTTAGATACACCCTTCTGTCCCTTTGCATCCTTACCAATCATCGATGAACCCTTTTTGGGTATAGGTTCGGACATAGTTGGGCCCCTTGAACCATCAAAACTGGGAAACCGCTACATCTTGGTTATAGAAGGCTGGGTACCTCGTTACTCTGAAGCATTTCCAATGCATAATAATAAGACCCAACAGAATCACATTTTTTTCATGAGTTGGATTCCCAAATGAAATAATAAAAAATCAGGGAATTACCTTCATGAGCCTGCTAATGTCCGAGGTGAAGGAGATTTCACATTTAAAAACTCTCAGAACCTCCATTTACCACCCACTGAAGGTTTGGTGGAACATTTCAATAAGACCTTGAAACATTTCCTGAAGAAAAGAGGTGAGGTGGATGGCAAAGACTGGGATGTCATGACACCATGCTCCCTTTTTGCTGTTCGAAAAACCCACAGTCCTCATAAGGGTTCTCTCCTTTTGAGCTTTTTTATGGTAGCGAGCCATGAGATGTATTTAATATGTTATGGGAAATGTGGGTAGAGTGGTAAAGAGTCACCTGACCACTTTCCCAAACGGCCCAACAATTAAAAGAGCACATAACCACAGTTAGAACACTTGTCCAAATCCACACGGTCAAGGCACAGGACAATCAGAACAACTATCATGATAGGAAAGCCATACTCAGGTCCTTTTTGATTTGGACAGAAGGTCCTTGTTCTCCTTCCGTCATTTCAGAGTAAGGTAAGATGTTGTCCAAATGGCATGGACATTATGAGGTAATAGAGCAGTCAAGGATGTGTGACTATCGGGTGTCCCAACACGACGGAAGAATTAAAACACACATATACCACATAAATCTCCTCAAGGAGTGGAGAGAAGACTCAATTGAGAATACTACTGTATTCTTCACCAACATATTTGCTGAAAGGTCTGATAACAACAGTCTAATTGCTTCTGACCTGCCCCAGAACCGAAGAGACAACCTGTTGGATTTGTTTGAGCAATTCCCAAACGTTTTCAGGGCTGAGCTAGGTAGAATTAAGGGAGTATTTCATTATGTCCATAGACCCCCAAGGAAGGTGGTCCATTTAACATTTAAAACCTTAACGGATACCTTAGTCCAGAAAGGTCATGGAGGAGGTGGAGAATATGCTGATATTATAGAACCTTCTCAGAGCCTTTGGTCCTTGCGTTTAGGAAGGTAAACACTGTCTCCCAGTTAGACTGTTGTCCTATGCCATGGATAGATGTTCTAATTTGGAGACACTCTTTTCCTCTCCACAATTGATCTCATGAAGGGATACTGGCAAGTCCCCGTTAATCCAGAGGTGAAGGAGAAAACATCATTCTCCAACCGCAATGGTCTATTTCAGTTCAAGGTGTTGCCTTTTGGACTACACGGGGCACCAACCACCTTCGAAAGGTTGATGGACCAAGTCCTCAGACCTTAGTTTCCTTCTTGCGTTCTTTTATTGATGATATCATCATTAACAGTACGACCTGGAAAGAACATCTACACCATTTATGCTTTGTCCACAGAGCCTGAAGAAAAGCTGAGCTCACACAAAATCCAAAGAAATGCCACCTTGCCCAGTCGGCAGTCAAATATCTTGGATTCATTGTTGGCAATCGGCTGGTGCAACCCCAGACTGAAAAGCTAAAAGTTGTCCAAGCAACGGCCATTCCCAAAACAAAAACAAATATCTAATTGCATGTTTAGGTTTTGTGGGGTAATATAGGCATTTCATCCCTAGTTACTCAACCATCACATTGTACCTCACAGATAAACTTACAAATGCATTGCCTCAAAGATAGAGTTGAAGAAAGAAGACGAACTATGTTTTGATAAACTCTAAAACATTCTATGTAGTGAACCCGTGTTCACTACATAGGTGGACAGATACAGAGGAATAGATACATAGGTGGCAGATTTCATCAATGAGTTCATTCTACAAACGGATGCTTCACATGTTGGGTTAGAGGCAGTTCTCTCACAAGATCATGATGGTATGGAACACCCTATTCATTACAGCAGAAAAGAACTATGCCACTATTGAGTTGGAGGCATTGGCAATACAATCAGTGGTATGATCTATTAAATACTACCTTACCGGCAGAACATTCAAACTGATCACAGATAACTCTACATTAACATGGATGACCCTCCACAAGGATACCAATGCAAGGGTCACATGCTGGTTCTTAGACTTGCAGTCCTTTTGCTTCACAGTGGAACATCGTAAAGGGAAATGTAGACTTCCTTTTCAGTTTCCCAATAGGTCCTAAGAGAACCAGCAGCATTAGGGCAAGGGTATGTTAGGAATTTGATGGTATTATCACCCCTTTCCCGGTGCTAAGCTCCTCTCGTGTGCCTAGGACACAGCAGCCGCTACCTGATCCTGACCCTGGGGACAGATATACGAGGGAGGATCACATGGAGGCAGGGACAACATTCGGGAGTGGATGGTGGTATCTAATGGGACATGGTATCCCCCTTGCCTTTCTGAAAATACATCTCCAACTTTGCATGCCCTAATTGCCTATAGTAAAACCTTACCTCTTACACCCATGAAGGATAGTATGAATCTGTCATTAAAATCCAAAGGCCAACACTTAGGCCCTTATTCACAGAGCGTTGTCCAATGGGAGGTTACCATTATAAAACACATCTGGGAATTAGGCCCTTATAATCCAACTGGAATTGTAAAATTGTGAAAGACACTATTCTCAGTCCTCCATACTCTTCCTCCAAACCTAGTTTGCCTTTAAAAACCAGGACACTCACACAGTATTTTTAGAAGGGGACTACTATTCCCACAATCCCCACCACACAGGGACAAGGAAGATGAATGGAGTAATGTCTAGCATGGGTAGCCACAAGCACAGGCAGCGCTCTAGTGTCAGCTCGCACACACCTTTGCCCAGGACATTTAAATTACAGAAGCAAGATAATGCTCGAAAATCAGATA